>NC_026738.1:584902-884902 GCF_000210295.1 Trypanosoma brucei gambiense DAL972
TTCAATGTGACCTGTGCGAGGCGAGCTTCGGTACACGTTCTTCCCTGACACTACACAAGAAATTCAAACATAAGAGCATAGTGACGGAAGACAGTACCGTGGTGGTGGTGCAATTCCCTCGTAAGCGTGCCAGTGAGGGAAATGTTGACGTCCCGGGGAAAGGAGAGGTGCAGTGTGGTGTGTGCCAAAAAGTGCTCAGTTGCAGAGACTCCCTCATCCGACACTGCAAGGCTTTCCATAAAGGTGAGGGAGTTGAGCTTAAATGCAGCAATAACACAAAATTGCGTGCCACTGATTCCCCGCATACAAACAGATCCATGTTGGTGTGCCCGACATGCGGAAGGCAGTGTGCTAGCAAAACTGGCCTCACCCTACATCAAAAGAAGATGCACGGTATGAAGGTAGAGCGCGCTGTAACCAGCCAACGCGGCGACTGCGAAGAAACGTCGCTGCACTTGATGAGCTGTCCCGGTTTGAAGGAATCACGTGTCAGGTTTGCGGTAGAAGGTGAGTGTGTGCAGGATATATGCTTCTCCAAAAAGGCTGGCGCAATTTCTCATTGCGGTTGAACGGAGCCGGCCGCAGGTGAAGTCCTCACCTAAGGTAACAGTCATACAACCCACTCTCCCTTCTGCAACTTCCCCCCTTATTGCCGAGTGTGGAGCCAGCAGGAAAAGCACCGGACGCAGGAATAGTCCAGACACCCTCAGAGACAGAGGAGGTATGCAATCAACAAGCAACAGAAACAGAAAGAGGGAGAGAGAATAATAAACGAATAACAAAAATCAAAACAAAAGGATTGCTAATTGACATCTTTTGGAGAGTCCGGGGTGGGGGGCTTCTCGCCCCATCTGCTGTATTCCGTTCAAATGCGGAGCTACAACAAAAATTATAGAGCGTGTGTTAGGCTTAATAAAAAAGGGAGACTCTGCCACAGTCGCCAGACCGATAGCATCTCAGGGCTCTACGGTGATGGCTGATGGCCGCGCCAGTGGGGGGAAACTCTCACGAAGGCACGAAGAAAATTCCAAAAAAAAAAAAAAAGACCGCCACGGTGTTTGCGACCGCAAACACGCCCGCGCATGGATTTTTGGCTGCGTTTTCAAGGAGGATGAAGGGACACACGAGTTGGACGGCGGGGGATCAGGAACCCGCGGCGCCGGAAAAATGCGTTCGAATGTTTTGTTTGAGGGCGCCAAAGCACGCCTCGGGGGGTCGGGATGGCGGACGCCGATTTGCCCACCGCATCGGCGCTATGGGGACGCGTGCTGGGGGGCCCTAAGGCGGGTGAAAGTTTTTGGGAAACGGAAAGCTTGGCCTTCCGAAAAATGAAAGACGGCGGTGCCGGCACCCCGGGTTTGCCATAAGAAAACATCGAACCTGCATTTTTCTTTTGACCCCCGCATCATTGAAGGCGTTTCGCCGCACGACACCACCGGGGCGGCGCCGTGTCGGACAAAAACCGGGCAAAGGGGGCGAGGCACCCCCATCGCTTTCGTCGAGACCCGGGAACCCCCCTTCCGTACGGCGCCTCCCGACTTGGCACGGAAACATTCCTTCGCAACAGACGGCTTCCCCCCCCCCCTACCAACCCGGACACCCGATGGCGACCCCATTGAAACGCGCCCCTCTCGTTCTTACCGGTGAACCAGCTGTCCCCGCTCGGCACTCAACCCTTCTGTTGCCCCTCCTGCTTTTCTTTCACCTTTCTAGCCAAAAAATAAAATAAAATAAGGGAAAGCCACGCCGCGCGGTCGCGACGAGCGCGTTTTCAAAAGAAAAAAAGATTAGCTCAGGCGGAAGCGTATCTCTCGGTTCGGAGAGGTTCTTTTTTATCATCCTTTAGAGAAAATTCGCCCGACGCCCGAAATCATGGCGGGTTTCAATATCGACGGAAGGGTCGGACACCCCGGCCGGCTCTCGGGTCCGCCGGGGCGTGTACCGGTGCCCCAAAGTGGCCACCCGAACCCGGTGGCGGTTTATTTTCAGGCCGCGCCCTTCCCCGTGACCGCGGCATTCGCTGCCCCCCAACTCGTCGGGCCACCCCCCGTATTTTTTTACCGAAGGGGGGCAAACCACCCGGGTCCCGCCCCCCGACCACCAGCACCACCCCCTCGCCGTCAATTGGGAGTCGACCCGAGCCCGCCGCCGCCTCGCTTTCGCGAAAACCGCAATTTGTTTTCGGCGGGGGAGGTGGTTGGTTTCATTCGGTTGACCCGGCGATGGGATGAGAAGGCGGCGGGGAGAGGGGCCGCCCATCACGCCCGCGGACCTCCGAATTTCGAATGGCCGCCGGCACCCGGGGACCCCTGGCAGGTTTTGGAGGATTGGTCGGAAACCCGAGCACGGTGGTGGCGCAGCAGTCGGGCGGATCTTCGGGCACCGCGGCGCCGCCGGCCCTCAGGACCCCGCAGCAAAAAAAAAAATTTAAGACCTTTGGAAAAGGGGGTCGTGGTGCCTCGTCACTAATCCCCCCTCGCCCACGGTGTTTGAAAAAGCGACGACGCTGCCCGCCCACCCGCCTTTTTTAAAAACGCGGTTCTTTTCGAAAACTCTGACATATCCTTTCCTGTTCGAAAAAACGTGCCGCTGTTCACAAACAGCCGCCACCCCTTTGCTACTCCAAAAAGCGTGAAGCTTTTTTGAAAACTGATAAGCCCCCTCCGCCCCCGCCAAACGGGTGCCGCTTTTCTGAAATCAGGATATTGTCCCTTTTCCCTTCCCTTCGAAACAAATGGTGACTGTTCAGCGCCGGTCCCCCGCTGCCCGTGTTCGGAAGGGGGCCCTGCCTTGCCTTACCTTTAAACGGAATACAAAAAACCTCATTCCCCCCGCACAAAGTTCGCCCCTGGCGCGGTTAAGAGGTCCGGCGCAACGCTCCGCCTGCGTGGAGGGGGGCGAAGGTAGCCCGGGTGGAACCCGTCAGATTTTTTCCTTAGGAATTGGCCACGGGGCGGCATCGCCTTTGGGCCCGGCTACTCGCCGCCGGCAAGGAGAGTGGGCCCGGGACACACCCCCGATGCGGGCGGCTGCGATGGCCGCCACGGTGCTTGCGGCCGCAAACACGCCCGCGCATGGATTTTTGGCTGCGTTTTCAAGGAGGATGAAGGGACACACGAGTTGGACGGCGGGGGATCAGGAACCCGCGGCGCCGGAAAAATGCGTTCGAATGTTTTGTTTGAGGGCGCCAAAGCACGCCTCGGGGGGTCGGGATGGCGGACGCCGATTTGCCCACCGCATCGGCGCTATGGGGACGCGTGCTGGGGGGCCCTAAGGCGGGTGAAAGTTTTTGGGAAACGGAAAGCTTGGCCTTCCGAAAAATGAAAGACGGCGGTGCCGGCACCCCGGGTTTGCCATAAGAAAACATCGAACCTGCATTTTTCTTTTGACCCCCGCATCATTGAAGGCGTTTCGCCGCACGACACCACCGGGGCGGCGCCGTGTCGGTGGTGAAATGTTAGTGGGGCGTTTAGCGCGTGCCAAGTGGGGTGAGGTTATCCAATTTGGAAAGGTGCATACCTGGTGGGGTGGGGTCGGCGATAGGCAGTCCTCGGAGGGTCTCGTTGTCCGCATCAGTCGTTGCGTATGAAGGTCTTTTTGCGCAATTTCATTGTGAAATTGTCGTCGTTGGTCTTGTTTATGGAATCGCTGAAGTGTTCGGTACATGCCCTAGTTGTTTCCTGTTGTTGGTGGTGGTGGGGAGGGAAGATTCGACTCTCCCTTTTTCCCAAGCCCCCACAATAATTTACGACGGATGATGTAATCTTTTACTGGAAGTGGGGCTGTCGCCGAAAGCTTTGTCCTAACACCCCTCAATTTGTTCGCATTCCCTCTTGTCCTCGCCTTGCTTCTTGCGGTGGTGTGTGTTATGTAGGTTTCTGAACGCTACGGTTTCAAACAGCCGCATTTCCGTTCAAACATGTTTAGTGTCGGATAATTTCCGACACCGCATATCTGTTTCCTTAGCTTTTCCACTCTAAATGTCCGGTTTAAAATATACTTTTATACTTAGCCATTGAACTTCTCTGCTGCGTTTCTGATTCTTCATGCTCCTCCACTGGTTTGTGGCCTTTGGTAGTGGGAATTTTTGAGGGAAAGTAACACCAACTCCCGTAACGTCGTCGCTATGGAATTCAGGCCTGTGGTTGCTATGTCGCTGGATTAGCGCTACGGTAACGGAAAAGCACGATGCCCCATTTTTTAATCCACATTGCTCAAATCTTCCCACATGCTCACGGGGATGTGAAGGAGACGGACATAGAAGACTTTTTATCGTTCTTTCCCAAATTTTAACCAAATTTCCTCCTCCACCAATTATTGAAGATCCTTTGGAAGAGACCCCCCTCCAGCCCTTTACATCACCCAATTTTCTTGGAAACTTCTTGCTTGATTCTCTGACGAGGAGCATCCTCTACCGAGATAAGTTTCGCCTCCTCCATTGCCAACAAACACAAGCGTCCCGGGGACTATCGGAAAGCGTTGATATTCTTGTTGGATTAATAAAGCTGAAAAAAAAAAAGCCCAACCTTCCTGCAACAAGCCCTGCTGCCCCTACGGCCGTGTATCCAATGTATCTCAACCTTTTCAACTCTCCTCTTCACTTTATTCCCCACGCGCTTCAAAAATATCGTAATTCCTTTGTGAAAGGCTCGGATATTAACGTCCTCCTCCTTTCTTCTAACCCTCAAAATTCTCAACTCCATCAACTTGACAGTACCTTCACTCTCTCACTTTCTCTGTTTCGCATTTCGTTTCCGCATGGGTGAAGGCGTACAGCGATTTCGACCCTTTTTTGCCGCACCAAAAAGTGCGTGTTCACCGTCGCTAAAACTCAACCTTTCGCCGTCTACGGCCACAGAACTTCCAAAGAGAAGGAACACAGCCACCGACACTCTCGTATCCGCATATGAAATACGCGTGTTTCCGCGGAGTCGAGGGGAAAAGCCGTGACAGCCATTTTAGGGAGTGCGCGAAGGGTGGGGCGGCTTCAACGAGAATGGATATTCTCCTTTGTTGACTGTTATTTTCTGCTTATTGGGCAACACCGGGGTGGAAGTGATGACGATTGATGGGAGAAGGGAAAGTGATACGAACAGGAACGTTTATATTTAACTTTCCCCGAATAACATGGCTAGGAAGATGGGCTGAACCGCGTCGATGAGACGTACCAATCGGGGCGCCAGGAGACCCACTTAGAAATGCGAGCATGGATGCGGGTGTGACCGTGGTGTGGGGCTTTTGCTCTGGGGAGGTGAAGGAACTGCGCGAAACTGCCAGGAGTTCGCCTCGTCCTCCCAGCTGTTGCCTGCGTGAGGGAAGTTTTTATGGCCAACTGAAATGGAGAGTCATAACCACATTCTATTTGGCGAATGAGCACAATAATGGCAGGGATTCGTTTAGGACAACAGCGGTGACGAGAGCGGGGAGCATACTCACGGCGCGAATGTTAGTTGGGAAGCTTCAATATTCTATGGAAGAACGGCAAAAAGTACAGTTGTCTGTTTTCTGCCAACAAAGGTTCACCACCAGCCCCACCGCACAACTAATGATGCGAGCAAGGTGTGTGCAAATACAAAATAGGAACTGAACGGTGGGAATTACACCATTTTGCGCATGGACTATTGGTGAACACTTGAAAACATCATTTGGGGACAACCCTCTACCGTTACAAAGTCTAAAGGGGGAAAAGCAAAGAAACGCAACGCGCCCGCGTTGTGACACAAGTTCCATGTGCGTTGAAAGTTGAATCTGGAAAATCGGCTCTGTCAAGCACCGGTGACGAGCACACGGCGATGGAAGTAAAGGAACTGGCAACCATTCGAAGTCGGAAATGTCAAGGTTCACTTGTTCTCTCTTGCATGTTTCGCGGTGAGCGGGCTCCAAGGAGAAATGAGACTATTGGACGCAACGTATTAGCCAACCTTGAAGGTGAGAGACGCACAACAACGGGGAACATTGGGACATTTTCAGTTCGCACACCCATTAACACCCAGCACGCACCCTCTGTGGCTAGTTGAAGGATGGGTAGATACGCACAGTTTCTTAAACGCAAACTCCGCCGTCTTCCTCATTCGAAACCGTTGACGGCAATCGACCTCATTCACCACACTTCCAATAACGCAGAGTTTTTATTGCTGGAAAGATCAAGCACCTTCAGGTTGCACCTTCTTCCTCCTTCAATACCACCAATGCGCATCGGCGATTTCCCTGCTGCCCACGCGCTGTTCCCAGGTTTGTGCATTCGCGACGGCGTCGCCTGCTGTCGCCACGATGCGCACGAAACCATTTGGCGGAAGCACACCCTCAATGTCACTTCCCCTTTCCCCTGCGAATTCTCACTACACGCACAGGACGACGGTGCCATCAATCCGACACTAATCAAAACGGGGAAACGGAGCTGACCACTAGGTCGCTTCTTCACCCACGGAAATTTCGAAAACCCTGGCAGATTCTCGCAGCCCCACAAAAATACCTAATAAGGTGCTGAGTTTCTGGTCCCATTCGTGGGCAAAACATTTTGGGTGGCATTAGTAAGGTATGGGGAATGAATGATTAGTAACAGTATGGGAGGTGCCGGAACACTTCCTATTTTCGACGCCGCGTCCACAACCTTTGCCAATGGTTCAGTTTCGATCCCAAGGTTTTGGGGTATTTAGGAGGAGCCGTCCCGGTTACACGGCTGGGCACATCCGTCGCCCCACCGAGGGTGCAAGTCTAATTTCCCCACTCAGGGTTTTTCAGAGTGGGAGATTCGATCAAATAGGAGAGTGTCGGCACCCCAACCCCGGTGCGTGGCACTTTTCCTTCCCTTCCTGACCGCACGCTTGTCCGGCAGCTGTTAAATAAACTCGTCGGGGCTCATCAAAGTAACCCGTTCCTCTTGGACAGAAGCGTAGTCGGTCCCCTTTTTAGATTGTGCTCGTGCGCGCCGCCACGTTGAATCGCACTTCGCCACACGAGGTTCGCCTCCTACGTGCTGTTGTTCTCTCCCGCAGCGCGAGTCAGCATGCACTGCTGGGGGCACGTTTCTCCAATGTCTTCGTCCTCGCACCAAGGGGTGGGGAGCGTTTCGCCATTGCGTGAAAACTGACCTTCCGCCAAAAACCTCTACACATTAACATCTTCATGAGGGCTTCCGGTCATAACCGCCCGCCCACCCGAAACGCTGAGAAGGGATTGGGATCGAGCATATCTCTGGACCGAGGGTCGATTCTGGTGCACTCTGCCCTTAAATATGTAGAAAAAAAAACGCGCACAAAATAAAATTAGCAAAGTTGGCGTCGCACGAACCGTTTCCGTGACATTATTTCGACATCAGCGCGCATCACTGCGCAGTTTATTCCGCACGGAGAAAAACAAGGAGGAGGAAGCATGCGAAAAGCCATCGGCTCGCTGCGCTGTTGCAATGTGAGTAATGGCAAACACCAACGTGCACGTATAGAGGATCGAAAGGGACATGCAATACCGGTTTGTTCATTTAACCTTCGCGGCGCCGGACTACGGCAAAAGACGGCCTTCCATGAGAACAGACGCTGTACTGGCCCACGGCCCTCAATGAATCAACTAACAGTTTTGCGTGCTCATCCTTGATGCGGTCCCCAAACATTATGGCACCGCGGCAAGAGCGAGTGACGAAGAACTGCAATACAGCCGATGGTATTACTCTGAATTCGTGGTGGCGCCGGTGTCGTTCACAATTATCGCCCTCCGGGGTGTTCGTGGCGCGGAGGGCGGAAACATGTGATGCAGGGAAAACTGCTGCAATCTCTTCCAGCGTTTGGCGAAGAGCACAAACGGTGTCTAGCACAAGCCGGTGCCCCTCCAAAGTGAGACAGGGCCATTGTGTAATGGTATCAAAGAGTTTCCTCGGACATGGGGTGTCCGGAAAATCGATGGTAGCTTCTGGAAAGCAAGCCAAATTTGGTTGCGGTGTGTTGTGTGAGAAGCGCCAGCCCCAACGCTTGAGAGCACCCTCATAAGCAGCAACGCAATGCCGCATGTCATGAGGTATTTTTACGGGGAAGGTTGTTAAAGACGGTTGCGGCTCCACATACGACTCTGCGTGGGCCAGGAAGTATTCGAGGCGCAAGCGCTCATGAATAGCGTGCTGATCTGTGATGAACAACTTGGGGGGGATAGGCGAATGTCGACTTTCGGTTGCTGTTGCTCGTGCGGATGGGAGCCGCTGTTCATTGCACTCTGTCGACGCAGTGTCGTTCAATCCCGCTGCATCGCCCGTGTCAAGCAAGAGAAACTTACGATCCCACTGCGCCAAAAAATGATTACCACGAAACGGACAAATAATCGGCTCGTTCTCGTCCGGAGCTTCCCCTCCCCTCCAAACAACGGGGCAACGGAATATCCGGGGCACAATGCACGACGGTTTCGGTGCAACTGGCATGGCGGTACGGGCCCGCGGGAGGGTATCAGCCGAGGGCACTGGCTTCATCAACGCATATGGACAGAAGGGCGTCCGGCGGGGGACCGAGGCAGCGGCGGCATTGATTCCCCCGATTGCGCGACTTGTTGCCGGGACGGAAACTGTGGACGCGAGCTGTCTGGCCAAAAATGACACTCGCACCCCAGTGGCCACTGCATTGTGAGACTCTTTACCTTCGGTTTTTGTGAGAACTTTTCTGACGGTGGGGAGGTCATCTTCATCCGAGCCGCGTTTGGGGTTATTCCCGTTTGCTCTATGGGGAATCCGACCGACACCTGGAACGTGCTGCTGCACGACCGCCTGAAACATCCGTTTGAGCTGGGCATCCCTTCCCTCCAACAGCTTCCCGTCCACGAAGACAAATAGGGGATGCAGTGATTTAGGGAGCGTTGCCAAATGACGGTACACGCGGTGCCGTTCATCAACAACGTAACATTCACCGGAGACCGGGTCCGCGGACAAAATAAGTACGGAACCAAGGCAATTGTAAGCGTGTCTGCAGAGACCGGTACCGACGTGCGTTTCACAATGCGGCGCATGATACACCATAGCAAACTTGGCACGTGCTACAACAACTTCTCGAAGGCACAAAGTTTCCGCGTTGTTTCCAAGTCCTAACGCCACGGCCAACTGGCTGAGGTGCGGCAGGAAAGCTTGCAACAAACGGTAAACGGTGGAAAGGGTTTCCGATTCCCCACCTGCGTGAGCGTACTCGCGCTTCCGTTTGACCAACGAATCTACCCCCGCCCCATCGCCCGATCTTGAAGCCCCTATGAATACTACACTGGCTGTATCGTATGCTGCTCTTCCCCCCTCGGCGATGACATCGCTTAGGCGAAGGTACACTGAGGTGGCCCGACGCCCCCCTCCCTGTGGTAAGAGATAAAAAGGTGCCAAGATCCGCTCCGCGGCCACGCGATACGCAACCATAACCACTGCCTGCCGTTCGCTTCGCATCCGATTGTTGAAACCCCCGCGTGATTGGAGTGCAATGCGGCGTCGCACAGGCATGTTGCAGAAGAGGCCGATAACCTCACACTGTAACTTGATCAGTGAGGAACATTTGGCGATGCGGTCGGCACACGAACATCGACACCACTGTTCAGCTCGTTCTCCAATGGGGATAAGAACTTCCGACAAAACGTCTTTCCCTTTCAGTGGTGAACAAGAGGTCCAGCGACCTTCGTAGAGCACGCATGCGTGATGCGGGGGCGAGGGGACTCCAGCACACGAGCGCTCTGCTAGAACTTCGACATTAACTCGCAACTTAACCTCTTGACTTACCACTGTCAAATGCGCGAGGGAAGCGGCATCGATTGCGTCGTCGCCCTCGAGCGATATTTGTTTAACATCTTCGACTCTACTACAGCATGGGGGGAGCTCAAACAGCAGATCCAGCAGAAAGTTTAGGTCGCGCGGGTCCGCCACAACCCGAATGTGACGCGCCACACTCCCTACACCGAGCAAGCGAAGGAATTGATACGCAGCTTCCACAGCAACAGCGAACGTCGGCAAATAGTGCGCAGCGCGTACTCTCGCTGCGTCAAATGCACCCAATGGCCCAATGGTGGTACATATACCGCGTTCCGGTGTGCATGCAGACGGAGGAGATGGGGATCCTCCGCGAAATTTCGTTTCCATCAGCATGCTATCCTGTAATAATGTGCCTGGGGATGGAATTTAACAGTGAAATTGGGGTGAGAATGCGAGTACAAACACCAAGGCGGAACGATTACTCATTTAGGAGGCAGAAGGAGCAAGTCATCCGGTGATGTGACCCTTCCCCCTATTAACCCTTCACCGCTTTCATTCCCAGTAGGGGAAGGATTGTGCCGGTAGCAGCTTCACGCCGACCACACTTTCGCACTCACCCACTAAAAACTCCATATACTGAAGGGGTGCGGGGCTGATTGAAAAAAATCGCTATTGCCCCCATATCGCAGTAATGCGTTCCGGAACAGTTTTAATAGAGAAAAATCTAATATCGATAATACCACGCCGAACTCTAGCGAAAACAATATTCATAAAACACGGCTCGACCACCGCAACGCGCGGCCCGACGCTCCGCCAAGAGGGGTGCAAGTTCCCAGGAGACGAACGGGGCCCAGGAACCACCGGAACAAATGGAAAGCCCACCCCCCAAATATCCAATGTAGCCCAAGCTCCCCCAAACTACATGGATACGCGTTTCCTCGGCGACCAATCATACGTCCACCCCGGCGTCCGCCTTGAGGCGTGGGTCTTGATCACGAGGCTCGCCTGGCAGTTTAGCCAGCGCTGCGGGATCCTTGTTCTCCCAGCTTCCGGGAAAGAAAAAACGGACACCGAAGATGGTGAGGAAACCCGTTCCCCTCAGTGTCAGAGAATGAAAACAACGCTTTGGTACGTGTGACAAGTGATCCTTTTGGTAAAACACGAAGGAGAGGGCGGTCGTGGCGTTTTGTCTGCTGCGACCCGGGCCCCCTCGCCTGTCTCGAACTGTGTCGGGCTTGGGAAGGAGGAAGGGCCAAATGAAGCGAGACGACCCAATTTGTTAGCGGGTTCTTCTGGGGTTGGCCAGATGATGTTTCTGGTCCAAGTCGCGCGACCACAGTGGCATCAATGCTGTCAGCCTTGCTTTAGACAGTTTGTCAACGATTGGCACGTGTTAGATCGGATCAGGTACGGCAGATACAGCGTTTTTCCTAGGGGCTAGTATCTCATCTTCCTAGAATGCCCCAATTTGTTGCAGCCGTCTACAGAGGGTAGGCTCTCACCAAGGGTTTTAACGGGGTGGATTGAGGAAGGAGTTTGAGCCCAAATGCAAGAAAGCAGAGGATGTGAGGTAGGGATGGATTTCTACGGAGAGTAGGGAACCGAAGGAAGACGACCTGCAACGGTAAGCATTTGTTGCTTCGCTGAGTATAACAATCAAAGCGCCGAAAACGTTTGGAAAAGAGGTGAAGCGCAATGTTGCGCAGTTTGCCCGCGCTCCGTTCACTCGCGTCGGTCGGCTACCCATGCCCTTCAACCGCCGTCGTGGCCCCGTCTCTTGCGCCGCCGATCGTTTTCCCTTAGCTGCAATTCATCAAAGTGGCGCTCCGCCACCTCATCGGCCGAGGGCCCCCTCTCCTCTTTGAAAGCCAGAGTTGCTGGAGGAGCCACGCCATCACTCTCACCGTCTCCCCGTTCCCTCAGCTCCCGCTCCTTCCGCCTCGTTCGCGCTATGTTCAACTTTTTCTTCAGTCTTTCTGCCTCATGCTCCGCTTCTTCTACGCTGTCAAAAAGCCCCGTACGGTTAAGCAAGCGGTGTAGACGGACGTTACATTCGTAATCGAGCGCCTTCTTTTGGGTCTGCCACATATGGCGCCGCTCTTCCACATCAACGCCTGTAAAGGCGAGTCGATACTCATGAACTTCGGCAGTGCACGTCGCCCCATGTTTGCCGTGACTCGGCGGGTAGTCCTGAATGCGAAAGAGCGCGCGCATGGGCGCCGTGTGGTTCACCAGAATGCTTTTGCACAAGCTCGTTATGCTTATGCCCAACCAGGTGGGTGCTACATGTGGTGGGAGAAAGCCAGCAAAACTTGTGACAAACTGCCCGGAGAGGGTAATGACTGTAAAAACACCCCACGCTCCCGTCACATATCCCTTTCCTCGCCGAATCCAGGCGTCCAATCCGTCACTGAAGCCCATGCGTCGCTGCAAGTGGTCCCGTATGCTGATGAGTGTGAGGGTGGCAGCGAAACAAAGAGTGGGGTCAACCACTGTGCCCATTAGTCGGAATGACAGAGGAGATGTAACGGAAACGACGGCGAGGTGGTCACTGAGTTGTTGCGCGGGAGAACAGAAACTGTACCACGTCATCAAAACTGCGACAGCATGGGGAAGGACAAGGCGAACGTTATCAACATGATGGCTACGAAATATGCGATTACGATCACTTTTTAGTTTCTGCGCCGCAACCTTCTTCTCCCAAAAAATAGCACGCGGGTGATCAACGATGGTTTTGTACTGCTCGTGTGCCTCCTGCAACTCGGGAAGCGCACACGCCGCGCGGGCAACGCAGCGGTCACCGTATATGCTGGCTGCGAGAGAAATGAATCGAAACACGACACCGCCAACCAATAGCACACCGAACACATCGTGTATACTCAAGGTGTTCGCCGCGAAGAGAGCTAAGTTAGCCAGAATAGTAGACGTTGTTCCTATGCGACGCCTCACAGTGCAGCGAAACATTTGTAATCCACTATTCGACGCACCCCGTGAGTTGTCCACTTATGGCTGCAACGGAACGTTCTCCCCGTACCCGTTGCTTTCTCTCGACCGTGCCGAGAACACCCTACACCACCGAGAATTGTTTTGATTGACGGTAGAAAGCGAGTCAAAAGATAAGAGGACGGAGGTTTATAATGACATACGGGCGCGGCAAAACACACTACCGGTGCACAATTCCCCTTACCAACAATAGAGATGGGAGTTCATATAACGAACTGTACGCAGTGGCGAAGCAATACCTGGAATCTCGAGACCAATGAATGTGAGAACATTTGTCTATACACAAACCGACACATTAATGGGCGCGTGGAAAGGGAAAGTTGAACACAAAACAAATGGATATATGGGGGAGTAGGTGATTTGACACATTTTCGTGGGAGGAGAAAGAACTTGGGTAGAATGGGAAAAAATACAAATGGAAATCAGTGTACGAATCGATCAAGTTTCACTGTTTTCAATCGCAGGGTCCCTGCGTCCAAAGGTGTCCTAAGCTTAAAATTCATCACGGGGTGTCGACAACATGTTGTGCCACGCGGCACTTGAGGCAAGAACCGGTGCCACCGCAACGCTTCAGGTACAGAAGGGACAAAAAAAATAAGAGAAAGGAAAGGTTAGTCAGTGTACGAATCGATCAAGTTTCACTGTTTTCAATCGCAGGGTCCCTGCGTCCAAAGGTGTCCTAAGCTTAAAATTCATCACATCAAACTGTTAGCTGCAGCAAAAAGCATCGTATGTGCTGAGGTAGGCAGCCGTTCAAAGGGGGGAAAAAGGAGCGAAGGTCATTCTGGAGCAACGTCGCCGACATTAGGACCATGCATCAGATCCCATAATTTCTCACACACTGTTGTGAGGTGTCGGAAATGGAGGTTCAAGAAAGTTTCAAATGTAAAATAACTAGGGGAACTGCCGTAAAGACACTAGATAGGATTGAAAAAGAGCACCATTGTTGTTGCATATTGCAAAGCGCTGCAAAGCGGAGAGGGCGCCAGTTCAATAAATCATTTGGCGGTGAACACAAGTAGGCGGAAGTATAGAGGGCCTTACGGTAAAGGGGGGGGGGTGAAACTTCACAAGCCCGCGGTAAGAGTGGGCAAAAAGCCATACCGCCGTGCCCCATGATAGTGTATTTGTACCGTCTCCGAAGAAAAAAGAGAAAAAAAAACGTATTTTCCTGTTGGAAACAGAACCGACAAGATTCGTGCTGGTGTGAGCTCCTCCCTACCGTACAACCCACCGTGTCCTTTTCCATCAGGGAAGAAATGAGAGAACCCGATGTTTTGTTTCCGTTAAATGCGGTTAAGTAAACAACGGTTGAGACCCTCGTGTAGAAGCCGCTCCCTCTGCTTCATATTGTCCCGCCATCGACAGCGCTCGTTAGCCGATACACTACTGCCAACACTACCGCACTCGCTCGCCGCCTCAACGAGCTCTTTTCCAAAAGGGTCGCTCAAACCGCTTGACGTCGCGTTTCCCGGTCCAGAAGTAAGCAGCTCATCCAGCACAACTCGAGTGTCGGACGTCGGCAACGTGTCTATGCCACACGTGCCCATGCTGCGCCTCGTCATGTCTTTCGCGTAAAAGAATCGCATGGCTTCATCATCGCTTTCACTACCCTCCAGTGAGCAACAATTCCTCTCAACGCTCAGCTCCTGCGACAGGTTTTTCATCTCGTTGCTTAGCAACTCCAATGGTTCTGACAACAGCTTCCGCACATCCTCCAACTCCTTTGCGATCATTTGCCGAGCTTCAGCATTAATCGTTCTTTTCTCCTCCGCTACCTCATCACTGGTTGGATCCCTCAGCCCCGCCGCCTTCGCTAGGGTGTCTGCACCGTGCAATATTTTTCGCGCCTCATCAGCAAAACTCTGGCGCTTGCGTGACCAATGGCAAATCGCTGCAACACGCCTCTGCTCAACAGCGTTCAGTTCCTTGTCTATGAGCAACACGTCGCGCCTGAGTTCCTGCAGCCCCTTCAACTTCTGTTCTCGCTGCTGCTTCAGGTGCTCCAGCGCCCTGCCAAGGGCCAGCATGTGCTCTGCCCTTGGTTGCTCATATTCATCCCGTAAACGTTGAAGGAGGGTGTTTGCATTACGAAGAAGCGCGGAGGGAAAGTATTGCGTTGCCAGAGAAAGCGGAATGCGACTGTGCCCGGTGTGTGGTCCAACCAAGAGGGACAAGGCACTACAAGAGGTGTGGCAGTTTGTGCAATAAAAATCCTCAACTTCACCGGGGAATAACGGGCACGGGAAATAGCGTAGTGCCGCCATCAACGCCGCCTTTAAAGAGAGTATCTGGGTGCGCGTGGGTTTATAGGCTTAAATCTATCTTTTTTCTATGATTCCAACAGCCAGCGCCGTTGTTCCTCTCGAATCTAACGAATGTAAGGCCTCGAAAGTTAAGTAGGAGAGAAAAATTAAACAACAGCTATAATAAGGGCAGTGAAGTAAATTAAAGTGAGGTGTCAACCTAAGTGGACGTTGCGTTGGCACGTGGGTAACGGATACAAAGGGTTGCATGCACGCTCAGCTACAGCGCAAACGCTATAAGCGCCAGGTTACTGCGGTCAGTTGTTAACACCTCTCTCTCTCTTGCACTCTTTCAGGTTTTAGACGACAGTCTTCACCGAAGCAGCTAAGTAAAAAACTATCGAGTCCGCTCTCGCTTACGCCCCCCACTTTTCCTCCCTAAATCGGCACCATCAACAACCACATCACGCGAGGCGGTGGAAGCACCTGTCCCCCATTTTCCACTACGATGCACCCAACTAATGCGTGTTACTCGGACGGGCATACCCAAATCGCTCGGTCCCTCCCCAACGACTTCTGTTGACGTCGACCATTTGTATGACCCCCGCATCCGCAATAGCGCTTCCTCCATTGTTTCGTTTCCCTCTGGTCCCACCGCACTGTTGGCAGGTGGTGGCAACTTCGCATTCTCCTGCTGGAGGAGATTCAAGAAATCCCCTTCCACATCATCCACTCGTTGCTCACAAAAGTTTATCACTTCACAACGAGGGTTCGCTGCTAGTATTTCCGACAACGTATATAACAACTGTGGCCAACTTTTCGGGTTTCCGTAGAGGGCGTCACAGAGTACAACAAGGTCTACATGATCGAGCAACCGCTGCATTTCGACGAATGCGGGAGAGGGTAAGAGGTACGGTGAGCGCCCTCTCTCGTTTTGTGCGCTCGGCACGTCTGCATTTGAAGAATGTTGCCGCGCATTATTAATTTTGACCCGCTTAGCATTATGCTTTTGCTTCACCAGAGGCGGCGGACCCCACCTCCAGGTCATTGCAACACAACTTCCCTTTCCATTGCTTCGTGAGAGAATTCTCTCCTTATTTAACTCAATATTCTTTTCCATGAGTGGCACAAGTTCCTTCATGTCAGTGATTACCACGCGCGCACCCGCCATCGCGAGCCCAATACCCAAACAGCCGACCCCCGCCCCGAGCTCCACCACATGACACGCCTTGTCGTGGTTCTGGAGGACGTGTTTCTGCAGGTGGCCCATCGCAACTGAGTTGCTGTTCCACAACACGGCACCGAGTTGGTCTTCTGCATCTTCCAGGAGGTGCTGCAATTCGGGTTGGACTTTCCCGCCTTGTCCCACCTTGTGGTGCAGTTTCTGAGACTCCGCGGTGTTGTCGCTGCTCTCACCGTCGTCCTGCCCTTCTGGCACGGCCCAATGTATAGTGGCTATATTGCCAAACGGCCCTTCCACCTCTTTCACGACCCATTGGAGCATCAACTGTGAGAAGCCTTAACGGCCTACGTAGGATAAGTACAGAGAGAGATGAGGCCAAAGGAAATACCCTTCGAACAAACTATACCCGAACATGAAGCAGCCTTTCTTCACACGAGGAGTGTTTAGTGGTGCCGGCTGCGGGACTCGCTGACGGACTGAGGGCCTCAAAAGAAAGGACCAGTGAGTCTCTCTCAACATGCTGTTAGCAATTAAACAACTCTTCTTTAGGCAAACCTAACTAACGAGACGGCGGATGGGTCTTAATCTACTCAGTCCACCGAACGCAACAACCAAAGGCAATGCAGCCCATTTACACTTACATGTACCACTTCCCGCACACGAGCTTACTGCACCTGCCTTACATCAGCTGACCTGTTTGTTGCGGAACTCTTCCTGCAGGGTGCGCTCCTTCTGCTCCACTGCCTCCAACTGGCTAGCGACACACTCAAGCCGCCTCTTCATTTCCCTTTGCTCTGCCCTGCGCACCTCAGTGTAAAAGATGAGCTTTCTCTGTGCTTCCCGCAGCCGTTCACTCCAAAAAAGGCAAATGCTCTGGACCAACCGATGTATGCCGCAGCCGTCACCCTTGGCACCGTACTTCGCTGCAGTGCCGGACGCAGTGGGGCAAATATACGTATTACCGGAGCGGGGCGAGAAGCAAACACTTATTATACGTTCAGGGCATCTTACCCCCGGCTTTCCTGACCCCACCGACTCCGAACACTCCGAGACGAGCGCTTCGACCTGCCCCCTTTGCTGGTGCAACTGATTGTCAAGTTGGATGATGGCTTCACTCGCTTTCACGGATCTCCATAGATCAGGGTCAGACTCCTCTTGGCATTCTGCAACTTTAGAGACCTGCTCATCCAGCACACCTCCACCCCTTCGCAACCCCAGGGAGGCAGCACCAACGCCCTTCCTTTGTTGCGTGATCGCTGCAGGACCATTCACACACCCTTTTCGAGCAGCACTCCCATGCAGCAGCAGTTGTGTTGTTATACCGAGCTGATTCGCAATGAGGGCGTACACAAGTTGCCTTGTGGTTCCATCGCCCAAATCATCATTCACCACCTCGTTCACACCTTGGCACTGCTCATAACTGTCGCCACGGCTCCTTTTGCTGTGAAGAAACATGTGGCGTCCTACGGCCGCGACGCGCCGTTTTGCTTCACCAAGAAGGGTGCGACCACTCGGTGAGGTGAAGTCCAAAAGAACTGGCGTGTCGCCGACTGATCCCACTGAGGGGCGCGACGACGACCTCCCAAAGTCTTCACTAGCAGGAGCCGATGGTACCTCCTTGAGCCCCTCCTCTGCTTCATGGTTGCCAGGAAATGGGTCTGGAAGGTCACCGAACAAAGTATCGATGTTTGTTTCTGTTCCAGCGACGAGCTTGCGCGATTCATCAACCACACGTGGCAAGGAGGCAAAAAGATCGTCAAGATCCACACGCTCGTGACCAACGGAAGACGGGTCAGCATCACTTCTAGGTTCACCAACACTGCAGCCGCTGCCGGTGCTCTTAGACACCCACTCGAGTGAAGCCACCCCCTTATTATTTTCCAACTGTGGTGTGTGGGAAGCTGCACCGGCGCTTGCAACACGCAACAAGTTCAAGTTTAAACCGGTAGACGACGCACCTTTCGGCGGCGGTAGGCCTGCATCTGAGTCAACGGTGCTGCGAAGCTCCTTGACAAGAACGCGCTGTTTCGGCTGTATCCCAGCAGCCCTTTTGTCTGTGCCAAGATCGATTGGCTGAAATTTTCCTTTTGTCGAGGCAATTGACTCTTCACCTTCACCGCCTTCCCCGATGTCCTCCGTAATGCTGTCCACAAGATATGCCTCACTCGGTCCGGAACGATCCTCCATCATGGCTCGTTCCATCCGCTTCTTCGCCCTGGCCGACAACGTGCCGGATTCGATAGCCTCGCGGTTACTTTGGAGTTTAGCCAGGAAGCTTGTGTGCTCCAGCTGTTTCCTGCGCTCTTTGCGCAGCCCCTTTTTCCCATCTTGATTGGCCAATCGGCTCATGGCAAACTCGACCATCTCCTTCTCAGACGCTTCCATGTTTACAGCGTCTGGACGAGCGGTGCGCGTCTCGATACCCCTGTGGACCCCGCGCTGCCGCTTGCGCTCCTCAAGAAACTCTCCTAAGGTAAGGGAAGCACTGTTTCTGGACTCGCTGGACTCCTGCTGCCGCCTATACTCTAGTGCGTCAAGCAGGGAGTGATATTGCTCCTCGCACAACCACGCCGGCCTGTTCATACCACAACGACGTGACACTTCTTGAGATATCAGACTCCATTGGTTTGGAAAGAGCGACTGCAGTTGGACAAGGTTCTCCTCTTCCTCCGCCGTCCACGCTTCGTTAATGTTTAGCCGAGGGTCGAGAAAATTTTCCCAGCGCTCCCGGCACTGGGTTGCAGTTTTTTTTACCAGCGTTGAGGCCACGCGTTCCCAGTTCTGCAGTCCATACACCGTAAGAGACGCACGGAGTACCTGATCTTCACTGTTTGTCCACGCACCTCCCTTGAAGTGTAGGCGCGTCATTTCCTCCAAGCCAATCCTCCACGGTACAACCCCCTGCTTCTTCCCGTCGTAGGACCGCCACCATCAATGCCACAACCGCATGACGAAGAGAGAGGGAGATGAAAAGGGGAAGAGGAAAGAAGGAAGAAAAAGAAGTGTGATATGGGAAGATTGGTCTCATGCATAATGGATAAGGGGAAAAAAAACTCTCAACAGAGGCATCGCAGTAGTTTTTGAAGGACGTAAGTGGTACGATAATTAACTTAACACCACAGCATCTCGTCGGGGGAAAAAAGTAACGGCACAAGGTAGACGGTGGCCATTTGGGAACATGAATATGTACCGAAATACTGACACGTTCACCCTCCGTTTCCTGGGAGCTGTTTGCCACCCATTATTACTCTCATCTCTTCCCATACCCCTCCCTCACAACACACACACACACACCGTCGAGACCTACATCAGGAAGCACCTACACTACCGGCACCCCAACCTCGTTCGTTATTTTGCGCAGACTCGCGACAGCCTCAACACATGCCGATAATTCAGGTGGAACTTGTAGCGAGGGGTCGTGGACAAGACGCAACATGCGATGAACATCTTCCTCACGGAGAACCATATCATTCCCATCATTCACACCACCCTCACCGTGGGACTTCGCAGAACGTAGCCTCCGCAGCTCTTTACTCCACTCACGCATAATGCGTCCATAAAAGTAGTAAATAGCCTCAGACTGGCAGAGGCCTAGACGGAGACAGAGATCAAATATTTCGTAGTCAATGGGGGGAATCTCTGGGGCACGCGGTGATGTGTTTGGGATGCGAGCGAGGGCACTGGCGCTAATAAGTTGGTTGCACTCTTGCTGGGCACGTTGAAGTGCCGGAGCATCGTGCTTGCCAAATACACTTGGTGCAAGACGGGTTGGTCTCCCCTCAGCCTCATCTGCCAGCATTGGGGACCGCGGGCGGGTGGACGCGAGCGTGCCCACTTTAACTGGAAGAGGAGGTTTAATAATGGGCGGTGGAGCAACAAAAGGGGCGCTTCCATTTGTACAAACACAGCCCTCTTCTCCCCACACAGCCTCAGTGCCCTTTTGCTGTAGCGCGTCGCTTCCGTCAGTCGCATCGCCTTTTGGATGCGGGGATATACCACTGAGGCACTTGATATGGCGACGTACATGCCCCTCCAGTGGTACGACGTAATTTGTGTACAAACGTGCCTTTTCACGCAAATCCTCCTTGAGTTCATCGGAAAGTGTCAACGAAATGGTAACCTCAACGTCACACTCGCCTGTACCGGTTGGATTGCCGTCGGCGGCGCACCCCGTGTTAGAGGCCCAAACCACCCCACCATGGGTGCAACGACATTCCCTTAGGGCGCTTCTTATACTATCTCGCAACAGGTTCCGCCTTGTCTCCAACACATAACGAACGTTCTCGTTTCCCCTCCCCACGCCCTCGGGTGTCGCTGTATATCTCCTGCTGTCCTCGATACCTTTGTTTCTTTCTCTACTGCTACCGCAGCCAACCTGTTGGTCTCTTTGCTCACAGTCGGGAAATGGGTCAAGGTAGGAGTGGGACTGAACTGCAAACGTGACCGTGGGAGATTCCAACTCACCATCAGGGAAGAAGCGGGAAATATCGTAGCCCTCTAACGAAAGCTGCAGTCGTCTCTGTCGCAGCTCGCTGAAGGATGGTGTGTCCGCCGCAGGTGGCTCCACAGGGGCGATAAAGGCGATGTCGATAGGCTGGCGAATAGCCCCGCTCCAAAAGCACAGCCCCTGTGCCGCGGACTCAGGACTCATGACGAACAGCATGCCCGGGATAATGGAAGCGCCAAGAGTTGAGCACTGTGGACCGCTCACAAAATCAGCAGCCGTTCCGGTGGTTGGGTCAGTTACCACTCCAAGTGAGTCTTCCACTTCTTTCCACCCCTTAGTCGCAACCGCGCTCCCACCGTCGACGGCCCCCCCACTGCCGCCAAGTCCGTGTCGCACACCGACCTCCCCAAGCACGCTTCCACCATTTCCCGGAGGCTCGAGCACACTCATGGAGAGCCCGCGTTGCACTTCCCAGGGAAGCACCGCTGACCACAGCAACAATCGAACGCGCTTCGTGTAGCTAAGCGACGCGGCCTCTCCTGTTCGACGACAGACTTCCCCACTCATTTTGGGGTCACCTTGAGTGTAAACACGTGACATCGATTTAACTGAGGGGTGCACCGTGATGCATAGCTCCGCGGGGAAGGCTGGTTTCGCTTGAAGTGACTGGCATTCCGTGTAGTCCAGCCAGTCCTTCAGCACCCGCCGTAACGCTGTGCCGTCCCTCGAAACAGGAAACGTGACATGACTTCTGGCAATATCAAACACAGATTTCATTCTGCCAGTCTGGTAGCCGGTGTTTAATCAACGTCTCTTCTCCCTTGGAAAACCGCATTGCTGTCACTGGAACTCGTGGACTTGCCAGCTAGAAACAAATAAGAGAATGCAGAAGACGAAAAAGAGCAAAGGCGAGAAAAGAACGAAAGGAAGGGGAAACCACGAGAAACAACCTGCGCCAGACCGACAGCTTGTGCATAAGGTTGTGGATGCCTTTCTTTATTTGATTTTGACATACCTCACCCGGCCGCTCCGGCAAAAGCCACGTCCGACACCGAGATGATTCGGAATACTCCGAGGTTTCCAACTTTAAACTCTCTATACCATGATCACTATATCTGTCCTTCGTTCAACAATCCTATTACTTTCTCGTTCATGTTTTCCTCCCTGTCTACCCCTGATCTTTTTTTTAAAGGAACAATTTCCCGCATATGATTGTGTAATATATATATATATATATGTAAAGCTACATTGAATAAGTTCTCCTTAGTTGAACATTAAATGAAGGTGGTCGCTATTTTCCTTGTTTTTCTTCTTTTCCCCAGCCTTCCGGTGCAAAGTGTCACTAACCGGTGGTAGCTGTGGTCCAGCACCGTAACGAACGACCACAGAATACAGGAAAAAACAGGGGGATAAATCGCAACGTACGGGCACACATCCTCCGTAAGCCGAATTTCACCACCCACGCATCAACAAATGGTACACAACCCAAAACCGCAGTAGAAAAGTTGAAACATAAAAAGGTTGGAAAGCGCTAATTATAGGGCAGGTAAGAAGGGAAGAAAGAAAATCCACGACCCTCATCTAGAGGATTTTTCTTCGTCTACATATGTTCTTTTCCCCTTTCCCTTCGTTTTACCTTACTAACTGCTGGGTGACAACAGGCGGATTCACCACCCTCCAATCCAGTGCGTGTTGCCAGAGGGGTAGGATATCGTTTCAGGAAAATTTATAGCACACCAACCGCATATTTACGTAATCACAGAAAATGGAAAGAGAAAACTTACGCTTCCTAATAACCACTAACGCCACAACGTATTGCAAGTACGGGGAAAACCCAACAAAGTACCAAGTTTTTTTTTTTTTAACCGCATATCCGATGATCGTGCTGAAACGGCGACCACAAAGTGAATAGGTTTATGCACGTTTAAAGTTTGGCAACACCGTGACTTCCACTCTCACGCAGACCAGCGCCCGTCATGCGCACGAAACGCGTCCTTCGCTGCATCTCCTCGATCGACTTGGCACCGCTGTATGACATACCGGAGCGCAAACCACCTACCAGCTGTCGAACGATTGGCCCAACGGGCCCTTTGCACGCCACACTCCCCTCCACACCCTCAGGGACCAAAGATGAGAAGACATCTTCATCCTGAGTTCGTTCCCGCTCGGCCTTGCTTAGGTTGGCACCGAATCCCGCCATCCCCCGAATGATCTTGACCTTCTGCCCATCCTTAACGAGCACACGACCCGGAGCTTCGTCCGTTCCAGCGAGCATATTTCCCAACATCACAGTGTCAGCACCAGCACCAATCGCCTTGCTGATATCCCCGGACGTCCGCAGTCCACCATCGGCAATACAAGGTACACCCCTGCGACGTGCCACCCGCGTGCATGCCAACACAGCGCTTAGTTGAGGCACACCGGCGCCAGCAACGAGGCGGGTAATGCAAATACTCCCAGGGCCGACACCAATTTTCAGCCCATCGGCACCAGCATCAATTAACGCCTCCGCAGCCTCGGCTGACGCGATGTTCCCGGCGATAATATCCACACTAGCGGTGCGCGGGTCCCCCTTAAGGCGCTTTACCATATTGATACACAGATCGCTGTGTCCGTGTGCAATATCGACCACAAGAACATCGGCACCAGCCTCCACGAGTCTGATGGCGCGGTTCATGTCGTCTTTCTTCACACCCACGGCAGCCCCGACAAGGAGGCGACCACGGGAGTCAAGCGACGCCTGTTTGTTCTTTCTCAACTTCACAACATCAGAGAGAGTCACAAGGTACAGCAACTGACCGTTTTGCCCAACGATAGGAACGTTTGCCGTGCGCCCCTTCCGCATCAAGTGCGTTACCTCCTCCAGCGATATGGATGTATTCGTCGAAACCACCATTTTGTCCACGGGCGTCATTAGTGATTCCACTGTCGTGCTCTCGTCAGCGAGTTTAAGATCGTGTCTGGTGATTATGCCCAACAGTTTGCGCTCATTCTTGCAGTTCACAACCAATAGGCAACCCACGCCACCCACGCGCCCCTTCCAGTTCAACCCCTCCCATGCCTCACGAGCCGTTTCGTGAGGCAAAATTATGCGGGGGCTCTCAATAAGGAAGGACTGTGCGCGCTTCACCTCCCGCAGCATCGCGCACTGCTCCTCAATGCTGCAAAAGCGATGCAAAATACCAATACCCCCCTCACGAGCCATGGCGACCGCCATCCGCTGTTCACACACCGTGTCCATGTTACTGGCAACGATAGGAATGCTAAGTTTTACATTACGCGAGAGTCGAGTGGCGGTATTCACCTCCTTGCGGGAGGTCACCCGGCTGTGCTGCGGGATTATGAGGACATCATCGTACGTGAGACCTGTGGGAATGGATGCCGATTCATTGAAGGACATTTAAGCGATATGCAGTTAACGTATGTATATATACGTATTAATAGACCGATCTTCGACAAAGTTTGCGATAAATCCTTTTTTAAAAAACTTAAAGAAGGGGGAAAATACAAATTGAATAAAAAGGGAAAGTTTCGAAAGTGCTACACACGGGATATGCGCTCAAGTAGTATAGTGCAGACAAGTGAGGGCATTGTGTGCGTAGCAAGATGACGCAGAAGGGCGAATAAGAGAAAAACACCTACAGCAGTTTGTGGTGCTGCTCCGCGCTAGGAAAACAAGAGAGAAAAAAGCGAATGACTCCTCGTGTACAGCCCAGCAGTAACGCTCACAAGTGTGTGTGTGTGGGAACCGGCTGGCGCATGCCCGCGCAACTTTCTCTTGACAGGGCGCTATAAGGTGCAATTTGGTACACGTATAGGGCAGCAAAAAGGGGGGAAATAAAAAAACAGTTAGTGCAACATAAGCAACAACGGAATCAAAGCGAAACAAACAGAAAAAAGAAAAATGTGGTGGAGGGAACGGCGGAAATAGTGCAGGGGCAAAAGTTGACGCCCGACACTAGGAAGTAATAAAAGAAGGAAGCAAATGCGTGACGGCTCCCCCCCTCCCCCTCCTCCAAATAGGCAAAAAATATACACAGACGGAAACCGCCTAATGCACATAAATGAGCAATGAACCCAAATACGCCTGTGGCAAATGTGGCGTGACCCCCGTCGCGTTCCCTTCGATCCCTCACCTCCCCGTTCCCACAGATGGACTGAGAAACGTTGAAAGGAGCAAATTAATAGTAACTAAAGGGAATAAGTGTTGATCGTGGGACCAAGGAGAAACCATATATATGTTGCACAATCGGTTAGAGGGGAAAAAAGGAACCCTCCTTTGCAGCTGTGTGTTTGTGGAGGCGGAGGGGGGGACTCATGTCGTGAATCGAAAGAATGAGGATAGGGCCAAGGTAATAGCAAAAAAATGTTCATAACAACAACCACAAAAACAAAAGCAGCATCGCAATAATTGTGTTCCCCCGTCATCCTGTGCTGCCGCTTCCTACTTCCCCAGTTCCTCCAGTGCAAAGATAAGCACAACAGTACACGCTCATCTGTCCACTTTTTCGCTCCACTTCGCTCGCCACTCCTCATTTTTATTTTTATTATTTACCGTGCTGAGTGCTGGACGGTGGTGTTCTTGCGTTCGCCACACAGACAAAAAAGGAAAATATGTAGGGATAGGGGTATATTGAAAACAGAAATATGTTGTGGGGGCGAAATAAAAAATGTGCAACCCTTGGCCTCCCTTATACATATATATATATATATCCTTCACTTGTACATGCACATCCAAGCGCAGACACACACACACACACACGGTTATTTTGTTTTCCTTCCCTTTGCGTTTACATATTTGACATCGTCTTATATCTATCTGCCACCACCATCCCCGCTTGCTTGCGCAGTTTCCAACAGAAGAGAATGGAGCATAACCCCGATTTCCACGTATCAACGAAAAAAGTCAATGAAAACGAAGGTAAACAAACGCAAAAAAAAAAAAAAGAACGGCACAATGGGGAATTGGTAGGAAGCGCTGCTAATATATAAACGACTCCATAAGTCGTGGTGTAGAGCCAAAAGGCAGAGAAGGAAAAGGAGAATAAGCGGGGGGAAAGAAAGTAAAACATATATACATGCGCGGCTGCAATACGTGTATGCCACATTCTTGAAAAATGCCGCAGCATTGTGTACACTCTTAGTCAACCACCTCGGTCAGGCTCAACCACGCGGACCACTGTCCCCCTCCCTTAGAAATCAGCTCTTCGGACGTTCTCCACTTCACCAAGAGCAAATAGATCCTTCTTGCGCCGCCGCTCCTCCTTTGCGCGTTCGAGCGCATTTTGTATTTGTTCCTTCTTCTCATACACTTGCGCCTCTTCCGCTGTCTGTCCCATTCGCCGCAGCAACCGCATGTGGTCCACCTTGTGCTCTTCAACGGCATTGCGCAGTTCTTCACATTCACAAACTTTTCGGTCGTAGTCTTCTTTGCATTTGTCCACCTCCATTTCCATTTTCTTGATCTTCTTCTTTAGCTTCTTCATTTTCGCCTCGATCTGCTCGGTCTCATCGCGGTGATTTTGTGTGGATTCCTGTAGGCGTTGGTTAAGCACGCGTTGGAAGTTCTCATCCCGTTCCTGGATCTTTTGGCGGTACTGCATCTCTTTCTCCTGCCATTCTGCCATTCCGTCGCGTAGTTTCTGCTGCAACGCCTCTGATTTTTGATTGCTTCGCACAATTAGTGCTTTCTGCTTCTCAAGAAGCCCTCGCATTTGCTCAACTTGCTCCCCTCGCTCCTTTAACCGAGAGGTGAGATTAGCAATTTCGTCTGCGCCCCCTTGCGAATTCTCCAACCGTCGCTCGTACTCACTCATTGTTTCGCGCATCTTACCTTGAAGTTCAACATACCGCTTCTCCGCCTCAGCCGCCTCTGCACGCAGCGCCTTGACTTCCTCTTGCAGGGATACTCTTGCCTGCGCGAGTGCCGCATTTCGCTCCCGCTCTTCCTCTAACTCAACGCGAATGTCGTCAGCGTCTGCAAGCAATGAGGAGCCACGCTTCAGACCAGTGGCTGCGGTATCACCGGCGTTCTTCGAGTGTTTGTCCCGCCTTGTTGGTGAATTCGCGGTCTTGGCGACCTCGTTACGCAGCTCTGCCGTCGCCTGTAGACGAAGGTTTTCTACCTCAGCGGTGAGTTGTGAGGACCTCTGGCGTAACTCGTTATTCTCTTGCACTACCCTGCGAAGCTCCTCTCTTAGATCTACTGGGGCTTCGGAGGATTCAGTAAGCGCTTCGAGAATACGATTACGTTGACCGTGGGCCTTGTTTACGTTATCGTGTAAACTTGATAGAGCATTAGCGTACACCTGAGCCTCTGATGCATCCACAGCCTTCAGCTTCTTCAATGCCTTTTGTGAGGCAGCTGCGTCTCCGTTCAGGGCTACCATTGGCACAATTTGGGCTTCACGCACGACAGCAACCAAATCCGTTGTGATATTCTGCATGGTCTTCATGTGTTCCACTGCAATATTATACGTTTTGTCATCCTCCTTAAGAATGTTTCTGAGTTGTTTCACAACAGCTGAGTCACTCTCGCCAGGAGTGCTTAGTATCTCTCGCGCCTGCTTCATCTGCTCCAAGTATGCGCGAGTTGTCTCATCCTGAGTTTTCTGAATCTCTTGCAGCTTGGCCTCCACATTCGCCATAGCACCTCTACCTTCCAATTCTTTCTGGGCGCTCTCCAGAGCAATCCGCAGCTTCGCCACCTCCTTCTCGCTGGCCGCCGATCCCCCGTCCTCTGAGTTTGATGAAACCGCCGCGGAACTTGCTGCATTCTTTAGTGCTTCCTTTGCCTCGCTTAACTTCTTCTCGTACTTCTTAAGCTTGCTCTCTGCTGACTTCAGAGCAGCTTTACTCTCCTGCATCTTCTCACTCATTTCCTTTTTCATTGCTTCACGTTCCTGCAGAGACTGCTTCAGCTCCATCTGTACCTTTTGAAGCTCATTCTGCACCCCTACCATCTCCGAGCTGTGTCTTTCATGCGCCCTCCCACGCAATACAGCCTCGAGCTCTGTGGCATTGTTAATCTTTTCCTCCCCACCCTCCGTGCGCAGGTAGTGGGAGCAGAGACGGAGTATCTCTTCCCTCTGCAGCCGCTCCGCGTTGATATTCGATTCCGCGAGTTGCTGATCACTCTGCAGCGTGGCAATCCGCTCCTCCAGTTCTGCAATCGTTGCAGTGAGGTTTTGTCGCTCCTGTTCCATCATCGCTTTGATGTTCTCAAAGTCCGCGCGATCAGCCTCGCGTGCCTTTACAGCATTGTCGAGACTCACCTGCATCTCCCCCATCTTTTCCGTCAGATCATCTACATCTTGCTCCAGCGCCCCAGTCCCTCCTGCGTCGTACTTCTTCAACTTCTCCCGCAGTTCGTGCACTAATTCCGTCAACTCAACAATCTTCTGATCTTTGGTATCCAAGTTCACAACAGGCTTGTTTTTGATTTGCTTTGCGCGATCCGCGAAACGCAGGGTGCTTATTGTCTCAGACACGTTGTGTTCGCTGGGGTTAATGTTCGCAAACATCACCGTCTTGCTGGAACCACCGAGGGAATCCTTCAATATCATCGTGAGAGGACTGCTACGGAACGGCACGTGCCCTTTACCCTTAACAATTGTGTCAATTACGGTGCCGAGTGCACTAAGTGAGAGGTTGATGTTACATCCTTCCTTCAGCGTATCGCCTAGTGCACCCGTTTTGCTCTGACGCTCGGAACCAGCAAGGTCGACAAGGTTAAGCTTGCTTGTTACCGAACGGGAATCACCGTCTTCAGACACTTCCGTGCACTCAATAATGAGAGTGAAAACGGAGTGTGAACGAGAGCTGTCAGCATTAAGTTCCGTTGCGGCGACACGGCGGCGCTCCGTTCCCTCCTCCATTTGGTGGAAAATATCGTCAATACACTTTACCTGGGGGATATGTGCCCCCTGCACGAAGAATGACTTGTCTTTATTCTCTTTCAGGGCCAATGGCACTTGCTGGCGCGCAAGTAAGTCGTGGACCTTGCCGTTGTATAACTCAATGAATGAAACGTAGAGGGAAAACTGTTTATTCGGCTCCGTTGCCTTCATCGAGCTTATGCGGTCGAACACGTGCTCGAAGCTGCGCGGTGTTAGACCCTTCAGATCTTCATCTCCCAGTTTCCCAGTCATCGTGTGCGTCTTACCGGACCCTGACTGCCCGTAAGCGAAGACGGTGGCGTTGAAGCCATCCAGAACGGAGTCTACAAGGGGCATGATAAACTGCTGAAAGACATCCTTTTGGGTAAAGGTGTTGTTGATGACGGCGTCAAACGTCCAACGGTCGGGCTCCCCAACAACACTCTGCACGGTGACGGTATTTTCTGTGAGGTCCAAGTCTACTGATGTTTTGTACCCCTGACTCTTTTCCTTGTCATTGAGTGGACGGCAACGGACCAACACTTTTATATTCTCCGCTGCGCTGTTGGTTTTCTTCCCCATGATTATCGTCCGTAAACTATTTCGTGGGTACCAACAGCTCAGTAGTCGCGTAATAAGAGCAAAACGTATACGAATTTACCTCTGCGCAGACAATATATATGTACTTCCCTACACACAGAAAATATGTCACTACTTTTTCCCGTATGTGAAACTACACGCTTCGTGACCTAATATATTTCGTGATTTTGCCTTACTTGTTGAAAAGCCTCTTGAGCCTCCACTAACTCTAGAAAGGACAAAAGTGCACGTGTGCACGGTAAGTTTGTGGGTGAGAGCAAAAAATAGCGAGGCGAAGTAACACACCATGAAACGAAGATGCTAAACCACCTTGCATTAGTAACAGGAACCGAACTGTCGAATCACGTCGAACAATGCATACCGCATGCGGTCACGTTATTCGAAAGCGACTGCAAACGGACGCCACAAGGGAAAAGGGTGAGAAATAATTGCGCTTGCCCATAAGGATGGCTAAGTTAAGGGAAGTGCCCCAGCGCTGCTTTAATAAAAATGAAAGATAGAAACAAATGCGGTAGCTTAAAAGCCACACCGTGTTCATTTCTTTTCTGATTCCCTCTCCAACTCCTGCACCGCAGTGAGAATGTCAACGGAGACCGAGGGCACGACGGAAAGTACGCAATCACCCTGAAGCTGATACCCATCGAGTTCTAACACTGCTCTCACTGCATGCTCCACGGCGAGAAACGTTACCTCAAAGGTCCGCTCCCGCTTTCCCAACACACTTGTACAAGATGTGGAGGACTCCTGCTTGCTAGTCTGCTCCTTGTCCCCCTCCTCCTCCTCGTGCTGTTGCGACCTATAACGAGCACCTCGAAGACTGGTCTCGCCACTCGCCACTGAAGCCGGTCTTAAAACGCATGAAAGTACGGGACCTACGCGAGAGAACATGTCGCGAACCTCCGAGGCACCGACGTTCACTGGGATCCCGCGAACAACCACTTTTTGACTACCGATGCGTGTCACACCCGCATTATCCTTAAAAGGAAACGCCCCCGTGTTCCGTAACAGGGCAGAAAGAGACTTCGCCGACACCGGGCTACCAGCCGATTCGTTACCGTTCACACCAGCATCTTTCACCGCCTTAGAAGCTGCACGGGAAACAGCCGCCGACGCCACATCAACTTTCGCTGACTTAAGATGGGGTTGAACAACGTTTGTAACCAGTTTCTCTGCCGTCAGCTGTTCCATGCGCGCCTGCAGAGCCTCCAGACGGGTGCTTAGTACTGAGACTCGCCTCCCGATATCCGAAATAACGGTTGATGGCGGATGCGAAGGACTCGACGAGGATATGGTTACATGCAGCGGAGTCAACGACCCCGCATGCACATCAGAAGCGACGCTGGGCGCCCCCGGTTGTCTCTCCCCCACGCTTAAATTTACCCCTCCGCTCTCCGTTGTATGGTCCTCATCGGCGCTTAAAGAGTTGGAAGATCCGTTGCCGTTTTCAGATATAGACGGCGAAAGGGCTTTCAGTACAAGTTTTTCCATTTGGCGGACCAGCGCGTCCACGTTGTGGTGTTGAAGAGACACATCCGATGCTATCCGTGTTGATTCCGCTATTTGTTGTTGCGTCCGCGCTGCCTCCTCCTCCAACGCCACAATACGGCGTTCCAGCACTGCCTGCTGCCGTTGCATAAGTGAAACCTGTGCCACTTGCTGCTGGATTGTACCTTCGATTACGGCGCTCTTCCCTGTTACTCTTTCTAACTGGTCGTTCAAGCGCGCGAGAAGCTCACCGAGTTCACCCCCATGTGGCGGCTGTTGGCTTCGTTGCTCTTGCGGGGCAGCCGACGAAACAAGAGGCGTCGGGGGTGATGGTGTAGAAGTTGTGCTGAGATGAAGCAACCTCGTGCAGTACATCGGTGCCCTTGCCGCGGGTGTAACCAGAAAGAGACGGCGGCCCGTCCGTGAGAAAAGACAAACAAAACGCATGTGTATAAATATATGCTTTGTGAGGGTAGCCTCTTTACAGCAAAACCCCTTATGTAGAACCTTGTCTTACTTCTCCGCTAAGACACACCACCCCCTCTGTCCTGCAGCGCCGTGCATTCAATAAAGGGGCGCACGCATCAAGTATATGAAGGATAAAGCGCGGAGTCACGAAAGACACACACAATCAGGACCTGAATCATCCATGGTGTGAGGAAGCATAGGTTTCCTTTAAGCAGGTGAATTACCCCTCTGTTACTCGTGGTTCGGGTTGCTTCGCAACATTCAACAACCTTTAGCATTTGCTTTCACAACAATCCTCAGTAATTACGCAGCGAAACTAGCCCTGCTGCTGACAAAACGAACAAAGTCATGACCTCAGTGGCCGCGGTGTGATTCTTCAATTCGGCGGAGCTTCCCGTTGAAGAAACGGTGACGACCAGCCCGTCCCAAGCGCACTCCGCCGCACCGCTCCAGCAATTCCTTGTCCGACATCCGCAATATATCAACTTCCTTACCTTCGTCAGAGCTACTACTGCCACTGGTGCTGCTGCAATTACTGGCGCAGTCGTCAGTGGCGCTGCTACTGTCGTCGCTGGGACCACGCGTCCTCTTCTCCCCCTTTACTTCAACGCTGGCCTGACGTGTCTTTCCTCTTTCATCATCCACATCGCATTCCTGGTCCTTCTTACTCATCTTAGTCTTCGCTTTCCGTTCGCTGGACGCGAGGTTGGAATAGACGGCGTCGAGTTCCACTTCAAAGGATGAGGTCTGTCCCATTTCAGCGGCGTGGCCAAGTCCCGTTGCCACTCCGGGATCACGGCGGTTGACCTTAATGTACGTCTTCACACCCTGTCCGTTTTTCCCAAGCCCTGAGCCCTCCTTCCAGCCTTGCCGCTCGAGCATTCGTTTGGCAATCGATGGCATTCCCCTTTTTGTAACCTTCTTCCTCCTTCACCGATCACCTCAAGTCTCCTCGAACGCCCAAAGCAATAAGTTCGCTCCCTACTGAAGCGGTGCCGCCGCACTCTCTTTCGGACCTTTGTTCAACCTACAAATTCTTCTTGACCCCGCAACAGTAGTACGAAAGAAGGCAAATTTACTTGGTGGTCACAGTTTTCACGGTAGTCGTACTTCCCGCGAGTTTCGCATCTGTATGAAAAAGAGGTGATCAAACATATATATATATATATATATATATATTCAAAAAAAAGTCTCTCCTTCGCACATTTCACGTGTAACACTTTCCTGACGTTTGGATTAGGGTTCTCTTTCATTGTTTCTTTTTTTTTTGCTTCTTTTGCGCATCTGCGTGGGTGCGGGCGGGTGCCAACAGTCCTTTCCTTTCATTTCACGTCCGTCCGCTCTTGTTCCTACCGTTTTTATAGTTTACTTCTTATTTCACGTGTCTGTTTCCTGCAAGTTATCCCCATGCACGCCACAAACACATACACTCTGTGGCATAGTCAAAAACCAACAAACAAAATAATAAAATGAAAATTATGATAGATGGGAAGTAGGATTAGATATATGTAACATACAGAGGCACAAACAGAAAAGATCAAATATATATGTGTATGACCACAGTTGGCAACCCCAGTCCCCGCTTCCACACAATCTTTCCCGAACATATATATATATATATATATGTTCTCTTTGTCAGCCCTCCTTCCCAACACCGCACACTCCTTGCTCCCTCTACTCGCTTCACCTCTTTTTCTTTATTTTCACTTTCATTTCGCTACTACCACACGTTTGTTAGTGTTCCACATACGTAGGTAAAGACGTTCTAGTGATAGTCCACCCCTGCCTTCGTAATTTCACAACACACCCTCGACGATGATGGCAAGGAACGGTAACGGAAGAAAACAAAAGGGGGGAAGGAAAAGGGTGAAAGAAAGAAAATTAGTCCGGGAGAAGCGGTGCCACGTTGGCACTAATTACATATGCCACATCAGCAAAAACTTGGCGAAAACAGCGACGGTGGTGGTAGTAGTATTAGTAGGGTCTTACCGAACAAAACGAATGGATGGAGATATATATGGATATACATATCGGTAAATAGATACACAAAAAAGGACACAGGTTAAAAAAAAAAAAAAGCAACTTGACGGGAAGCAGCTAGAAAGGAAGGGAAAGTAAGAAGCAATCGGAAAAAAAAAACGACAACAGCAATAACAATAATAGCACCAGGGCCCACTACCCTCACAATATTCAAACTCACCTTTAGGCGCCCTTACGCCTCGCATCATTTTTTTCCTACTTCCCCTTAAGGTATTTTCTCTCCATCACCGCAGAATTACGTGGGGTTCCCTTTCGAGTTGCATTCATTTGCCCACCCACGTTTTGGCCACATCTCCCACTCCTCTTATTTCCTTTTTTCCCCTGGCGTTGCTCTCTCACTTTTCATTTCTTTTTGTCCAGTAAAACGAGTGCACATAACAAAAATGAGCGACAAGTAAAAGAGAGGATGGGATATGGGATAAAATATATAGAGGGACGTGGTATGTGGGTGCATGCAAATGCTCCATATCCGCGCATGCGGTGTGGACAAGTAGGAAGGAAACTAAGCATGCAGAAGAGTACAAGGAAATATATACATACCTTCCCCTTTACTGCACTGCACTATCGCTTCACGCCTTACATGCACACACCCAGAAAGCTTAGACCTCTAGCGGAGATGAAGAAGGGAAGTGAACTTAACGGGTAAAACGGGACAAAACAATACAAAAAAAAACAGGAACATCTTCTAGTCCATGCATTTAATGTGCAATCAAAAAAAACATCCACGAACGCCTTTGCGTCTCTCTCTCTCTCCTCCTTGCAACCACTTTGTACATCCTCTACACATTACTGCCCGCTTATAGGCCCTCATAAACACGTGGTGTGGAAGGCGTGTCTACACGGACGCACGCAGCTGTCGGAGAGTAGGAAGACCCGAAGAAAGAAAAAAAAGTACGTGAGAGAGTGAGGGAAAGCACCGTCAGTTGAAAGTGAGAAAGTAATAATGATAGTGGTTGTGGAACAAAAGGGAGAAACTGCACTAACCACATGGGTAAGAAGAATGAAAACAGTGCGTCGGCAAGCCAGGTGCAGTTGTTCAACACATCGCTTCCCGTGGAGCAGGGTACCCGTGGTGAGGGAAAGAAAAAAAAACGCAAACGGATGTTCAGAAAGTTAGGCACGGGCGATCTCAAAAAGAAATTTCGTTTCAACGAGAAATGAGTCGAACAAAACGAAAGGCCGAAAAAGATAGCAGAATAAAAGGGGTACAAAAAAGCAAGGGACTTTCATTCACATTCCGTTCTATTGATGTTATGGATGGAGACCCTCATCTGAAGGCAAAGTGGGAGTGGCGAGTGTCGTGCCAACCGACGTCAATCGGATACCATAACATCCCGTATGCAAAGGGTAGCGGTTACCCGTTAATACTTACATACTCTTCCTTCACACATATTTGCTCGTTAGTCCCTTTTCATCACTTTCCTTCCTTTTGTTTTCAGGCACGTACTATAAACGACAACAGTACCAGCTACTTTTCCGTCACTTTCTAGTGCGCAATCTCATCCGCTTCCATTATTTCCCCCCTCCCCCAAGTTCTACCCCAGGTCTCCCTTAGCGACGCCTGCTCACCGTCTACCTCTTCTCTTCCAATCATGTATCGCTCGCCTCCTTTTGCTCCCAGTTTTTCCTTTTCAACTCGCCCCCACCTTTCCTTCCTAACTTATACCAACAACAATACGCATAACCACCACTACACACTACTTGCTAATGATGCTGCTACCACTGCTCTTTGCTGTCGGCCGCACGTAGAAAAGCTTAAGGCGCCAAAGCGCTGCAGCCCAAGGGCACTCGCCCAGATCTCATTCGACCGGCCTTCCCCGTTTTGTGTACATGCATTCTCTACAAATCGGCGTTCTCCATTACATCAAGCCCTTGTTTTGACGTTGTTGTCTTCTCTTCCCCACATCCAAATACTCCCGCCACCCGAAAAAAACTCACACACACAAACAGGTTCTGCGACCCATGCCCCCCTACTTCATCATGGTATTTGTTCCAGCGGTAGTGCGGGATATCAAGCTGCTCACCTCGCCAGTGTCACCGGCGGAGCACTCCGAAAAAGCAGAGCTGGCGGAGCGCAGCACCTTTTTAGTACTTGTTGTCACTTGGCGCCGATCTATGGGATCACGTGCGGAGTTGCGCGGGTGCTGCGGCTGTGGCCGCAGCACCCCTGTACCGGAAAGTCGCTTGTTCAGAGAAGTAGCAGTAAGAACCGCACTATTCACTGCTTGTGATGTACTGGACCCCTCCATAACAGAGGTTGTGGGGCGTCCATTGTTGGCACCGCTGCCGTTGCCATTGCTGTTTACCCCAGCGCTTGCAACCGTGGGCGGTGTGCTGCGCCATAAGTGCGGCTGCTGCACCTGTCCCTGCCCCTGCGCTTGCGTTTGCATCCCGTTCCCCGTGGAAAATGCCGTTGCGCGCGGACTAATGTTCACAGCGCCGCCGCAACCTCTACCCGCATATGGGTGGTGCGGTCTCGGGATGTCAGTGCCCGGCGCTGGCCCCTCACGACCGTTCCGCAAGGAGAGCACTACTTCTTTATCGATTGTCAAGCGGCCGTCTCCCCCACTTGGCATGCCACCGTGAGGCTGCATGTTGGTGCGGTGCAACTCCTCAACGAACTGCAGTATCAGCTGCCGCTCGTACTCCTCACTGAGTTTCTCCGGTTGCTGCTCCACGTGATCGGATATATAGCGAAGAATAACTCGTGCCACGTCCCTTGTCATACAGCGTGCCGTCTGCGGGTTACTCATCGTGGCCGAAAGGCAGCTGGAGGCGGTAGCCACAGACGAGAAGATCTCAGCGGAAGGTACTACAGTTGGAGAAGGGGGTAACGCCTGGGCACCAGGAAAAGCAACGCCGAAGGGATTAGGAACGTTTGCGCAGTCCTTAAGCAACTGCAGGTCGAACATATCGAGTCCATCTGAGACCCTCTCTTCCGTTGCTACCACTGGTGCTGGGCTCTGCCGCGATAAAGGTGTCTGCCGCGTACTGCCGTGTTGAGGTGGGGGTGCCTGATTCTCCATCGTTTACCCACGCTAAATCGACCAGCAAGAACAAAAAATCTGTTTCCTCACGGCCTCGTCCACCCCGAAAACAGAAAATTAAAAATAAAACACAAGCACACAAAGCGACAAAAACCCGGCTTTACTCCTCAACAACCTTTGAAAACAAGCCAAAGAGCGTCCTAGTACCAAAAAAAGATAATGATCACAAATTCACAAGAAAATATGCAAACTCTCTGCTTTCACCTTTTTATCCTCAATATTTCTTTTTGTTACCCCCTTCCGGTTCGGACAGAGTTGTCACCACACGCGAGAGCTTGACAAAGTCCTCTTCTCTCTTCGCTACCCCACCAACTAGGGATAATGAAGCGGCACAAGCGATCGCGCAAGTGGAGGATCGCTCTGTACAAGAGCCAGAATGATGCAACAAAAAAAAAAAAGGAAAAGTTCCTGTGGTCCTACAGGAGAAAGCGAAACAGCCGATCAAACAACCTACGGATAACGAAAGAATTCAGTGTACCGATTCTCAGGGCGCGAGCCGTCCTGGTACTGTCGCTTTCTACCACTATACCCCAATATCCTTCCTCTATTTCTCTCTCTGCAGAAACCAAAAGACACGTACAGATCCAAAGAAAAAAAAGGCGCGAACAAACCGACCTTCTTAATCCAGTGTTAGCTTGCGTCACAGGTTTTTTTGTGATCCTTCCCTCCTCGTACCTTTTGCTTCCTTCCCTTCCCCTATTTGCACCTTCCCGACCTTTGCTTTGCTGCCAAGCACTCCTTCTTTCCTGATCTTCAACAAAAGGCGCTCGCACCCACTGCAAAAGGAAATGGAGATATAAATGGACAAGCGAAAATACACCACGCGCCCCTCGTGCTTGTACTTTACTATGGTTGTACGGCCGTGACGGTCCGCCAGTCAGGAAGACCACCAATAGGACGGTAGAGGGGACAAGGAAAAAGTAGAAAGATATTTTATTCCCTTTGGGCAGCCGGGAAGGAGGAGGATTGCGAATGAGAGGGCGAGGAGAGATAATAAAAAAAGTATATATGGAGGTTGCGAAGCTGCCTCAACAAAGTCAAAAGAATACTAGCACAGAAAAATGCCAATGTGGGTCCTCCTCTTCGCTTCCCTCCTCTTTTCTATTTTTTCTTCTTCCCTGGTTTATCGACCTTTGTTGACTCGCCCCCGTTCCTCTTCTTTTATTCCTCCCTGTCGCCAGTCCGCTTCTTAAGTTAAACAAAAAAAAAATAGAACTGAACTTCTGGTACGAAAAAAAAAAGGCTGAGGAAAGGAAAAACCAAACCAAACTAAACAGGGGGGTCTTTCGTTCTGTGTTGCCTTGTTCGGTTCTCGACACAAAAAGAAAGAGGACAAGCGATGCTTCAGTTGTTTTTTTTTCGTTTTTAGTTATTAATCTTTTCTCTAATCCTTTCCTTTCCTTCACTTCCTTCCCTACCAGTGCACCCCTGCTACACACAGAATGCTCTATAAGCTGGGGTTTAACTGGCAGACTAAAAAGGGTGCCAGAAAGCACAAAATAAGCTTGAGAGAAAGCAAGGAAAAGAGAAGAGAAAACCAACATAGAATGGTGCAGAGGTGAAAAGCAAGCTGAGATGTGGCCAGAAGGAAATCAACGTATATATATATGAGGTACAGCTGTGGGATGAGATTTCTCGCTTTCTTCCCAATATATGCGACAATGAAAAGGGGACACATAAGGGGACCAAATACAAACCAGTCCAACACCTTCCAATATGGGCACAAACTACTGGTCTTTGCAGAACCTCGGGAGGGGGGGAAACACATGACGTTGTCACGGGAACTCGTGCGCTTCACTAGGAAGAATAAATAGCGTTAGCGCCAAAGAACCGGCCTTATCAAGGCAACTTGTTGCACCCCAACCTCTTTCTCAAATCCGCCCTCACCTCCCCCCCCCTTACTTTTCATCACACATCCCCTACGGCATCCTCCACCCACGGCAAATCGTTCCCAGCGTCAACACCATCTTCAGTGCGAGCGCCGTTCCAATCAGCCGGCCTCGTTGCTACCGATGAGCAGTTGGCATCCGGCGCTCCCGCCTTATCGTCCAGTTTCGCATGCCCACTGCCCGTCACCGGACGATGATGTCCAGAACCCCCCCCTGCTACGACCGCAATTGTTGACTGTGGTTGGGCCTGCTGGATTGGAGAGGGTGGGAGTCCTAGCGATTGCAGTAACTGTTTTGTGCTATGGGCTGGTATCGAGACTTCGGTACTTATCGGCTCCTCCTCGGAACTTTGTAGCAAGTTGCACGTTTCAGACGACCAACTATCGTCGTTTGCTGATAAGTAGTTGTGTGATTCCCTCAGCACCCTCAACCACAGAGGATGGTGAACAACTCGATCCACATCACTTTTCCGCCCCACAGCACCGCGTTCCCCTGGAACATCAATAAAGTCGATAAACCCCTTACCCTTAGCAGGTTTGTCCAGTGCGAGAAATTTCGTTTTCTGCTGGGTCGCCACCGGGGAAGTGGTACCTGCAGTGGTGCATTTGCCGCTCGTGTTCTCATGTGGGACGGTAGCCTCAAATCGGCAGTGTAAATGGGCAGCTATCCAGTACCGCGGTTTTATATCCTGCAGCAGCTTCACAGTGTGCGGATTGCCCAGGACACCGTGTCGTATATCTTCCCTGAAGTACGGCTTATATCGGAGTAATTGTTCTTCATCACCGTATTTTGTTACACCAGTAGGCCAGTCGTGGGAAACAAATATGTCAACAGGAGGGAGGGTAATATGGGAGTTGGTAGTGTCATTTCCCCCATCCTGAGATACTTTCTGTGCCGGATTCGCAATGTTCGCAGCTGTAGCCGACGGTGATACTGACTGTACACCCCATTTCCGGCCCCACTGCTGCATGTGCCGAAGGGCACGCACAAAAGCCTTTAATTTTTCTACCTCAATGCGGCGCACGTGGTAGGCGGAGCGCTTTGAGGCCTCACAGACATAAAACGGCCGGTTGGGATAAGGCCGCACGTAGTCATGGGCCTTGAAAATCCCACTTATGCCTGCAACCGTAATGCAACCATCAACAACAACAACTCCTGAGTGACCTAAATAATAAATGTTGGGTGCGAGGAAGCCACCGTACGACTCTTCGGCGAGCCAATCGGAGCACTCGTGGTTTCCGCCAACGAACAATGTAAGGTACGGTGCCCGCTTTTCGCCCTGATAGTACTTTACAAAGTCGCCGAGAGAGCGATACTTCTCCGGCACAGCCATACACTTCAAGTCCTCCTCTCTGCGGAGGGCTTGGAAATCGCCAGCACAGATGACAAAATCAATCTTTTTCCCCGATGAAACCTCGTGGTCGGAGCACGCTAGATATATTTTATCGAGTTCTCCGTGGCAACACCCCACCACGGCCACGTGCAAATTAGCAAATGTCTCGGTTGCTCCACCACTGCTTGAGGGAGCCGTCCTCTCGGTTACGCCCTCCTTTACATTAAAAAAGTGATGCACCAGACTCGACATTTTGAATAAACAAAGAGAGCAGACGAATATATCTGCACCTTCCCACCCCTTGGTCTCTCTCCTGTTGTCTCCCTTTGCCTGATTCCCCTCCCAGTCATACGGAACAAAGAACAATACATTGCCAACCGAGAAAATAGACAAAAATGCAAGGCCAACATAAAACGAATGGGGAACAAACGGCAACCGCTGCTGCCACAAACATCGTCAGCAAGGAAGGATGAAACATCAGGGCTCCGTTCACAACATCTGCTATTTGATGCAAATTATTTATCCACAGTCGCTTTATTATCATTATTATTGTTATTTAGTCATAGGTATTTACAACAAACCACTTTGCTGCCGGTGCGATTCCCCGCTACCTTCCTCACCACCGTCCCACTCGGTGCGCCTTTCCCCCTTTTCCACCCCGCGGTCCGTTCGATGGCGGTTATACATGTAGTTCAAACAAACAAAGACAAGCGAAGCTACTCCTTTTGTCCGCCACAGCAAAGCAAGCCATTTGGCGATCAAACAAGAGTCAGATGCAAGAAGGTGGACCCCACTGACCGTCACTAATCCCCGTCACTTCCAACCACACGAAAAAAAGCGTCAGGGGAGGGCACGCAACATCACCAAATTTACGTTTACTTCGCGTGTTAGTGGACGTCACGCAGCACCGAAAATAACGAAGAGAATGAGAGCAGAACGGCAGCATGCTCCTATGGGATCAGCCACCGCACACACAACGCAATAGACCCCGTCAAGTGCACTCTTTCTAAACTTCCTTCCTGTGGTGTAGTGTTGCTAATTATAGCGTCGCTGCCATAGCCCTTTTGTGCTTCATGACTCATTTACACAACAACCAAACCCCCCATTTCCCCGTTCATCGCGCTCCATGACGGTGGCACTCCTTGTATGCCAAACAAAACAAAGCCATCGGAAGCAACCCCTCTTGCGTCTGCCCTCCCCCTCCACTGTCGCGGGCGCTACCAATATTTGAATGCGGGCACGGGAATCGGCACCTGGAATACACACAAAACCCCAGGGAAATCACAGGGCTAATGCGGTTTTCGGAAAACAAAGAAAAGCAGCACTCCGCAAGACATACGGGCACTGCGGTTCGCGGTTCTCTGAAAACCACGAGGGGTAACAAAGCAACAGATCAACCCCCTCCCCTCACCAATGACGCGTCACCTCATTACCGTTCCGACACAGCGACAAGAAAACGTATGCCGCCACTTTACCCGGATGCCCAACCATCGTCGAGACCCTGAGTGTCTTCCTATCCCATGTCCACGGTTCCCTCTAGTGATCTGTAGACCAAAAGAGACCGACCATTGGGCAGCAACACGGCGCCCCAGCAGCCCTCAAATATTTTTGGTAAATCATGGTTACAGGGAAGCGCCACCGGTAGCTCAGATCCTTGGGGGTTAGCTCGTCAAGGTACTCTTTTAGACTGTTGATATCAACGCCGTCTTGCAGTAGAGCGTTGTTGGTGCGTCTCTTTCCGCATCAAAGATTTTGAATTACGACTTCGCACCCCAGCACGAAGAACGCGATTCAAGTCAAGAGAAAAGAAGGCATCAAGACTCACCAGGCAAGAACAATGGCGAGTCGGATTCTTCCCCTTTCAATTTACCACCTCTTTTCCGTGGTTTCTGCAGCACCACCGCCGAGGGAACGAGGTCGTCAATAGGGCCTTCCACGATCAACGACAAAGAATTCATATGCACAAGGAGTTCGTGCCAGCCCGGGTACCGTGAGAAAAGCTGCACATTGCCCATTATAATTAGCCCACGCTTCGCCCGGGTTAGCGAAACATTAAGCCTCCTCCCGTCCGTCACAAACCCCGCACCCTGACGGTGATTGCTCCGAACGCACGACAAAATTATGAATTCCTTTTCTCTTCCCTGAAACGCATCAACAGACGAAATTTCGACGCGATCATAGACTTCCATAGGAAGACGACCACTACGTGAAAGATAGCTTCTCAAATATCGACATTGTGACCTATACGGAGTTATGACACCGATATCCCCGGGTTCCACTCCCCCCTGTATAAGCTTCGTTACAATCTGCTCAGTCAATGCAGCCTCCGCTCGATTCAGATATGATCTTCCGTTTGACCCAAGTTCCTCATTCCCGGTTGCATTGTAGAAAAAAATGGGCTTCGTTACGTCCGGCCAGGGGAAGACTTCCGACGCATCGCGTTGCTCAGCGGTAACGCCATTCTGAAGGGTCCCCTCATAATAATGATGAGAGGGGAAGAAAGAGAGAGAAGGATTCATCCGGTATTGCACGTCCAACCGCACTGGTCGGTGTCCCATCAACACCAGTCGTTCAAACAAACTTCGTTGGTATCCAGCTTTCTCTGCTGCGGTAGAGAAAACCAACGGACGTAACTGACAGTGGTCCCCAACCAAAATAACTTGCTTCGCCCCTCGGACCAATGGAATCAACACTTCCGGCTCAGTTCCTTGGGTTGCCTCGTCTATAAGGACATGTTTGAACTTCATAGTTTTCAATCTATAGTCGCCCGCTCCAATGCATGTGCAGCATACGACGTCTGCATTCCGAAGGATTAACCGCTCAATTTTCTCCACACCATCTTTGTAAGTGCCGTAGTCTTTGTCATTTAAACTCTTACCTGTTTGCATCGAGTCCAGAAGTTCTTTCAATCTCTCGAGACCTGAACTCGCGTTAATGTAATCTCTTACCTGTCTTTCAAGCCCAATACTTTCCACAGAGCAAGGAATGTCGTTGCGGTACTTAGCTTGCAATCGAACAACTTTTAATCCAGTTCCACTAACTCTTTGTGCTAGGTGGTCGACTGCAACATTACTTGGAGCGCAAACCAAAATCCTCGACTTTACGTGACTGTGCAACTCCCGAATAATTGCCACACTTGTTGACGTTTTCCCTGTGCCGGGCGGTCCTTGAATAAGGGTCAATGGATTTCTGAGGGCCACTCTCAAGGCCTGTTCTTGGGAATAATTCAAATTGTGGTGCCCCCTCGGCTCAGGTTCGGTATCAAACCCAGAATTCCTGTGCGCAGCACGTTCCTTTTGCCCAAGAATGGTGAAGTACAAATAAGCGGAGACCGAGCCTTCAGACCGTGCAAACTGCTGCAGTGCTTCCATCTTCCGTTTATCAGCAACCCCGTTGTACTCTGGAGAAATAGTTACAGTGGTTGCAGCAAGAATCTCATTCACAGCCTTCTTATCCACCGAACGTGCTGTGGTATCAGTTACGAAAACAGCGTGTTCGTTGTCGACTGAAGTTGCACTAACTTCAGTGATAGTGCCAGATAGACTGCTTTCACTTCCCTTAACGCGGATTGATACGTTATCACCGCGATTTACACCTACGTCGAAGAGGGGGAACGGTTTCAACACGAAAAAATGCCTACCGCCGATCTTCTTCTGTTGTGTGCACTGGATACCCTCAAAAGAAGTATCCTTTGAATCTCTTGCCCCTTGGGAATCAAGAGCAATTAAACCCGAAAATACTTCCACGTATTTCGTTCCACTCTCAAAATATAATGGAACCTCTGGGACACTCTCAACAGGATCAACAAATTCTTTGACCTTCTGTTCCCAACTCATTTCAAGTGCCTTAATGTCATGCAACGTCAGTGGTCGGCGCAGGGTACTGGGAATACTGCAAATCCATGGAAGCAACCTCCGCTCTTCTATCAGGGGTAGCCAAGTAGAAGAGTCCCAGTTTAGGTCACGTAGCGTCTTCGAATGAAGACACGGTTCGCGACAGACAAGTACAACGACAGCTTCCTCCTTTGAAGGCATAAATCCCAAGGAAAAAATATTCGAAGATCGACATATGTAGCACTCTAAAGTGGAATCACCAAGCGAATTCTCTGCGTGCAGTTTCAATGAATTATGCCCACTTTTTACGAGGTGAAGAATAATGTGAGAACCGCTGGTACCATTTGACCCATTACAAAACCATTTTGAGCATCCATTGCAAAAGGCTAAGCAGGTCGGGCTCTCTTCGCTACAGTACGAGCAGCTGGGTTTCTTGTCCGTCTCCCCACTTGCAACCGGTGTGGTAGCAACACCGAGCGCTCGTTCATCACTAGCATGCTCACTGAACATAAACAACTTTTCAGAAACACGGATTCAGCTTGGACTCAGAACGCTAACCAAAATAATTTTGATAAGGAAAGGACAAAAAATAATGAGAGTTTGACGTAACAACTCATTTTTTTTTGGGGGGTGCGTATCATGGATGGAACAGTATTAACAAAAAAGGGAGTCGCAAAGCTTCAAAAAAAAAAAAATGAGTGCATGTTCGAAAAGAGGATAGTAAAAAGAACAGTGATCACACGAGTTCAAACCTACATCGTGCACACACATCTCTCCGGGATCCGTCATGATGTATTTACTTGAAGTATCTAGTGAACTTCTGTAAAGATGGACAGGGACAAACCACAGACTTATGATATAGTATCGATTCCTCTAAACAAACATACGGTCGGTCGCCTTACGTGAGAGACCGCCACATGATCGCTGTGTAGTCCGTCTCAAAAAGGTAAAAACAGTTTGGTGCGCCAAGTGACACTAACAGTGATGATGATGCTATGGGTTTACAAACGCACTCGAACATGATTCTGTATGTTAACCAGCTGTAGTTGAAATGCCTCTCTACCGAAAGAAACCGACTGAAGTGTGAGAAAACGGACGAGGAGTTTCAAAATAAAAACTGATTTTCTGGATACCACTTAAACGGTGATAGCACGTTCATCAATAAATACGCTACACTTCAACACAAATATGTTCGCAGGTGAAGAGACCACTTTTCACATCCTGATAAGGCGAAATAATCAGAGGCGACGTAAAACATAAGTAAAACCAATGACAACAACAACTTCTCAGGAACAGCACTGTATCTGGAAAAAAAACCGATTATGGCACCACCTCGATGGGATAGGGCGCACCAAGTATGCTCCCTTGCGTTCATTTTATTAAATTGTAGACAGTTACCACATGATTCGCGTAGTTTTATAAGAATTACAAAAGTAATAATAATTTTACCCTACCTGTTATATGCTAGAATGAGAGACATAAAACAGCTCACCATACATTACTACCTGGCCGCGAGGCGGTACTCGTCCTCGAGTTGCCTCAGGAGAGTTGGGAAACTCTCCTTCTCGTAGTCGTCAGGACAACCTCCGCTCACCCACCGAATAACACCCTCGTGGTCTACAAGTATCACATGGGGCGAAAGGTAATTGCGTAGGCCCACCGATTTGTAAAACGGTACAAGCAACTTACTTCCAACAAACGTGGACGACGAGGTTATGAATCCATTGAGAAGGGACCTATCGTCAGAGCTTTCAGCACCTGTCGCCGTGGGAAACAAGGATCCTGCAAACCGCCGCACATAAAGTTTGTGCACCCATCGATACTTGTAGACATCCATGCTCCGAAGTGAAAGCACACTAATTGGCATGTTACGGTCAACGGGGCATGCTAAGGTTTCATTTCGGCAACGTCTCAACCCCCTTCCATGTTGGGCCTCTTCTGAGTTTACATGTCCCTCACCTTTTGCATTTTCTTTCGGAAGATAAGAGAGAAGTTTGGGGTTCAACACCGAATATGCAAGACGCCGCCACTCCAAATCGGCCTGTGCGCCTAGCTTCTGACCCAATTGTGAATAAATAACTACAGCAGGTCGCCGAAACATCACCCTAGAGATCTCAGTAAGTTGTTGAGTGTCCGTTTCATCAAAAGAACGATTCAAATATAGCTTGCCAAGTGATTCCTCTGTAAGTTCAGCAGTGTTGTTGAAAAACGTCTTTTGCTTCATCAAGATACACAGCCTCTTCTCTGCCTCTTCATTGAGGGAACAGTATTGACTTACCCTTGCCGCTTTTAGGGTTGGAAAGAAGGGTACTGTATCGAACCCCAAAGATTCACACACAGTGCGGACCTTCTTTTGGCTAAGGGCAGCAGGGCCCCTCATAAGTTTACTGTTCTGGATTATCTTCAACTCATTAAGGGCATGTTCGTTAAAGTAACGTAGCATCCGCTCCAGCTCATTGTCAACCGCGTATTCAATACCATACCTAAAATACTTGAGAACGAGGAAAACATCCCTTGACAGTATCGGTTTGTCTAGATCCATACCAACATCGCGGAAAACAAGCATCTTCTTTCTTTCACCTAGAACTTTTTGCTCCGCAGCACGGTTGTGGCGTCGTGCTACTTGTGACGTGGCTGACGGTCGACTTAAGCCAGCCGTTTCCAGATCCGTGAGCTTGCGCAGAAATTTATTTCCCATGTGGTTTCTATCCAAACTATAGCTAACACGGGAGGTAGCCTTTGCAGTACCATTAACACCAAACGCCGTGGAACTCTCCTTCCTCGACATAACCCTCTTGTCCGCGCCTTGGTGGTGGCTGTACTGGACCCTCGCATCGTAGCTTTCCCTGGTAGCAGCATCCTTGTCTCCGCGTTGGATCCCCAAAGTTGCAGAAGCGTTTGCAGTATCATCACCTGCAGTAATTCTTATGTCCCTCGTGCCACTGGTTGTGTTAGAACGTGAGCGTGTACTGCACAATCGTTTCGGTGTCACAAAACATTGAATTACACACCGACCGAGATCTGACCGCCTGCAACACAAATCCGCCTGGATGTGTACGTTCGCATTCATCAGCGCACGCCTCTCCAGCATGTTCACTTTCTCTATATATGTTTGTTTGTGTGTTTGAGGATGACAAGTGGTAGTGTTTTCAATGCGTGACCATGTTAACGAATTACAGTTAAAGTGCTATCAACGAGGGCACTTCCAGCGATGTAACACGCACATCTTCCGCGATAGATTGCTAAAAGGATTTTATTTTTAAGGGCACGACAATGATCATATAAAACGAGAAACAGCATGTTCTTTCAGATGATACTGACAGAATAAATGGAGAGGAGTACCAAAAAAGTCACAGAAAGAGCGCTGACCAGCAAAGGATGACGAAAAAAACCAATACAAACGACTAAGTACCGGAGAGATTCACAAATACACACGCAAAACGCGCTTTGTATCACTTATACGCTTTCATGCGTGTTTTGCTCGTGAGATCCAGAAATAAAGCAAAAATTATACGCGGTGACATCACTCAATAGGAAACAATCTGAAACGGCTGCTAATAGTGTTCACGACAGCGATAGCGAAGCAAGGGCGTAACAGCCTTCACAAAGAGCGGTTGGGATCATTTAAAAATGCGCACAGACACACCAAATCATGGTGGTGAGGACAGTGGAAAACCACCCACTCTGGTAATCACACCAAGGAAATTTAGTTCCATGGGTAAAATACAATAACAGAACCATCACACCCCTCACGGTCACACTTCAAGGGGGTTACGTGGAGGAAACCATACTAGAAACCGTGGTATGCGCAGAATGATGCTAATGAACAGTAGAACCAAAAAAAAAAAAAGTAGCACTCATAACCCCCCTCGAGGGTACACACCTTCTCGAAAACTCACGTGCCACGTTAGAATGACAGTGCAACTACCCACAGGGGCAGAACGGCAAACATAAATAAGTACAAGGAGTTCTATCGCAAAAAATTCCGAAATAACCCCTAATGCACTATTTGACAAAAATAAACAATGATGCAGTAATTACAAAAAAAAAAAGCAACACTCCCCATACACACTAGCTTAAGGAGCATTCGATTATAAACACAGCGGTACAGTGGTCAAAAGGAACAAAAAGTGAAATACTACTTAGGGTCCGTTATAAGGAATAGTGGAAACGCACCGATATTTTAACCAATATACCAGAACAAAAAACTTCAAAATAAAGAAAAATACATCCAACAAACGCTTGGCACACCAAATGGAGAAATTGGAGATCGCAAGCAACCCTCTCATGATTTCTAAATACGGCTAATCAATCAAAAAAGCAAACACCCCATAGTCCGTTTCTGGTCCCCTTACGTCTTGCAGAAGGAAATTATGAAGATCATCGAAATATTTACGAGGGTTGTCGGAAACCCCACGGTAATGACATCTTTAGGCACCAAAAACTCCTGGGAGCAGCACGCACTTGCCCCAAGAATAACGAAAACGCAAAAAACACAAAAGATTCTCAGACAACTACTCCCACAATTTTATAAGCCTTAAAACCTGCGATACGGAGAGGAAGGTCCTGGTCCACCCGCTCCCTATCCCTTGAAAAAGCTGTTTACGTGACCACTTTCTTTGTACGCTCATATGCATAAGCTAACATTGCCCTTACTAACTCCATTAATCCACAGGCAATCGCCTCAGACCACACGGCCGCGAAAAGGAAAATGGTCGCAAGAACGGCAAAGCGAATAGGTACGCGGTGTATCTTGGGGGTTCAGCCACCGCGTAACCGCGGCTGATGCCCACATTCACTACAGACGTGTGCCCAACCCTCCGAGCAATATGATAAGGAGACTACCTCTAACACGTCAGCCTGTTCGAACGGATCACCTTCAACACCGCCACCAACGAGACACAATGACCCTGGCGGAAAACAGCTGCCTTTTCATTTAAAGGGGTGCATCGGCCATAGCGCAGCACACCACCGCCTGTTCTCCCACTACTGCCCGCCTACTGAAGGACAGTCGCGTCCCGAGGCCACGCTCAGTCGACGATAATACCTCTGCGAAGAGAGCAAATCCACAGCCGGGCGGACACCATCACACATCCCGTGCCCCCAGAGGGGCGGTCCTGCGACCAGCAACATCGAACCTGACCCCTGCACCGACCCCTGTTCCATTTCCCTCTGCCTTTCCACCCACACCCGTACCTCATGCGCGATACCTCGGTTTCCTAAAGGGGATCGCCCCGACCCCCAGGAACATCCGACTCCAAATGTGGCCCTAGGGCCCGGCACCTCCAGTTTTAGAGGAAGCGGATCATCGCAACGTTCAGAGGGCGAAAATAAAAAAAAAGTCACCAGCCTCGTCCCCCGGAAGATGTGGCCTTGAGCTCACGCTGAAAAAGACCCGCTACCTACGATAACTCAGCGCTTTCTTCGAACCCCACTAGCACACACCCGTTTCGCTCGGCAATCCTCACTGCTGATGTATCGAAAAGGAGTGCCTCCTCCAAAGAGAATACCACCACACCCTACTCTTTAAGACTTCGCCTTCCGGAGACATGATTTTTCCTGGATGGCGGACGCCGATTTGCCCACTGCATCGGCGCTATGGGGACGCGTGCTGGGAGGTCCTAAGGCGGGTGAAAGTTTTTGGGAAACGGAAAGCTTGGCCTTCCGAAAAATGAAAGACGGCGGTGCCGGCACCCCGGGTTTGCCATAAGAAAACATCGAACCTGCATTTTTCTTTTGACCCCCGCATCATTGAAGGCGTTTCGCCGCACGACACCACCGGGGCGGCGCCGTGTCGGTGGTGAAATGTCAGTGGGGCGTTTAGCGCGTGCCAAGTGGGGTGAGGTTATCCAATTTGGAAAGGTGCATACCTGGTGGGGTGGGGTTGGCGATAGGCAGTCCTCGGAGGGTCTCGTTGTCCGCATCAGTCATGGCGTAGCATTGTGAGAATTTTTTTTTTTGAATTTTCTTCGTGCCTTCGTGAGAGTTTCCCCCCACTGGCGCGGCCATCAGCCATCACCGTAGAGCCCTGAGATGCTATCGGTCTGGCGACTGTGGCAGAGTCTCCCTTTTTTATTCAGCTTAACACACGCTCTATAATTTTTGTTGTAGCTCCGCATTTGAACGGAATACAGCAGATGGGGCGAGAAGCCTCCCACCCCGGACTCTCCAAAAGATGTCAATTAGCAATCCTTTTGTTTTGATTTTTGTTATTCGTTTATTATTCTCTCCCCTCTTTCTGTTTCTGTTGCTTGTTGACTGCATACCTCCTCTGTCTCTAAGGGTGTCTGGACTATTCCTGCGTCCGGTGCTTTTCCTGCTAGCTCCACACTCGGTAATAAGGGGGGAAGTTGCAGAAGGGAGAGTGGGTTGTATGATTGTTACCTTAGGTGAGGGCTTCACCTGCGGCCGGCTCCGTTCAACCGCAATGAGAAATTGCGCCAGCCTTTTAGAGAAACATACATCCTGCACACACTCACCTTCTACCGCAAACCTGACACGTAACTCCTTCAAACCGGGACAGCTCATCAAGTGCAGCGACGTTTCTTCGCAGTCGCCGTGTTGGCTGGTAACAGCGCGCTCTACCTTCATACCGTGCATCTTCTTTTGATGTAGGGTGAGGCCAGTTTTGCTAGCACACTGCCTTCCGCATGTCGGGCACACCAACATGGATGCGTTTGTATGCGGGGAATCAGTGGCACGCAATTTTGTGTTATTGCTGCATTTAAGCTCAACTCCCTCACCTTTGTGGAAAGCCTTACAGTGTCGGATGAGGGAGTCCCTGCAACTGAGCACTTTTTGGCACACACTACACTGCACCTCTCCTTTCCCCGGGACGTCAACATTTCCCTCACTGGCACGCTTACGAGGGAATTGCACCACCACCACGGTACTGTCTTCCGTCACTATGCTCTTATGTTTGAATTTCTTGTGTAGTGACAGGGAAGAACGTGTACCGAAGCTCGCCTCGCACAGGTCACATTGAAACGGCAGCTTCCGTGTATCCTGAGGGGCTGGGGCTGCTGGGACGCTACCATCTCCTTGTACTGAGTCCTCGTTCTCTCGCCCCCTTTTCACGCGGCAACTACCGCTGCCTATGCCATGTATTGTTCTAAGGTGGTGTAATAGTCGGCCTGGCACTGCGAATTTGGAGGCACAGAGGGTACAATGAAGCACCTGTGGTCTCATCAAAACTCGTGTGCTTCGATGGTAGAGGAACGATCGCCACCACTGGAGGGGGCTCCGGGGGGATGTCCACTGCAGGTGTTGCATCGCCCTGTTTGATCCTCCGGAGGGCATCAGCTCGCACAAAGCCGTGTTTGTTTACCATGTGCGTTACAGCACTCGAGCGGCATTGGTATGTGGCATCACATTCCGTACATTTGGTCGGTTCGGAGGTTCTCTGAAGAGTGCGTGTCCCAACAGGTGGGGCTGTTTGTATTGTTGGCCCTATCGCTGCATGTTGCGGGTTGCACCATCGGCACTGTGGAGGCACACTCGGGTTGATTTTCCGCAACATCCATCCATAGTGTTCTGAAGATCCAACCCGAAAGCGTGCCAGTGCTGTTTCTTCTTCCCTCGTCAGTTTCTTCCTTATGTTTTGTTGGAAAGTGGTTGCCCGTGATACCAAACCTATGAGTGTTCTCATGGACTTCTTCCGACCTAAGCACTACGTTCGCATAAGCAATGATGTTGGGGATCCATGTGTCTTGCAACTGTGGTAAATCTGCGGCCTTTTTGGCCATGTCATCGCAAACCTCGCTCCGTTTCACGCCACAATGGCCGAACACAAATTGTAGTCGGATACGCACCTTCCTTCTCTGAACTTGAAGCAGAAGCCTCCATAGTCGTCTCAGAATTGGATCCGTTACGGCTAGGGGGCCTATCTGCAGTGCTGTTAACATTGACAGCGAGTCAGAGAAGATGGACAACCTGCTCGGTGTGCTTCTGTAAGCCGGAAGCCATTTCAGCAGCCGTTGCAGTCCTATCTCTAATGCTACGCATTCCGCTCGGTAACTGCATGAGAGTTCCCCTGCTCCGGTTTTGGGTGCGCAAATCAGCGTGTTGTTTCTATAGAGCAGGACAGCTGCTCCGGACTTCTCACCGAGGGACACGGATCCATCAGTCCACAATTCGTAGTGCTCTAGTCACGGCGGCTCCTTCCCCCTCCGTGCAAAATTCCGTTCAATCCACTTTTCGGAAGCCTCCCTTTTGACATCTTCAGGGTCATCAGCGCACACAGGCTTTATCTGCGTGTGAAATATCGGTCGGCAGCTGTGGCGAAGTGCCGATGTCTCTAGTGGGTGCTCGCGTGGCTCAATGCGGAGGTGGGGATAGGACCGCATGATGCGGGAATGTAGGGCTCTGACTGGGTGTTTGCTGTGGTATACTTCCTCAGCACTGCGCCGCAAACATCCGCCTCGTGACTCACACATCAGTATGAATTTCATGCTGTGCACAAGAGTGGCCGTCTTGAGTAGCAGGAGGTTTGATTCCAGCAGAGAGTCCTCTTTGCGCGTCCCATGCGGTATGCCAGCTATGATGTGACTGGCTTTGTGTTGCGCTGCTGCAAGGAGGTCGCGACTTCGTTCCGAAGCGTCCCAGTACCATACCTCAATGCCATACATGGTGTGTGCCTGTACGAGTGCTAGATAAAAAGCTCTCAGTACTTGTCGTCTTGGCCCCCATGTAGAAGCTGAGATGGCTGCTATCTGCAGTAGTCTGAAGTCCATCTTGCGTCTCGTTTCGGCTGCATGTGTTGCCATCCCATGCAGACGCTGGGATGTTACTCCTAGAAGCTTCGGTGTCCTGTCAGCTCCTATTCTTTCGCCGTCCAGTTGTAATGTAAGGGGGTGGCGCTCTATACACCCGAAGAGTGTGCACTTTGTTTTCGCTACGTTGACAGACATGAAGTACTCTTTTGACCACTGTAACACCACGTTGAGGCCGCATTGTAGTGTGTGGTTGATGACATCCCTCTCTGTGTGCCTCGCAAGTGGCGTTAGGTCGTCTGCAAAGAATCCGTGCTGCAGTAACGGCACTTCTGCAAGGCGCTGGTTCAACGAGTTCATGACAATAATGAACATGATTGGGCCAAGGACAGTTCCTTGTGGCACTCCTCGCTCAAATGTTCTGCTGCTGGAAAGCTTCTCCTTGAATCTCACTCTGCCAGTTCGGTTACTCAGAAATGATACGCACCACTTCACAATGTGGGGTGATACCTTCATTCTGTGTATTTCCCTCGCAATTTTGTCGTGGTCTACTGTATCAAATGCCTTCTCGTAGTCAACGAATACAGCACCCGTACGATATTGGTGCGTGGAGCGGCAGAGGGCAGCGCGGACGTGCAGGAGTTGTTCGAGCGTTGAGCATCCGGGGCGAAAGCCTGATTGCTGCGGTACCAGCTGGGACTCAACAGTGTCTCTAAGCCTCACGGAAATTATGGGCTCCATGACTTTGCAGAGACAGCTCGTGAGCGTCACATGCCTGTAAGAATCGAGGTCCTCCGCCTTTTTTCCGGCCTTCAGGATGGGGATGATAACACCGGTCTTCCATGCAGGCGGCACGACTCCCGTTCGTAGGCTCTCATTGAATAGCCTCAGAACAACATTCAGCGCTGTTCTACCGAGATGTTGCAGTACCTCGTTGTATAAGCAATCAGGTCCGGCTGCGGATCCACTCGGTAGCAGTTTGATCGATCTCCGTAGTTCAGCCATCGTGATGGGACTAAACTCACTCGCTATCGTCTTTATTGGTGCCGGTGGGTGTGAGTCGGGGTGCCTTCTTTCGCGGGACGAGTACAGTTTAATGAACCTCTCAGCTTGACGGTAGTCCGTGATGGCCGCGTTATCAACAAGTACAGCCGGTGTGGTTAGTGGTCGTGGCGCATATACCTTCTTGACAATGTGGCAACTGCAGCGGTCTGACACCGCAAGTCTGGAGCATAGCGTGCTCCATCTCTTCTTTGTGGTACGGTCCAGGATCTGCTTACGCGTGGCTACCAACTTTTCCCTTCGGTAGGAGGGTCCGCATCCAGCGATCTATTCATCGAGTTTCGCGAGCTCAGGTGTCCAATGTGGTGGCGTTGCTCTGCAGCCACGGGGGACGGAGACCTTCGTCGCAATGCGGATGGCGGAGCTCAATTTCTGTTCCAGAGTGTTGATGTTCTTCTCTCTACCAATTTTCCTGCAGATCTCGTCAACCTTGAGACGGAAATTCCTCCAGTCAGCTTTTAGCCATGCGTACATGGGCTTTCGAAGCCGCGGGCAACTCAGTGCATCTGTGTCGTCTCCAACGATAACGTCGAAAAGTATGTGATGGTGATCGCTATCGGGAGAACACAGCGATGTCCACGTGTACACTGTGCAATTCCTTGACAGCGTCACATCAGGGGTGGACTCCCCGTGGTGGCGCGCGTACCTGGTGCACTCACCAGTGTTACAGACCAGAAGCTGGTTGTCAATGCACCACTGTGTGAGGGTTTCATCCTTGGTATTTGGTGGACTCGCGCGATCCCATGCCAACGCGTGTGCGTTAGCGTCTGCACCGATGAGCTGGGCACCGTCAGTCGTCAGAAGCGTATCTAAGTCAGTTGCCGTGAAGGTGTGTTTTGGTGGGATGTATGCCGACGTGACAGTCAGCGCCGTTCCACGTGCAAGGTGAATTGTTGCATGCACTTGTTCAATGCGACCAACAACGGCCATACCGGTCTCGACTGGTCGGTCCTCCCTCACTAGTATTGATACACCTCATCCTTTGCAGTTACGAGCTATTCCGTGATGTTGGTAGCCAGCAACGCTAACGCAAGCTGCTTCTCCAGGCGTCATCCTTGTCTCGCTCAACAGACAAAAGGCGATCCGCTCATCAACAAGGGTTTTGCGGAGTGCTAATCTCTTTCCTTGAGATAGCCCGGCGCAGTTCCACTGCGTCCCGCGCAACGACGGGCCGGGATTCTCTTCCACATCACCGGACAGCAGCATCTTAGTGCGGATGATACTGCTGATGGCACGCTGGCACGTGCCCAGGGACCGATAAATGAAAAACGGTGTCCCAGCAAGACGCTGCTGATCACTGTGCTGTATGACGCTATAGCCGGAGCAAAGCAGTGTTCCCCATGAAAGGAACGCTGCTGGCTCTTGGCTTCCCCCGATGAGACGGGGTACTGGACCCTGGCACAACATTGATGTGGCCGGCATCGCCAGGGGCATTGTGAGAATTAATCCCACGCCGACCACCCCTTGCTTGGAATGCGTCTCTTCAGGGTCCCTCGGCACGTTTTTTTTTTGTGGCTCCCCATTCCGTCGCGTTACTCAGTAAGTGGTGATATAACTGTAGTCACTTTAGATGCCTCCATATAGCTGCGCGTTTTTCTTCGGTACTTTTTGGTTGGCACGCTTATCTTCTGCCTGTTTCACTGCACTGCGAGAATCTGCGTGCTTTGTTGTAATTTTTGTACGCCACCCTCTGTCAATGCGATTGTTCCTAAAGTGTGGAGAGGCTTCGTTGCACGTGTGTCGTGCGAACGCTCAGTGCAACAACGCGCCTGAAAAGTCTTTCATGCTTCTAGACTTTGGTGATCCTATACAGGGGGTTTGCTCCAGTTCTGCTTCCGTATTATTATTATTATTATGATCATTTGTTGTGCCCTCTCTTTTGAATGTCGTTTCTTCATCATCTTGTCCTCGTTTCCTCGTAGTTCACAGTGTCTGCGGGCAGTTCCTGTCGACTCAAACGGCTACGTTGGAACTGACGTGCGTTCCGCACGTATTTAACGTCATGTAAGTCATTGGCACTTGTGCCATAGTCTCCTTCTCGTCGGTGAGGAAATTGAATGCTGTGCCCGTCTAGTGTGGCAGCCGTAGGGTGGCCCTGTTGTGACGTCGTATGTTGTTTACAACTGCTCTTTATGAGCCGCAACTGGAGTTCTTGAACCTCCGAGGGCTTGTGCGCTGTGGTGGCGACATAAAGAGGAGACCAAATTTCGCTCGGGGTTCAGTGTAGTTACCGTGTTCCAATGCAGCATCTCTGCTTGCAAATGGGGGAAAAGAACATGCGCCTCGTTTTTTCTCTCGCTCCGCACTAAAGCATGAGGTGCTCTGACACCGGTGCCGTGCTATCCCTTTGTGCTTCTGCTTCCCTGAGCTATGCCCAGCTGCCTTTCCATCTCGAGTTTTTGGCACTGAAGCAGACTTTCGCAAACCCTACAGCGTGCATGGCTTCCGCGCACCCATGCATAGCTATGCATTTTGTAGGGCTAGCGTTTCACTGTTCCTAGCTTGTCACCCCAACTCCTTTTCCAGGGTCTAAACTAGGACGCGGGCGCGTGTTTGTTTTGATTTATGTGAGTGTTCGGGAGTGTCTGACGGAGGTTGCGTTGACGCGACGTGACATACTCCAAGTCAATGCTTTCAGGTTTTGATTCCCTTTATTATCTAACCATGGAACCCGGGGAGGGAGGGGGGGGGGGCGCGTTTTGTCCCGCAACGATCGTGGAGCGGTAAAAAGCAAGGCGCTGCCATGGCGCCGCTGCGGGAGTACGCCGTTGCGCGCTGTCTGGCACGCTCGTGGCGAATAGCGCGCGCTCATGAGCGCGTGAGGCCTTCTATTGTTCTGGCACCCCGCTACGCTGATACCAGCTGAATTCCGGGTGAGGAGCACCCATCAGCATGTCAAATGCTGCGGCGAGGTGGTGGGGAAAGTCTCTCCAGTTGGGGCTCCATCAGTTACAAGCTACCCGCTTACAGCGGCTGACTCCGTATAGAAAAGTATCACTGCGTTTCCGCGCCGCGTTGGAAGCGTTGCCAACAGACGTGGAGACGTCAAGTCTCTCCCAGATTCAGACAAAAAATCGAAAAAAAGAACAGCCAGGCTAAAAAAAAAATAAATTGGCACATTAATGGATAGGAGATAAATGCCGTCAACAATACACTCCATGTTAAACATTTCCTTCTCCACCCAGAAGAGGTGGGTAAAATACCAGCGTTGCCCCTAACGACCCTATATGGGGGTGGCACCAACCGTGCAGTTGAAACCAATATCAACTTGATGGGAAGCGCCTTCCCTGAAATCGATATCTTAAATAGTAAAAGGCTGTCGAGGCCGTACACGAGACTTACCAACGCAGCTAGTGTTGTCTCGTTTTATTCCATGTCTCCCATCAATGCGAGATGTTCACATATGACATTCGATGCCATACTATTGACCGGTGGACGGTGCGAGATTGCATCACCACAGCCCTTCCCTCAATAAGTACACCAAATCCAATACAAACAAGATAATGAAGCACACCTTGCCTTTCCACATCACGACCGATAGCGTTTGGTACCCAGTTTTCTTTCGATATAGCGAATTAAAGAAAGTAGCACCATCGTTGACCAGCACAAAACGATCAGGAAGTTACAAAGACCGAATCAACTAAACAGCCCCAAAACGACAAAGTTCCTTATTTTCACATACAGCACAACCCAAAGAAAAGCACCCCTACTACGTTTCCAGGAGCAGCAGAGGTTTGTTGCCGCCTACCGCTGTCAAAAGCATTCCATGTTATAATTTGTTTGCCGCGCTTGGTCTCGTGATGCTGAGCGATTGTGCCTGTGTTTGGGGTTTCACCCCCTCTTGTCACGCCTTCCGCGGTTGGTGTGATTCCATTTGTGTTTGTTTCATGTGTTTTGTTTCCCTCACTACATTGTGTGGTGAGGTTTGCTACTCTTATGATGAGTGCGCCTTGTGCTGCGTGCGTGTGTAGTGCTCATTTACCACTTACTGCTTTCCCTTAACCTATTTCTGGATGAAAGAGACTTTACTCTTGTTTTTACCCACGTTCAAGCCGACACGGATAACAATGGCCACCTGCCCTAAACACCTGTTCGGGAAGTACCATCTAAAGAGTTTTAATGGCAAAAGCGCCTTGGAGGGCGAACTGGCCGGTGTGACACTGGAGCTTGGTGAAGAAGACGGTCGTGTCACAGTACGCGCGAAGGCGGGAAATGCGATGAATGGTGTGTTGAAGTATGAAGGTGGGATGCTCACCGGTCCCTTGATGTCTACAATGATGATGCCTCCCCCTGCTGTCTTGAAAGTAGAACGCACCCTCGTGTCCGGTTTTTCCAGCGGTATGCATGCGCTCCGTGAAGGCTCTTCTCTTACGCTTTCGCATAAGACAGACACGATGGTGTTTGAGGCCGTGGAGTAAACTTGTTTCTCGACATGCAGTTACCCTTTTATTTTCCACTTGTGTTGCCACTACACTTTCGTGTTTGTGGTCGGTGTTAGCGAACACTACCTTTGTTTACCACTTAGTGTTATTTATTTTTGAAATCGGGTTATTATTTTTATTTTTTTTCCAGGGTGTAGATATTTGAACCCTAATAAACGTCAACGTTTTGTTAATTTATACAGGGGTACGTGTTTTTTTATTTGTTATCGAGGTATAGGCCATCTGTCATGGTGACTACTGGACATTTTCGCTTCCTCTTTGCTGGATGCTCCCTGAATACTCAACGTAACAGTATGAAGAAAAGTGAGATGGTAGGCGGGGAATAAGTGTATGTAAGGAGTATATATTGTACGGACATCGGTAGTGGTGATGATGTTAAGATTCTCTCTCTTAAAGGTTATATCTTTGTATCAACTGATTCGGTACATAAGATCAGATTTTAAATACTATCTTCTATTTATTATTTGTTATTGAGTGTGATAATTAAAATGTAAGGGCAAATTATCTAACTGCTTATGATCAGTTGATTAGGTAGCAAGTAGTTTAGATAGTATCTTATATTTAGGAGGTGAGGTGTCCATCTGTAGTAATGGAAGAAATTGTTTGTAAGGATCCACAGCAGTGCAGATAAAACAAATATCGAAGTATATATATATATATATATATGTATAGAAATGTTTGGCTCAGCGACAGAGATACAATATTCTGCAGAACTAAGATATGGGATATTTCATCACTACACTACCATGAACAGATTATCGATGTGTATCCAACAAGGTGGGCGCGTGCGACTCCTTCAAGCATTCCATGTTATAATTTGTTTGCCGCGCTTGGTCTCGTGATGCTGAGCGATTGTGCCTGTGTTTGGGGTTTCACCCCCTCTTGTCACGCCTTCCGCGGTTGGTGTGATTCCATTTGTGTTTGTTTCATGTGTTTTGTTTCCCTCACTACATTGTGTGGTGAGGTTTGCTACTCTTATGATGAGTGCGCCTTGTGCTGCGTGCGTGTGTAGTGCTCATTTACCACTTACTGCTTTCCCTTAACCTATTTCTGGATGAAAGAGACTTTACTCTTGTTTTTACCCACGTTCAAGCCGACACGGATAACAATGGCCACCTGCCCTAAACACCTGTTCGGGAAGTACCATCTAAAGAGTTTTAATGGCAAAAGCGCCTTGGAGGGCGAACTGGCCGGTGTGACACTGGAGCTTGGTGAAGAAGACGGTCGTGTCACAGTACGCGCGAAGGCGGGAAATGCGATGAGTGGTGTGTTGAAGTATGAAGGTGGGATGCTCACCGGGGTCTTGATATCCACTATTATGCTCTCGCCCCTTGCTTTGATGGAGGTGGAGAGTGCTTTCAGTTCTGGATTTTCCAGCGGTATGCATGCGCTCCGTGAAGGCTCTTCTCTTACGCTTTCGCATAAGACAGACACGATGGTGTTTGAGGCCGTGGAGTAAAGGTGATGGGCATACGTTAGTGTGTGTTTTGTTTATACGGTGATGTAAAAAATGACTTAAATTTTCATCTTTTTTTCGGTAATATTTTAGGTGCATATTCAACTCTTTGAATTTCTAATGGCGGTACTATTAGTATTATTTTTTAAAAATACTTTCCTTGTTCACGAATATGTGATATCTACTGATTCGTATGAGCACTTTTGTTTTTTTATGCGTCTTCCTGTCTTCGCTAGCGTTTTGTTGTTGATGTATTTCTTGATTTGCTTTTCGTTTCTTTCTTTATGCTCTATACCTTTTTTTTGCCTTTCCCTTGTATCCGCATATTCTCGTCCTCTGGTCTCTACTCCGCCATATTTATTCATGTAGTGCATGTAGTACTGGTTTGCATCCCGTGGAAACCTCTGCTTTTGTGTAGCACCCGCGATTTATGGCATCAGACAATGAGTCCACTGTCGAGGTGAGGGAGGCTCGTGACACCGAGGAGTACGATGCGCAGGCTGCTGCTCGTGGGCTGTGTGACAAGGCATGTGACATAAAGAGCCTTCTACATGGGCACGTTGAGTCGACGCGTGCCCTCGAAAGGGTTGTTGGGGAATTTTGCACTCGCGACATCGCTGAAGAGGATGCCTTCCGGAAAATCTCTCTCGACGTTATGCATGCCGAAATGCGGGCGCTACGGGACCTTCACTACGTTGCATTTTCCCAGCGGTGGGCAGAGGTAGAAAAGGGCTCCGCTGCAGAGGAGGTCACCAGCCTACCTTCAGCGGATAGGAGTGTTGGAAGTTGCGTGTCCCACCTTCTGGCCTCGCTTTGTGAGGGAAAGCCTGATGCAACTTTTAGCCTTTCAGAGTATTTTGGTGTCGCTGACGTGCTTATGGAATGGCGCTCGTTAACTCCAGCATCACAGGAACAGTTGGATATTCTTCTTCTGTCAATAACCAGGAGCGTGGAGGACATTTCATCATGTGTCCTGCTGCTGAATGGGGTTTTATATACGCCATCTGATTCATTTGATTGTTGTGAACTCACTCGACGGGAGCTCACCGCGATAATTGGAAGTGGGGGACCCGCTTCCGCGGAAGAGGCACTTGTTGGATGGCTTAATTTTATTGTGAGACGCTCGTTACTCAACCAGACCCTTCTCCAGAGGCTGATGAGTTCGACCATCGAGTTTCGGAGAAGTGATCTTTGCCTACAGGGCGACGGCGCAGACGTGCTGGTTGTAGTCGACCACAGGCGGTTGTTGAACTCCGCTGTCTTTCGTGGGTTTTTCTTTTCTGGGGAGTTGCGTGGTGTAGAGGCTATTGGGGCGCAGGTGAACTTGATGTCAGTATTATTTGCAGGCAACGGCAGCGGAGATCAGCTTGACATAGAGAAGTGTATCGCCGACATTTTCCGCGCTTTATGGGAGCAGCAGGAACTGCTTTCATGTAAGTGGAAGAACGTTACTGTGACCCTCGCTGTTCAAGCCAGGAAGGACGTCGGAGCCGGCGCTCAAACCAAGTTGATGGACTTCGTTGTGCTCGATCTTCGCCCCCTGTCGCCGAACATTCCTTTTCAGTGGCACTTTACATGGGGCGAGGTCTGTGCACTAGGCCAGCTCAGTACGAATGACGGAGATAGAGCACGACCCCTGGACATTCCTGTTTTCAAGACGACTCGTGTAGCTGTAGCCTCTCTGGGGCCTTATGATAAACTTTCACGCATAATGTTCCCTTCGATTAACGAGTATTTACGTCTTACGCGGAAAGAGCCACCATCTGTAGCCCCAGTCGCCTACGCTGTCGTCGTGGCGGCGCTTGTCGTCGGGGGATTTATTGTTGGAAGCTGCATACTCGGTTCCCGGCGAAGACGATGAGCAATATCCGCCTCTGCTTTTTTCTGTTCATCTTGTTTTATTGACTTTAGAGCCATATTTAGGCTCCGCTATGCGTCCTTGTTGGTTAGAGGTTTAGTATTGTTGTACCTGACTCTGTGACTGATGGTGGGTGCCGCACCGTATCTGCGGCATGGGGTGCTTGCGTGAGTGAGGATCCACACTTATTTGACCGCTGTTTGCTATGAAATGTTTCCCTCCTTTCCTACTTGTAGCCAAGTTAATATTGCATGATGGATATTACTGCGTTGTGCGGAAACTATCGGTTGTGTGAGATTGACGGAAAGACGTGCTCCGAGGAAGTGTTTATTGCTCTAGAGGCGTCTGGTGGTGGTGTTGAGGTTGTTGCCATGGTGGGCAACACCCTGTGCGGGCGCGCTTGTGTGAATGGGGACAGGATTAGTGCGAACCTTACTAGCACTATGAGGCAGGTGGAAGAAGAGATGATGAGGATTGAAAGCCTGCTGACATGCGAGTTCAAGGCCGGGTTTACCTGTGAGCAGAGTGACATCATACTGACGCTGACTGGAGAGCAGAGTGTCTTCACATTGGAGCGTGATGTATTATGTGATATAAAGTTTGGTGAGTATACCCTCTGTGAGTTCAATGGGGAACCCGTGGCTTCGGACGAGATGGTGCTCACCCTCCTCCCCGCTGTGGTAGATGGTGCCCTTGTGATTGCACAGTTCAAAAACTCTCTCCGCGGGGAGCTGGAGCTTCGCAATGGTCGTCTCCGCGGCGTTATTGCGTCGACGATGTGCGAGGTGGATGGTTCTTTGAAGTGCGCGGAGGAAGCGTTTTTGTCAGCTACCAGGGGTGATGGCATAAAAGTGTGCTCTGACGACCACCGGCTTGTGCTTAAGGACGACCACAATGCGTTCGTTTATGTGCTGCGTCCAGCAATTCCAGAGAACCTTGTGAGCGAGTACTTACTGAAGAGCTTCAACGGCGAGTCTGTAGAGGCTGAGAGGCGTGTGATGTTCCGCTTTTCCCAATCAGCTGACGGTGTCGGTACGGATGTTGTGGCGAGTGTTGCCAATACGATCAGGGGGAAGGTAAGGGTGGATGACGGAAAGTTAAAATCGAAGGTGATGTCATCACGAAGGAAAGGGAATGAGTCGGAGATGCGATTTGAGAATGCTCTGAAGGAAGGGTTCAAGGCTGGGTTTTCGTGGTCTCTGGACGACACGGTGCTGACACTTGAGTGCGACGGGAACCGCCTCATCTTCGTGAAAGTTGCCGCTGTGCCGTGCGAAAATGGTAGGCCGGGGTATATTGGTGATAAGGTTTCAAGATGCTTTAAGGCCCACGACGATGCTCGAGTGTACCGTATCATCAACACTGTGGAATCGAAGTGGGCATTTTACAATGACACGACCGAATACAATTTTAATGTGTCAGTGACTTTTGGGCGGAAATCAAAGGTACGCGGTCTGGCCAACACGTCAATTGAGACAAATGAGGAAGGCTTGACGGTTGCCAGCGTGTCAGTCGCCCCTGGTGCGACGGAGATGTTCGTTGCTGGGGATGTAAACGGGTACAAGTGCTCCTATGACGCAGTGCACCAGTAGCCGACATTGCGTTGAGTGTTGATCCGGATGTAAGATACACATATGTATGCGGAGGTGGGCGCGTGCGACTCCTTCAAGCATTCCATGTTATAATTTGTTTGCCGCGCTTGGTCTCGTGATGCTGAGCGATTGTGCCTGTGTTTGGGGTTTCACCCCCTCTTGTCACGCCTTCCGCGGTTGGTGTGATTCCATTTGTGTTTGTTTCATGTGTTTTGTTTCCCTCACTACATTGTGTGGTGAGGTTTGCTACTCTTATGATGAGTGCGCCTTGTGCTGCGTGCGTGTGTAGTGCTCATTTACCACTTACTGCTTTCCCTTAACCTATTTCTGGATGAAAGAGACTTTACTCTTGTTTTTACCCACGTTCAAGCCGACACGGATAACAATGGCCACCTGCCCTAAACACCTGTTCGGGAAGTACCATCTAAAGAGTTTTAATGGCAAAAGCGCCTTGGAGGGCGAACTGGCCGGTGTGACACTGGAGCTTGGTGAAGAAGACGGTCGTGTCACAGTACGCGCGAAGGCGGGAAATGCGATGAGTGGTGTGTTGAAGTATGAAGGTGGGATGCTCACCGGTCCCTTGATGTCCACAAGAATGATGCCGCCCCCTGCTTTGATGGAGGTGGAGAGTGCTTTCAGTTCTGGATTTTCCAGCGGTATGCATGCGCTCCGTGAAGGCTCTTCTCTTACGCTTTCGCATAAGACAGACACGATGGTGTTTGAGGCCGTGGAGTAAACTTGTTTCTCGACATGCAGTTACCCTTTTATTTTCCACTTGTGTTGCCACTACACTTTCGTGTTTGTGGTCGGTGTTAGCGAACACTACCTTTGTTTACCACTTAGTGTTATTTATTTTTGAAATCGGGTTATTATTTTTATTTTTTTTCCAGGGTGTAGATATTTGAACCCTAATAAACGTCAACGTTTTGTTAATTTATACAGGGGTACGTGTTTTTTTATTTGTTATCGAGGTATAGGCCATCTGTCATGGTGACTACTGGACATTTTCGCTTCCTCTTTGCTGGATGCTCCCTGAATACTCAACGTAATAGTATGAAGAAAAGTGAGATGGTAGGCGGGGAATAAGTATGAGCGAAAACCATTAGTTATTGTGGTTATATATATTTATATATTTATTGTTTTTGTCTGTGTCTACCTTTTTTTTCCACAAAGAAATAATATATATTTTTTCGCCTCTTGTTTTTGGTAATTTGTAAGTTGCTACTTTATTAGATATTTGGGAAGTAAATATTTTGATGAACACCGCGTCAACTGTTCCGAGGAAGGGGGCGCAGCGTAGCCAGTTCCATCGAGTGCGAGCTCAGGAACATGTTCGCTATGTTGAAAAGACATGCGAGTTGCTTGATTCGAAAAAGCAAGGAACTGAGTCGAGGGTACCGTGTATTTCTTTTTTTGTTCCGAGCTTAGTTTCTTTGTGTGCTGACACAATCGCAGCTAACTTCGAGGTGATTCCTGAAGTGGATGCTTTGGCTGATAGCTATCCTGAGTTGTACGAAATGGTTATTGAGAGGCTGTCGACGGAGTTACCACTGAAGGTAAGCGTTCAGCGCGTTCATTGTGAGAAGTTTTGGCGTCGGTGCAGCGAGTCTCGGTGGTCGTTTGGGCAGTTAAGTGAAGGAACTCGGGGAAAACTTGTGGGCGGCACCTACCGTGGGTGGAAGCAGTTCTTCCTGGAGCGTCTTCTCAGAGATTTTTTGATGGGTTTAAAGACTGCAAAACCTTCAGAAAATGATGAGCAGCAGCTTTTAGAACTTTGTAACATTGGCAGAGACTATATTTACTCACTGGAGCTGCCCTGCCAAACTGCTCACCTAGACGTGTATGGAATGATTTTATCGCGCCTGCCCCATGTTTTGAACTTAAGCCTCACTTACAGCGTGAATAATGTTGAGGTAGGCTTCGAATGGGATATGATCGGTTTTACAGAGGATGATGCTCTCTCTATACGTTATGTTCTCCGAAGGTACACACCCCTTGTTTCCTTGCGATTACCGAACAACCGCATTGACAGTTCCCTATTAAAGGGTATAATCAGCGGTATCGTGCAAAATACGTCGATTAAGGTGCTTGACTTCTCATTCAACCGTATTGATGATGAGGGCGCTAAGAGCCTTGCGCTGCTTCTGTGTAAGGAGGATCTTCCTCTTGAGGAGCTCTATTTGAATGACAACGGTATCCGTGGGGAAGGCGCTGCCGCCATCGCTGATGCTTTGACTCTAAACAAGAGGTTACGTTTGTTGAACCTGCGTCTTAACCGTATTCCTGATGATGTTGGTGGTGTAGCCCTTGTCGCCGGCCTTGCGTCACATAGTGCACTGGAGGCGCTCGACATTTCACATAATCTTTTAGGTGAGGCCACCGCAAGGGCGTTGGCGGAAATCCTGCCGAGTCAGAACTCTCTTCTATCATTGAACATCGCTGGTAACAGGGATCTTGGCGTCAACACAGGCGAATTGCTGCTGAAGGGACTGAAGGAGAACAAATCGCTCCGTTTTTTTGACTCGCGAGGCAGCGGATTATCACTAGAACACGTTGCTGCGATGGAAAGACAAATTCGGTCGGTGGTACAATCAGAAAAAATGAACGATATTCAAGCAAGAGACAAAAAGAGTCGTGAAATAATACACCGAGAGGTGGAGGAGAAATTATCAAAGATTGTCAGTGTTCGGTAGGATTCATTTTTCATTATGTGATCCCCTCATGTCGCGGTGTTTTCAGGTTGTCTTGGTAAGTGTGATTGCAAGCAGCGGAAGGCATGTGATCTTTTCGTCCAGGGCGAGGGAAAACCTACTGAACTTAGTCGAATTTTTCATTGATGTAAACTAGAGCGGCCCGGCACGTTCTTTCCCACTTCTTAGAGAGATTCATGCATTAGTTTTTGAAGGAGGTGGTTTTGTGCATGCCTGTGGGTGCATTGCGTAACCATTCCTTTTAGCAAAACTAGAATGGGAAACATTATTTCTTCTTATCATCTACTTGTGTGCTTCCCCTTCCTTTCTACCAGTTTATAGGGTTTCGGTCGATCTTGGTGTTTTCGGTTGCGATGGCACTCACTGCACGTGGCCTATTTTTCGTTTGTGCCCTGGTCACAACATCGTCTACTTCGTTTTTCCTCTTTGCATGTTGGCCTGTGTTAATCGTTGCCGCTTTGCGGTTATGTACGGGATCAGCGCCGAAACGAGTGATATCGCTTGCAAACACGTACTACGACTTCGTTCAGCAGCTTTGGATATATATGATGGTACTTCTGCTAGAGGGAGTCCTTCGTGTACGTATTGCGTACCACCTTGTGTCCAAGGGGGAAATGGGACGTGAGCAGAAGCTTGCTGATTTCTTTGCCCGACCCCCCCCGGGTAGGGTAAAGTTGATCATACTCAATCACCGTTGTCACCTTGACTGGTTAGTGATGTTCCCCTTTCTTGCGCGAGCCGGAATCGCGAAGTCGCTTCGTATCGTACTTAAGGTTGGGCTGAGCCGCGTCCCCATATTCGGGTGGTCGATGCAGCTGTTTCGTTACCTATTTTTAACTCGCAAGTGGGCGTCCGATCGGAGCCATGTGGTACGCATGATGGATTACTACAAGAACAGTGACGGGACAGTTGTGTTTTTGTTTCCTGAGGGAACGGATTTGACCGAAAGTAGTGTGAAGAAGTCCAATGCCTATGCTCTTCGTAACAACCTGCCACAATTTTACCAGGTGCTGAATCCTCGCTCGACGGGCATGATAGAAATGAAGAATATGATAGGAGCGGAGAACATTGATGAAATTGTCGACGTGACAATGGGGTATACGGACTTTGTGCGTGGGGAGCGCCCCAATGAGGCATCGCTGCTTAACGGTCGGACACCTTCAAAAATACATATAGTATGCACCCGGCACTGTTTTTCCAATGACCAACAAGATGGCTGGGAGGTGGGTGACCGCGTAAAGGGTTTAAGAGGTAAAGGATTATTCTCAGTTCCAGCGGATGATGAAGCGCTGAAGAACTGGTTAACAGACCGGTTCGCCAAAAAGGAGCTTTTGCTCTCCCGATTTTATACACGAAATCCCGTAGGATTCGATGAGGAGCATATTCGAAGCGTGTTTGGTCAGGACTGTGATATTGTTTCCTATGATGAAGATGAGGAAGCGGCGCGGTACCCTGAGATCACAAAATTTTCTCGCATTGCGAGGGATTTGGGAATGTGGTACGGTGTTGTATTTGTCATTTTGTACTGGACAGTACCGGTGGTACTAGTTCTACTTTTTGCTGGATACTGGGTGTTGTTTTGGTTCGTCTTGTGCAGTATATTGTGCGTTTCGGCTGTACGTAAAGTAGGTAACTTGAGCTACTATTTAATACCCTAATGTAAATAGTTTTCAAGTTAATGATGGAACAATGTTTCGGGGGCACGGAGAACTGGTTGAGGGACCGACGCGATATTTATTGTGTCTTCTTTTTTCCCGTAACGGTAAGCGTATGGCCGCGCACCTTTATTTTTACATTCCTCTTTTTTTTGTGTATTTTTACGTCAGCATGCTTTTGGACCAAAGCAAAAGCAGCTGAGTTGGTGCCGCGTAAGCGTAATTTTACTTTACTACTCTTTTACCTGTTTATTTTTTTTTTCACATGTGGAACTTTTGTTATACGCTCTATTTTTTTTGCGTTTTTAAAAATAAAAATCATCCTAAAAATTTCCCCTTCACCTCTTTTAACTGTATGCCATATCAGTTTCATTTGAAAGAGGTAGCACCCACACCTGCCTTTCCAAGTACGCAAAAAAAAAAATCAGAAAGCGGCTGCGATCGCTTGGTACGGGGCGGGTGAAGAGGCTGTGACATACGGGTCCATGATGGCGGCCATCACACGCTATTCACCCCATTCAGAGCGGACAAGGGTTCATTACGAGCGCTTCCTACGTGATATTCGCCGTTGGTTGCCTCCAGGACTTGATGACAGCATAGGTGAAGTTGCAGAGGAGACTCTGTCCATTGTTTGCCGTGCAGGTAGTGGTGGTTTCAGTGGCTCTGGGGCAGCGACACAACTGCAGAATGTTCGTAAGCAACTCGAAACACTTTTTGATAGTCCACTGAGTGCGGAGACCCTTAACGAGGTGCTTCAGTACGGCCGGCTGATAGATGACTTCGTTTCGACAGAGGATGAACCTGGTGCTCACACCAACAACGTTGTCGCTGAAGATGGACTGAGTGATCTTTTGCTAATGCAGGAAGGCAAAGGCCAGCGGAAGCCGTCTGATATGTCGTCATCCGATTCAGATGGCGATACCCAAAAGGCCGACTATGATAAGGGACGTGACCTGATGAAGTTTGCCGCAGATGTTGACAGTATCAACGATGGTTTCGATGATCAGAACGACGACGATGATGCAAACTGCACGAACGCCATCCGTGTCACCTTCGAAGAGGTTGCGTGCAATCCGAACTATATTCGTGATTCTTTGCGTCGTCTGTTTCCCACGCAAACGATCGAGGAGTGCGATTTACAGGCAGAGCGCGTATTGCAGTACTGTGGAAAGCGGTCCGTGGATCAGCTAACACTGGAAACCCAGCTTACTGCATTTCTTGGCGGTTATGACGACGAGGCGGTGACCGACTGGATCGCTACAGTGGCTGCATCTCGCTGGGATATCGTTTACGGCATGTCTTTCGCGTCGAAACAAACCCAGAAGGAAAAGTCTCTTGTGATGGATGCAGTAAAGGAGCATGCGCGTACTGACCGGGTTGTGGAGCGACTTTACCAAAGTATCACAGGGAAGGAGTTAGACAACAAGCCCCATTCTGGTGAGCGGGGAAATGATGCCGATGGATCCAAACCACTGCGACGTGTTGATCTCCAGGCCTATGCATTTAAGGACGAACGCACACCGCATCAGTACACGCACGCTGTTGTTCCCCAGGGGACAAAACGTGCGGTGTTTGAAACCCACGATGAAGTTATTCTCCCACCAACGGCTTCGGCGACAGAAAATCTTCCCTGCACGCCATTGGCCGTGTTCCCAGAGTGGGCGCGACCCGCTTTTCCTGGAGTCACGCAACTGAATCCGATGCAGTCAAAGATTTTTGAGTGCGCTTTTAGGAGCGATGAAAATATGCTCGTTTGTGCGCCAACAGGGGCAGGAAAAACAAATGTTGCGATGATGGCAATACTGCGGGCCATATCAAACAACATGTCACGGACCGGTCTCGTTAACCTTCGAGAGTTGAAGGTGGTATATGTGGCTCCCATGAAGGCACTGGTCCAGGAGGTGGTGCGCACGTTCTCTGCGCGGTTGGAGCCGCTGGGACTTGCCGTCATTGAATTAACCGGAGATTCTGGTGCTAATCAGGCACAGGTGGGCGGTGCGCAACTCATCGTCACCACACCTGAGAAGTGGGACGTTGTGACTCGAAAATCCGTCGAACTTGGTGTCGCGTCCCTGCTAAAGTTGCTTATTATCGATGAGGTCCACTTGCTGCATAACGAACGAGGACCTGTGCTAGAAGCTATCGTTGCCAGGACGCTACTGCAACAGCAACACCGATGTGAAGCGGGAATTCGCCTAGTAGGACTCAGTGCCACGCTGCCTAACTTTCATGACGTGGCTAGTTTTTTGCAGGTCGATCGTCAGCGCGGGTTGTTTGTTTTTGATAGTTCTTACCGGCCAATACCTTTACAGCAAACATTCTGCGCTGTTAAAAAGGTTCGCGGAACGAACCAGGCGGCGGTGATGAACCTTGTGGTCTACGATAAAGTGTTAGAGGCGGCAACGGAGGGGGCTCAGTCGTTAGTATTTGTTCATTCTCGAAAAGATACAGATTACACCGCCCTATACATCGTGAGGCGCGTTGTCGATGACAAGCGGACGCATTACTTCGTGCGACCTGGAAGTGACTCGGAGCAGGTTCTGAGAGAGGCTGTGAGTGACCCATCAAATTCGCTGCGTCCGAGCATACAACAGATGCTTCCTTTTGGGTTTGCGGTCCACCACGCCGGCATGAGCCGTGAGGAGCGCAGCCTCGTGGAATCATTATTTGCGGGCGGACATGTGCGAGTGCTCGTCTGTACATCAACACTTGCATGGGGCGTTAATTTACCAGCACACCAGGTGATTATCAAAGGAACACGGGTATTTAATGCTGCGAAGGGTGAAACTGAACTGCTCAATGCACTTGATGTTCTTCAGATGTTTGGCCGTGCGGGACGTGTCGGTTTCGGTTCTACGCTTGGAAGGGCAGCTGTGATAACGAGTGCCGAAGATCTACAGTATTACCTGAGTGTCCTCAACAATCAACTTCCAATTGAGTCGCAAATGATGCGCCGAGTTGTTGACATGTTAAATGCGGAGGTTGTCCTTGGACATATCACCAACTTGGATGAAGGCGTTCGGTGGCTCCAGCGCACGTACCTCTATATTCGTATGCGACGGGCTCCAGAGATTTATGGGGCACGTGCAAGTAGTAACGATCCTCTTCTTTTGCGTCACCTCGGGAATATTGTTCATACTGCGGCAGATGATTTGCGACGCTCACAAATGGTGGAGTACGACTCCAACACCCATCGCATTGCAACAACCTCACTGGGGCGCATTGCATCCCATTATTACCTCACCACTACTTCTATGGCAACGTACCTTACCTACTTGTGTAACACTATGCACGATGTGGATCTGTTTCGCCTATTTTCAATGTCGAAGGAGTTTTCTCACATTATTGTTCGGCCGGAGGAGCAGTCCCAGCTACAGTATTTACTCGAGAACGCCCCCATTGCCGTTCGTGAGAGCCGCTACACTCCGTTAGCGAAAATCAATGTACTACTACAATGCTACATTAGTAATATGAACCTCCAGGGGTTGCCTTTGATGAGTGAAATGTCCTATGTGAAAGATTCCGCTCAGCGAATCCTTCGTGCTCTTTATGAGATTTCTTTGGTACGTGAGTATGGTCGTACAGCTCAGCAGATGTTGCAACTTTATCTCATGACTGTGCACCAACAATGGGCAGTACAGTCACCAGCGCGTCAACTTCGACACACGGTCCCACCTAAAGTTTTTGCTTCATTCATCCATGCTTTGGAGAGTCGTCGTGTTTCGTGGGAGGAGGTTCGTTCGTGGTCGTTGGAGGATTTGGTTGAGAAACTAAGCGATGAACGGCGAGCAGAAGCTGCTTATGCATGCATTCGTCGGGTGCCACACTTTATTGTGGAAGCTGCGGTGCGCCCCCTTACACGTCGCATGTTGTATGTGGACGTAGACATAACCCCGGATTTTATGTTTGATGAAACGGTACACACTGGTACATCGGGTGAATTGGTCATTACAGTGGAACACACCAATGGACGCATTCTTCATTGTGAACGTATTAATCTTAGGGCAGCAGCTTTGCGTGGTTGTGAAACGGTCTCATCGCCGACTATTGTAGTGCCTGTAGTCGATCCCAAGCCCACACACTATTTTGTGCGATGTCACTCCATGAATTGGCTTGGTGTGGAGAGCAGCGTTGCGATATCCCTCATGAATGTTTTACTTCCGGATATTGCCCCACCTTTGCTGGAAGTGCACCACCGACCACCATCCGTGCGAAGTGAAGACGAGCGAGATGTTTCCACTGCCATGCAACCTTACGGGATGGAAGCTGCGGCATCAAAGGTTTTCCCCTTCACAGAGTTTTTTCAAATACAGCACGACCTGGTTGCACCAATAATGGAGAACAGGGGTGAAAGCTTCTTTGTCGCGTTCCCTCCTGGAAGCGGGAAAACGGCTGTTGCCGAGATTTTCATTTTGAAGTTCCTTCTGGAATGCGCTCATTCACGGAGTGCCAATGGGGTTAGTTCCCCTGTTGGCAGGGGGAATGAAGAGAAAAACAATGACGGAGGGGAATCCATATTGAGAACCGAGCAAAAACTTCTGTATCTCACAGCCACCGAGGCGTGTGCTACGCGCCGCTATAACGAGTGGAGATACAAGTTTGGTGAGGAGCTCAACCAACGGGTGGCGAAGCTGGAGCCATACGGGGAAGAACTAGCGATCAAGGCTGAAAAAGTGAGAGGAGCAACAATAATCATTAGTTGTGGAAGTAGCTTTGCTCCTCTTCTCCGGCACGGTGCCATGGATTTTCTTTCTGCAATCACGCATGTAATCGTTGATCATGTACACCTCCTACGTGCGCCGGAAGGTCGGTGGATGGAGGAATGCGTAGCGCGTTTGCAGTCGAAGCCCTATATAGTGAATAGGGGCCAAGGGCCGGCGCGTCTTCTTGCGCTGTCATACCCGTTGATCAGCTGCACTGAGGTATCGCGCTGGATGAAAGTGCCAACAGCGAGGCAGTACAACTACGGCAACTCCTACAGACAGCTTCGCGTTCGGCTTGAGGCTGTAGAGCAATTTAGCGCTCGCAGTCGCTATGCGGCGGCCACTATTTCAGTGTTGAAGCTACTGCAAAATGATCGGTATGCTGTATCACCCTGTGTGATTTTTGTTCCCACCGCACAAGATGCAGAGGAGCTTGCCCGCCGTATTGTTCTTCGCTGTCGTGATTTTGTTCCTACTGATGCCTGTGAAGATGTTGAGGACCGTCAACTCGCTCTTTTGTTGGCGTCAGGTGTTGCGTACATGCACCGCGGAAGCAGTTTGTTGGATGAACTTAACATAACGGAGAAGGTGGAACGACCCGCGCGACACCCTAAAACTGACGAGCCACTACCTTTGTACCTTGTCTGCAGTTTTGAAGCCGCATGGAGGCTTCCCGCTGCATTGTTTGCCACTGCATTTGTGTGTGCTGCTGAGCGTATTGGTAATGTTTGTGAAGAAGATAAGGAGTCTGAGGTTGGTGATTTCGCTACCGACTGCTCCGTCTCGGAGTTGCTGCAAATGACGTCGCGGGCGCTCAATGAGGCTGTCGTGTACTGTCGGGCCGCCCGGCGTTGGGTGTGGAGCCGTCTCCTTAACGATCCGTTGCCGATAGAGTCACACCTTAGGTATCCTGAAGACTTCCGCGATACGATCAACACCGCCGTTGCCCAGGGCCGGGCAAGAGATATGCCTGACGTACTGCGCATTCTTCAAAGCCACTACTTTTTGCACCACCTTCGCACAAACTTGCACTTCTACGGTGTACCCTCCAAGGAAGACATACCCGCTTACGCATCGGAGTTCGCGCGATCTGTCATAGCATCATTACAGCGGACTGGATGTGTCACTTCAAGTTCCAACTCAGCCTCATCAACAGGTTGTGACGGTGATGAACTGACTGCTCTTCAACCCACACCACGTGGTGTAGCGGCTATGCGCCACGGGATTTCCATCGAGTCTCTTGAGGCGATTGACGAAGCTGTGTCTGCTAACAGCAGATGTGGGGACTCAGTGACACGCATGTGGAGGGTGATAGCGTCATGCTGTGTGGAACTGACGCCGCAGTATGTTGGAGATGCCGCGCGGATTGTAGACATCGCTGAGTTGAGTGCCCTTCACGTTGTGGCACGAGCTTTTCCCCATACCTACGATGTCCAATATCTAGACATGGATTTCAGCAAAGGTTGGACGAAGGTGCATTTACTGGTTCTTGCACACTGTGCCCGGATGTTTGTACTGCCAGTCAGTTGTGACGATGGAGGTGTTGAGGTGGAGCGTGGGGAGATAGATGCACTTCATCCATTCGCATCGCGGTCTTCTTTGGCTGTCGAACCTCAACTGCTGCTGCAGATACCTCACAGTGTGGCCGAACGGCTTCTTGAAGACTTAAACGTCTTACTCCCCGTGGTGTTGGATTTAGTTCGTGGCGTGAGCGAAATTTTTGATGGGAGAACGCAATGGAGGCATGCCCGCTGTTTGATGCGGCTTCTTTCCCAAATCGAGCGTCGCGTGTGGGGGTTTGAGAACCCGATTATGGTGGTGCCTTGTGTGCAGGAGACTCCTGCACTCCAGCGACTGCTGCTGTCGGAGGACCCCAACTGTGTTTCATACTCGCTCGAACGTCTCCAAGAGCTGTGCGATGCTGGAGTCAAAGCCAGCAAAGAGTGGTGCGATCTGGCTAAGCGCTTGTGCGAAGAAGTTCCAGTGGTAAGTGATACCGCTGCCAGTGAAGCGTTGGTTCGTCGGTTGCGCTCCGAGGTCGCAGCTGTTCCCCGTGTCGTATCCCTTTCGTCCCGTGGAACGATCGAGTTAACTAAGGGCGGACAGGCCTTTGTTATCCGCGTAACAGGACGCGTTTTATGCGCGTGCTCAACAGTCGGCGGCTCATTGGGACCGTGGTGGATAGCTTGTGTCGTCCGGCACAGCGGTCGGGAACATGTCACAGAAAGGCTTATGGCGCTTCGCACTGTAGCGGCGGTAGTGGAGCCAACAACAAGGGACACTCAGGGCGGCAATACGCGTGATAAAGACGCCACTGGAAAGGACCTCACAACTCCACCACCACTGCTCTCAGCCTGGAGTATAGAAGAAACACTTTCATTTCCTCTACACGCTGTGGATGGCGAGGATCTTGATACAATTACGATGGTTGCTATCGTGATTTCGGCGAGGTATCGTGCCGATGCGGAGGTGGACGTAACCTTTGCAGCGGGATAAGGTCAACTGGAGGGACCAGTTGAGGGGCGTTTGGGCGAGGGAGGGTGGTGACGACGAAGATAAATAAATCGATAAACATTTTCTATGGGGGAGGAGATAATACATGTGGGTGTGAGCGTGTGTGTCAGTTTGTCATTTGAGGGGTGCTGACACGTATGAAACCTAGGAAATTCAGCGGGAGCGAAATTTGAATGTGTGCACTGACAGTGGTAAGTGGAGTCTCCCTAAACTGATCCTCCTTTCGAAAGATAATGCTGAAAACACACTAACAGTTTCAACGGACTAATACTCCACTTGCGCTGCCCGTGCAATTTTTGAAAAAAACTCTCCCGGCGGCGCCCGGTGCTGCCCCCAGAGATACGAGGGGTTGTAGCCGTTTATTTTACAAGTCAATTGTGTTCCGACTGCTTTCTCTCACGGTTTTCTCTTTCCTTCCTGCTGCTTGGCTGGATCGTAAGATGTAGGACGAAGGGAAAGAAAGTGATAACCTATCCGACCTTTCGATTTCTTGTTGCGCGTGGCATATAAAAGGGGGTTGCATTCATATACCGACAGCGAAGCAGACGCGCGAGCAGACTTAGAGGTGGTTGTAAGTGTGCACGTGAACGCCCGCTGCTACCTTTGCACAAACTACAGCCACGGTATCTGATCTTTTTTTTGGCGTGTTGATTGATTAGATTCCCCGTTTATCGGTCGCGACGTTAGGCGCGCGGGTTTACGTTAGCGACTTAATCTCATATTCTTTGATCTTACCCCTTCCACTTCAGTAGGCTGGAAGGAAGAGGAGTTGAGAATAGGGTCGAGAAGGAAAGTGCTTAAGAGCTGTAAAACGCAAGGCGTCTGAAGGCTTTGCCTCTCTAGGGAGTATTTTGAACGTTGTTTAGCCGTGGCACTAAAATACCGTGTGTGTGTGTGTGCACGCGTCGTCATCATCATCAGTTCATCGGTACACATCATTACTGCAGGCACGTGCCCCGACTGGGTGGCGTCATTTCCGTTACACACGACAACTCGTTCCCACTGTAGACCAACGCTCACCTGCGAGAGTGCAGGAGAGAGATGCAACGTGCCCAGATTCTCAAAGCGGGCGCAGTTTGCGCCGGTCGTCGAGAGAGATGCTCGGCAACCTCCTCCGCATCCTCGGGCTCTTCACCGAAAACAAACAGTTCAGGTACTTTACAGGTTTGTCGAGGGCGGCAACGGACTGTTAGTGAAGCACCATCCACCCCAGGAAGCGAGGGTATACGGTTCGGGGTTCAAGGATCCCTTCGAAGATTTTGGAATAGTCGTTCACAGTCAGGGAAGCCCATTGCTACCGATGCTTCCGTTGATGGGAAGTGCACAAACATAACGACCGATGAGGTGAAAGTGCCGTCTTCCGTCTCCGTTTCCTCGCCTATCCACGTGTGTGACGATGTGGTTACCACGAAGGGTGACTGTGGGTTAGTGTGCACTGGGACTCAAACTAGCGTGGAGTTTTGTCGACATCTCAGTTTGCAGCAATGCGGTGTGGCCGTTGAGCACGGCGTTGATTCAAGTCTTCACAGCGAGGGATTGCTCCCAAAGCTGCGGTACGGCTCGAGGCGAATGGTTAAGCGACTGATGAGACGTCTTCGGTTGCCAAGTACCTGGGAGGCAACACTCATTCACTCACTTAACGAGGCCAGAGGGAATCCACACACTGTCGCTGCCGCATTAACCAAGCAGCTGGATAGCAGTTGCGGGAAGTTAGTGTTACTTCCGCCTATAACGGCTGTGGGTGGGGAGAATCTGGAGTGTTGTAGAACACAATATAACACACAACGTACTGATGAAGTACCTCGTGTGCAGGGTGGGGAAGGTGTTTCGGATGAAATCACGCATAGTCCCGTGCGGCGTATGGATGGTGCCCCGCCATTGACTGTCGGAGAGGTAAGTGGTGCGCAGCCCAACAAGCAGAGGGCTTTCCCCTTGCAAACCACGAATGCATCGGCAGAGGACTCAAATTTATCGGCATGTGTATCCGGGAATACACCCGAAGGTCCGGCGCGCCCGTCGTTCGGTGGTCTTGACCTGGACACCGGCGCGGGTGCCGTGGGCAGGAAGGGTTCCATTGTGGGAACACCGTCGGGATCTAGCGAGAATCAGCCAGGGGACGCGAACAAAACCTTGACCCTAAGGACGAAAGGTGCCTCCACCGCCGCCTCCGGGGGATTGCCGTTGAGAGCACCACGGGTAGGGGAAGACTTTCAGTTACAGGAGGTTTGTAAAGTAAACGCACCGTCTGCGGATGGTTCGTTGCGGACTGACTCCATTTTTCAGTTGCCGGGCCTGTCGTGCAGGGAAACACCATCATGTGAGCAGAGTTTGCCAAAGGCGGGCCTGGAGTTGTCGTTGTCAACTGACAATAAGGAAGCGAGTCGTATGGAGGGCGTCGGCGGCGCATACTTCTCCGGGGGGAAGGGGGGCGCATGTCCTTCAGAGAAGTTCTGGACATCGAGTCGCTCAGTTGATGAAGCAAACCCGGTGGACCCATTTGCAACGGACGGGACATTAAACCGTGCTGTTCTTCAGAAGACTGCGTTTGCTACACCCTTAACTCCTTCATTGATCAGTGCAGCAGCTACCGAAGAAGGATGTGTGCCTCCGCCACCCACGCTCAGCGTAGGAACCACCGAGGACAAAGGCATTCCCTCATTACCGCCACCACCACCGCCGCCACCACCGCCTGTTCGAGGGAAAGTACCGGAAAACCGCCGGTGTTGTAAAACGCGCAGTGTTCCCATAGATAAAACACAACACATCGCGGGGAGCTCGGCGTTTTGCACGAGTGAGCCTGTTAACCTGCCTGGAGATTTTTTTCAAATTCTCGCGGAGGAATTCAAGCTTGCCGAATCCTCCTCCACAAGGAAAGCGCCGGGTTTGGTAGCAGAGACCATTGTCAGTACAGATCGCGAGAAAAACGTTGGCGTGGTGCTGCGTGTTCTTCGGCTTCCTGTGAGTACCATCGAAGAGTGCGTACGCAGTTTCGACGATGATACGCTATCGGAGGAGTGTGTAGCTAGTTTGGCCAAAGTAATTCCCACAAAGGAAGAGAGGCGTTTGGTTGAATCGTGGGTGAATCAAGACCCTGCTGTTGAGGCATGTAAGTTGCATCGATTGAGTACGGTGTCCCAGTTTTTCGTTATGTGCGTCTCAGTTGACTTGTACGCTGAGCGTATAGAATGCTGGAACATGCGAAACGAATTTAATTGCCGCGTTGAGGATCTTGAACAGAAACTGAAGCGTGCTCATGACGGCATTCGGGCGGCCCTGGACACTAAACGTCTGCCAAGGGTTCTTCAGTATATTTTAGCGATCGGCAACTTTCTAAACGCTGGTAGCAGGTATGAAGATGCAAAAGGATTTTCGATCTCCCAGCTGGACCAGATAATACAGTTCCCGACTACGGACAGAAAGCGTACTTTACTGGAGCATGCTGTGATGGTCGTTGAGCGATGCGAACCAGACTTGCACCGATTTACACAAGAGTTGCTACCGAAGGTGGAGTACGCAGGTGGCTTTGACACGGTCGGCGTCACCAGTGAAATTCGGTACCTTCGAGAACGATTGGAAAAATGCGTGACGCTGGTTCATACTATTGCAGAAGATAAGCCCTGGACTTCAAAACTTGACCCTTTTTTACGTAGTGCCCTACCTGCAATGGAACGTATCGAGCAGCATCACAGTGACTTAGAGGCTGTTAGCGAAGAATTGGCAATCTTCTTTTGCGAGGACCCAAAGACGTTCCCCATGAACAAAGTCATGCGATGCCTCTCGAGTTTTGCGAAAAGGTACGATGGGAAGAGGGCCCTATTGCAGGGGAGGAAAATGAACCCTTCTAAGAACCCCCGTCGTGCAATTAGAAGTTAAAATGGGTGTGGAGAAGTGAAGGTTGAATTGGCCCCATGCCGCCGCCCGGAGAGACGTGAGTAAATGCTCTCTGTCACTTGCAGCGGAAGCGGACCGTCGCATATGTTCAGCTAGCGGTCGCGGTTTAGTGATATGACGTTTACCAGGGTACGCGGAGTGCAACGTGAGCATGAGCATTTTTCGTTTCCGTGTCGACAACTATGGTTTGTAGAGGTCCTCATCCACATACACCACTGTTTTTTTTTTTTTAAATTCTATATGTCTTTGTGGATGTTGTGGAGATGCTTACGTAGCGAGATAATTCGCCGCGAGGAACAGGGATGGATCCCGCAAGGAGTACATCACTCTTGAAGTTTGACAACAGTGTTTCATATTTGCTGCTAAGTGTGTGTGTGCATGTGTGGTAGTTGGAAAAATATGCAATGAAGGGAGAGGCGAGTGCCCAGATTTTCAAATCAACTAGAAAAAGAAATAAAAAGCAAGGAACAACGTGAAAAGTTAAAAGTGGTCTTGTTGTAAATCCAAAAGTGTTGCAACCTTCGTATTTACGCCTAAAGTGCATTTGTATTTCTATATTTGTTTCAACGGCGCAGCACTTGCTGCTGTTTTTTTTATTACTCCCCACTGGGTTTGGGACCCTTAAAGTCATTGTCCACGTGTTCGCCATTTATTTTCATTCACTTTTCGCTTTGGTTATTTTCATTCATACAAATGCAATTATTAATGTTGTTACATTGAGTGTCACCCTGACAACGTTTTCCATTATACATTCTCTTGTTATTCCGTGCATATATATATATTTTTTGCGTATGGTTCGTGTGTGTGTAACCGCGTTATTTATACCGTTCTGTTTAAAGATCTATTAGCTCGGATTTCCGGTGACCAGTTGGACTCTAGGTTGTGCTGAAGGGTTAAACTTGCTTGTTTCACGGAGAAAAGAGCCCTTCCATCCGGTTCCAACGAACACCCCATTTTCACAGAGAAACTTGATTTTTCTTTCACTTCACTGTGTACGTCAGTCTTGTTTTCATTTTAACTTTACTGACTTGCTTTGTCATGCATAGTTTCCCTTTGAGTGTAGAGTGCGCGCTAGGAAGAGTGGAGGTGGTGAACATGATACCTGTGGTTTCGAAATGTTATCCTGCCACCATGTTATTGAGGTAATGTTACGCTGTTACCCCAATTGGTGTACATTTGCGATAACACTGACTCATTGTGAAACTGCTTCCCCTTGCTTTATTTTCTTGTTCTTGTTCATCCTTTTTTTTTCTACTAATTTTTCTCGATTTTGCGAGGCAGTGGTTGAGTCGCCTGCGGGAAATACCGTTTAAGGGCCCAGGAGAGAAGGCAGGTTGTCCTCGGTTTACCTCTGTGCTTCATAAATCAGCAACTCATGCGCGTGCGAACAAAGCGAGAAGGCGTTAGCAACAACTTTGGAAGCGCTTATGTCAACTGTGAAATCATCAGTGCCTTCATCAAGCAAAAAAGGGAGGAAAACTCCTCCTCTGGACTTTGTCCGTCCGCGCACACCGCTGTAGAGTGGAGTATCCGAGCTGGTTCCCGAACAGCATTTTTGCTTCACGAGGTTCCCATATCCTGTGGACCGTCATCTCCCGTTGGTAAGGAGTGTGGTGCACCTGAAAACAATGACAATTCCGTCGAGAATGGCGACACCGGGACATATAAGTTGATAATAGGTGACGAAGTTGTGTCTGCCATAATGAATGCAGACGATGAGTTGGATCGGTCCGATGCTTTGCGTCTCCTTTCGCAAAAGCTTTGTGAAGTCTTTCGCATACCTGTGGGGATCACCACGGGCGACAACAGCCACGGTAATTGCCTGTGGAGTGAGGAGGGTTCGTGTTCAGTGTTGACACCACAAGAATTACGGGAGCTACCCTCACGCTGGATAATGCAGAGCCTAAACGAAGCCACCGTGGCGAGTTCACACCGTAACGGCGTTACACTTCTTGATTGTGGCGCAACAGTGTGTTTGAAGTCAGAGGTTCTCAATGACGAGCCAAAACGCGAACTCAGTAGCGAGCCTGTGCGTAAAAGGAACTATAAACCTGGCAATGCGCCACAGTATCGGGTGTGTGACGTCGCTGACATGGCTAACGGGCAATACTGGGTTGAGGTGGAGCCGTTAATAACTGGTCCAGAATCAACAGGATCTGTAGCCCGAAGGCGGTTTGATCGGGATGAGTTGCTGTTAAGTCCACCCCAACCCGTATACTTTGATCCACTTCTTCCAGTTGATGAGATAAATAATTCTCGTGGGACGTCGGCATGTCTTTTTCTTTCAGCAGTGTTAGCAGTTGGTCGGATACGTTCTGAACGTGCGGCAATCGGTGATCTGTCGATGTGGGACATGTATCCGAAAAATGTTACGTTGCAAATGGGTTACGCTTCGCGAGACATAAGACGCAAAGTGCACGAACTGTGTGTGGCACGTCGCGACGCTCTCCACGTGGAGGGTGGCACTGAAGGTACAGACGTGAAAAAAGAGGAGTTGGAGTTGCGGTTAGTTGCTGACTACGTAACTTTGCGCTACAAGGGGAAAACAATTGAAGTCCTGCAACGAACGGTGGAACGTCTGTCGTTGCTATGGGACGCGCGGTTGGCAGTGAGAAGAGTGAGGGGGGCTAGGAGGGCACACGAATTATGGCTTGACGCTGTAGAAACACAGGCCGCATCAGATTTTTCTGAGAAGATACACGTTTTCAGCACCGTTGAGCCGTTCTTTATGCGCCTGTTTACTTTGTTGCTGCGGTATAGTTCACTGTTCGGTGATTTAGGTTATAATCAAGGGCCGCATGCCGCTGTTCCACCGGCAATCATGCAACAGTTGTGTCAGGTATTTGATATTCAGTGTGAGGCATTTGCAAGCCCACTCAATGCTCAGTTGCCGCTATTTTGCTCCCTGTTCCCCGACACTGATTACTTTTTTGGGTCACTGGGTTCCTTTTTCGACATCGCGCTGACAGCAGGACATTTTGAGGTAAATCCACCTTTTGTAACTGCGGTGCTACAGCGGCTGGAAAAATTACTGCTGAAAGACACCCTACCTATTAACGACAGTGATGGTGCTGCATCTATGTTATTTGTTGTAGTGCTTCCCTCCCACGACCTAGATGAAACTGAGAGGAGTGATGGCCTGGAAGGGGGAGCGCCGGTTGCAGGGAACACCACTCTGAGGCAGAATAATAACTGCGATAGGAAGAGGGGCCGCTTTGAAAACGATGGGAGAGATAAAGGTGGCGGAAATGCTGTAAGCACCGACCGGGCACTACGGGAGAGTCCGTACTGTCTTGCTCACCTTCTTTGTTCTGCCCATGAGTCCGTGTACGTTGACGGACATCAGCACATGCTTCGTGCACCCCTTTTTTGTATTGGGTCTCCAACACGACTTATTGTGCTGGGAAATCGAACGGCCCGCCTTCGTTACAGCGACGCCGCAACGCGGTTACAATCTGTGCGAGAGGCATGGCGGGGCTACACCTTGGAGAACAGAGTTGATAGCCCGTAGTCTGCCCGTGCATACGTTTATTTGGAAAACATTTTTGCTTTTCCCTCCCAGACTGCTAGGCGAGTTTTCTTTCTTCTAGCGTTATTTCAAGTGCACTACCGACGCTCTGGTGCCAGGCTTCTCACTTATTCCAGTAGAAGCTCCACTTCTGTCCAACATCGCGGGTGGAGCCCCTGCTGTATCTAATTTTTTTTTCTCCTCCCCTTTTCGCATGTTTGTTTTTGTGGCTCTCGGAGCCCCTCCTCCCGACTACTTTTTCATTGAGTTGATGCACCTGCGGGGATTTGTGTGCTGTCGGTGCAGGATGGTTGGTGAAAGTTATAACCACAACTCGCTGATTTCAAGTGCTCCTCATCCCCACGTTAAAAAAAATATTTATACTGTGTTTTTTTTTTTTGAGCGCAGAGGCACATTTGGAATGAAATCATCCATCAATGTTGGCCAACCCGTCCTTAAAACGCTTCGAACCCCCTCTGCAGTTCATACCCAGTTTAAGAGGTGCCAGCGACTCTGGAAATTCTATAAAGGGGTGGTGATGTGGCGGCGAGCAGTTTAATATATTTATTTCTTCTTTGGCTGCTTTACGTTGAGCTTGTCTCGTGAGGCGTAGCGGCACACTTACGGGGGGAAGGGGGAGGGGGACAGATTAAACCGGTTAATATTTCCTTCCGCTCTACCAACATCTCGGGGGGGGGGGAGGTTGTGATGCATGTGCATGTGCTCGTGTGTGTGGAAATACTCCAGTTATGCAGCATGAGATGCATATAGAAGTAGGAGAATCCCTTTATTCCCGACGTTTGTACAGATCCACGCCTGCGTACAATCAATGGAGCCTGAGCCTCTCTTTAACCTCGAGGTGCCATATGTCCCGTTGTTGGTTTAATTTTATATGAGGCATGAAGAAGGTGCTTGTATGCATGGAAGTTCTTGCTGCTGTGGGCTGTTCGACGTAGGGGACACACACAAAAAAAAGTAGCGACAACGAAAATATTAACCGAAACGGTGGCTAGTTGTGCTTAGTTTCTTGTTTTTTTCTGTGATTTCTGTTGCAAACTACATCCTTTTACTCCTTCATTATCTTGCACCGTCAAAATGTCGAGGTTGGCAATTTTTGATCCTAGTACTGCACCGCAACAGGCGGGGAAGGAGGTGTCATCGAAATAAAGAGGGAACGACACCAGGGCAATTCACAAAACAAGCGGTGGCAAAAATATTTATCCCTTAACATCTTAGCGGCATTTGAACTTTGGCAGTTGATATTGGGAGTAAGAGTTTAAAAGAAGGTAAGACCAAACCTCGATCCCACAATCTCTTTTACCTTGTAGTGTCAGCTGCTTATACTCGGCACTTCTCATCACCTGCGGCATTCGTTCGAGGAAACTCGTAGATGTTGTGCGCGTTGGATGACACTTGGGCAGATTGTCTTGATGAGTTTAAATTGGCCCTTTCCTCCACGGGAAATACGTGGAAATGTGAATCATTAGCGGGTATCGATAAGGAGGCGATGCTCAGTGCTCCAGAGGTGATGGATGCCAAGACGGACCCAGGATGCGGATATGCTCAAATCCGCTCGCTCAACGACCTCCTCGCGAAAGGGGACATTCCTTCGGCTGCCACACTGCAGGGACAGGAATTACTGGACGTCATGGACCTCATTCTTGCTAAGGAACTACAATATCTTCAGGGATTTTCCCTTACTGCGGGTTGTCTTGCCTTCCCGTATTTTTTCAAGATGGATTTACTAAAGGAGCAGAATCCTGTGTTGCATGCGTATTGCCGAGGTGTTGTGAGGACCGTAGAGATTGTGCTGCGTGCGGTCATGACGACTGGGATCCGCAGCGATGAGGAGTTTGTGCCATGGATAAGGGAAATGGAAAGCGAGGAAAACGTGCCCGATGAGCAGATTCTTTGTCAACTTGAGGAGGCTGCATGCAAGGCAGACTCACCTGCCGTTGCGACGCGGTTGCGTTGGCGCATGGACTTTCTTTCTGCGCTCCGGTTGTTTGTTGTTGTTGAGGGAAAAGCGGCTGTTGAGGAGGCATGCGGTATATGCAGCGCGGCGCAGGAGCTGTTGAATTCAGATGACTATGCGCGTACTTTTGAGCCCGTGCAGGATGGCCGTTTTTTCCGCGAGACTGAGGTTGCGTATTGGGCGAGTGGTTTCACTCCAACAAAACCAATGCCCGTTGCTCCCTTTTGTGAGGTGGTGCAGTCGTATACGACAACGCTGCAGCAGTTGGCTTCACTCAAAGATTTGTTCAGTTTACCGTCTATTCAAGCCATCTTGGAATATATCGAGTCTATCGGGGCGCAGAAGCCGCTGCTTCCAGTGCGAGCAATTGCAGTAATCGCACTATTTCGCAGTAATCCAAGTGAGTCTTTTCTTTATGGTCCTTCCTTGAGCCATCGCGTTCTTGAAGACTTGTCAACAAGTTACGGCGCCCCCCTTTATCTTGGAATAATGGAGGGAAAGGAGGAATTACTCGAGGGTGTGGTGAAGTATCGCCTTCACAAGGGAATGGACCACCGCAAAGTAACACCTCAACAAACCGAGTTCCTCCGCCAGCACACCGTAGATGCTGTACGTAGTTGGGCAAGAGAAATGGAAAAGGTATATCTTATTCATATGGAGTGTATGCTCTGCAACCGGGGTCTTGCCCACCGCCGGCTTATGAATGTGCTGCCCCAACTAGGGGGACTGCAGGAAATGTCGTACAGCACTGACATTAACATTTTTCTTTCTCAGACCCCGGGGTTGGCTGCGGACTTGCAGAACGAAGCTATCAAGCGAACATCAATACTTACAATGTACGCTAACCAACATGTTTTGCATGTGATGGAGCTTATTTTCTCCCTTACGGTTGAACTTGATCTCTTTACGCAGGGAGAGCTTGTACCCGCACTTTGGTATATGAATTTTATACAGCGGCTGCAGGTGGAGAACCTCTTAAATTTATCTCCGCCATATGGCGCTTTAATTCCTGAAACCCGTATAAACCGGGTAACGAAGGTACCACTGTATAATCTGGCCCTAAGCACTCGTACCTCAGGGAATGTGGACACACTTCGTGTTGCCATTTTGGAGACGGGTCGGCAGATTACTGATGCTCTTTTCCGTGCCGCATGCGTGATGGAGGCCAAGGGGCTTATCGACTTCAAAACTCAGGGAAAGTACTCACTTACTACGGTGGAGAGAGTGTTTAACAACCGCATGAAATGCTTGGGCCACATCCGCAGCCCAACCTTTGTGCCATACGGCTACTGTGTGTCTGCCAAACCTAACTTTTCCTCAACTAATGACGGGGATCCACCGAAAATTTCACATTACGCTCACGAAGCAGGCGTGCAGGCGCTTAATGCGGCAGAGCGATTGAAACATCTGCTAGCGATGAAGGGCCTCGATGGGGCGCGCGGGAGAGCTTTGTACGAACACATCAAGGCAATGGAAAAGACAGCGCGGGCGATAAATGCGTCTTTGGCATCATTTGCTGGTGTGTGTGATGATGAGGAGGCATTGAAGGGGTATGCCGTGGAGGTTGGTCGACCTTTCCATTCCTGTATGATATGCCTCACCTTAAGGAAGAGGACAACCGCTTGACCTATACACACGCAAAGAAAAAAAAATCCAGTTGGAATGGTATGCGACTTCCCACCGTTTTCATGCTATTCTTTGTTTTCCCCTATTTTTTTAAAAAAGTTTTCTTTTAATTTTTTTTCTCTTCGCGTGCGAAACCAACGTTATGCTTTTTGTGGTTCTTTTCACTCACTGTCGGCACCGCCAACGGATGGCGTCCGCTCTCTGTGGTTGTTTCTACAGTGTTTCGACTCCCAGTTCTGGGGTGTACTTTTTGAGTGAGGTACTGAAAGGTTATTTATTAATTTATTTTTTGCACGTGAGAAGAAAAAATAAGAAAAGGAAATGAAAGGAAAAAGGGAGAAGATGTTTGGCGGTGTGAGCGTTGGTGTGATATGAATTTGAAAAAGGAACAGGAATGTTGTGGAGGAGCATATGGGATAAGGCACGTGGGAACTGTGGAGTTGTTTTATTCTCTTTTATGATCCTTCCTATCTTGAGGAACACTGGCAGGGATGCATAAACATTGTTTTACCTGTTTCTTCTTCTTCTTTTTTTCTTTTTGTGGAGGACGCCACACTGTTATCGCTGCTAAAGTATGTTGTCACCACCGAGCGGCGTTTGCGTTTAATGTGTGTGACCGCGGGATATTTAATAGGGGGTGGATGCTCGAAGACCGAGTTAGTTAGGAACTGGGGATTAATATACGTACACATTAAAAGAATGATACAAAACGGAAGGGAGAAGTGGAGGAAAGGGATATTTAAGAAGAAAAGAAGAAAAGAAGAAAGAAGAAATATTTTCTCTCTTTTTTCTTGTTTTACATAGCGGCAGGACGTAACTCATTTTCTTAGTTTTCAAGTTATCACTGTCCTTTCAATACTTTTATTGATTTTTTGTATATTTTAGTTTTATATCACTGGCTGCACGTACAACTCTACCTCAAAAGAACCCTTCTTCTGTTTTCCCCCTTTCTTCTGAACGGTAAATATTCTTGTTTATAATTATATTCACACGCATGTTAGCAGTTGACGTTGACGGTACCACAGTCTTAGAAAATCGGGTCACGCTTTTTCCCACTTTTGCACAAGAGCGCTGGTGGAGAGAAGGGTAAGCGGACATATTCGTACGGTAATCGCGTAGCAAACTCAAATCAAAACAAAATAAAAAAAAGAGGAAAAGACAACACCAAACCGAAAAAGGTTGTAAAGGATACGGCTTTGAAGTCAACAGAAAGGGGGTGTATAGGTGTGAAGGAGGTAGAAATATACGTTTTATTGATCAGTTAACGATGAGTGGCGTTCGAGTGGCGATCTTCTCCAAATATTTTGCGGCGGGTGTCACAGTGGGGGCGCTGTTATGCTCACGGCACTGCTCATGGATGTTAGCAACACATCATGCGGATATTCAACAACACTACGGCAATATTATGAGGTACGCTGAGCAGGTCACATCACTGGAGGAGATGTTGGGCATACACGAAAAGACAACGGGGGATGCCAGGAATGGATGATGCGCGCCGTCAGTTTCCTGGGCGAAAAAAACAAACGAAATTACACGTGAGATGGTTTCATGAATGTTCTTTCTCTCTTTTGTTGTTTTTTTTCCCCCTCCTATTACTTGTTTCCTTTCAATGCATACATGAGTATATAGGTGGTAACCTTTTTTTTTTGGTGGGGGGGGTAAGAGGGGACACTGTTTTCATTTGATAGAGGAACTAATGTTTCTTGGTTCGTGCCGGGTATTTGCGTGACTGTCTTTAGTTTTTATTTTTCTTATTTATTTTTTTTAAAAAAAAGGTACCGGTCATTTTGCTAGTGACAATAGCCAAGGAGGTGTGTGCGAGAGTTACTTTTTTTTTTAGAAAAAAAAGGGAGGAGGGGATGTTTCGAAAAGAGAGTAATATGGACTGAAGAGTTCCGTTTACAAGGACGATTACGTTTTTACGGGCGTTGTGGGGCTTAATAGATATACCACGAGTCGAAATCAAGGCTAGCGAGATATGCATAGTACTCACCCACCTTTCTCTCTCTAAAAAGAAATAATAATAAAAAAAGCAGAAGCCTTTGTTGTTTTTGACACGTAGAATATTTTCCATTTTTTTTTTACTTAATATTCTGCTATTCCTGTGCTATTTTTGTTTTTTTTTGTCATTCCACACTCAGTGCGTTTAACCAGCTTCTCCATTGTTCAGTAACTTCACTGGTTTTAAAGTATATAGTTATATAGAAAGGTGAGACAGTTCGCGCGACTATGAAAGGATCGTATAATATTTTCTGTTTCTCTCCATTGTTTTTTGTTTTTTTTTTTTGCAGTCTGTGATTTCTTAAGTGCGCCCCTCTCCATTTCCCTTTATTTTGTTTCTAATGTTTGCTCGTCTTTCCTTTTCTATTTTTTCTCTTGTCTTTTTGGTGTTTTTCCCTCCGGGATCAGTTCCCCGACTACTCACGGTGAATAGGTGGAGCGAGTCGAAGGAAAGAGAAGGGGGAATACAAACGAACAGCAACTTCAAACCAAACGGAAGGACAATAACAACAACAAAAGAAAACAAATCAAAAGTTCAAAATCCAGCACGTCGCTGTCGTTACCTCCTCAGCGGTGCAGGAGAGTGAAGGTGGAAAGGTGGCGGTGGTGGTGGGACAAAACGAAAAGGAAAGGAAAGGAAAGTGAAACAAAAAGTGAATAATAATCGATAGTTTACTCCCCTCCGGGGAGAAAAAGGAGGGAAACAAAACAAAAACAAAAAACAAAAGTGAAAAGGAAAGGAAAAGGGAGAAGGGAAAACAAGAGAAAAAAAGGTAGATGGCTGCTCGGTTGGAGGCAATTGCAGCAGAATACTTTCTGCCTGTAAAACCTGAGAACCGTACGAGGGAAGGAGACAGCGTTAGCAGCAAGGGTGGTAAGATAACACACACCTCTGCTGAAGCAGCGGCAGGAAATAGCGGTCAATACCCACCAACTTCTTCACAGGAATCCGAAACGGATAAGAAGCGCGGTGGTGTTAGCGAAGATGACTGTGGAAAGTCTTCAACACCTTTAGCGTTGCTTGACAGCGCACATATTCTTCCCCCTCTCATGCTCTATTTTGAATGCCTACCAACGGAATGGGAAACAACGCCTGCTGTATCCGCAAATGAACCAGCGGTTCCAGGTTTAGTGCGGACATCGGCGTCAGGTGGCGTGCCAACAGGGTGTGAAGTTGCGTGGCAACGCCCAAGGCAATTCGGATCGGATCCTAGTGATAAATCTTTTTGTGCAAAGTGGTATGGAAAGCGTAGGAGGCAGGGCACTCAGAAAGAAATGGGAGCCGCGGTCTCATGTGAAGATAGGTATAGGGGAAGGCAGCGGGTACAATCGGACAATGGCCTCTGGAGGTGGTGTGATGACATGGATGTGTTTGCAAACTTTGCACAGCCCCCGTTGAGTGTTGTTTGCGCTTCGTATGAGATGCTGGACGAAAAGCACCAACGTGGTCTTAACGCGGTCACCACACTAGTAGAAAAGTGCAACGACTCTTTTCATCGCGAGCAGTGGGTCACGGCGACCTCGTTGTCCATGCAGCGCCCACCATTTGGGTTCGGAAGCACTGAGGCAGGCACTTCTACTAATGCTGGTTCCATGCCTGCTTGTGCCTCAACCCCGACACCGACTCTTACAGACTATCGTAGTTCCATTGTAAACTCTCTTAACAGTTTTTTGCGCAGCTTGAGCAAGCGCGGTGACCAAGTTCTCGTGTTGCATATAATTATACGAGTGGCCACGTGGCGGTTTTGTAGTAGGAACGAGAGGGTTACTCTTTTATTTAATCACATCCACGCATGTTTGCCGACTGTTCACCCATCAACGGCAACTCTAGCAATGGAAGCGTGGGCGCAACTTCACGCAATAGGGGCAAGCTCCACGGTATACTTGAAAATTGCGACCGAGATGTTGCGACTGGCATGCACTTTTATAAGTGATGTGAGTGTGCCTGCGGGCCAAGTTAGTGGGTTTATTATGATCCACCACATAGCGCAGTGGCCTTACTTGCTATATCGTACTTTACTGCGTGACGAAAGAGATCGGCTCTTGCTCGTGATATGGAAATCATTGATGAGCACTCACCAGCCACACGTGCGCGAGTTGGCGGCAGTGGCGCTGCGAAGCTTGTTTATTCTGGATATCGTACGGGGAAGTTATTCTTGTATGCGCGAGTTGTTGGACCGAGCTGCTTTACTTGTACTATCACCCGGTGACCACCAAAAGGCACCTTTATCTTCTCCACGTACTGCACCAGTCACCAAAGGTGCCGCCCATAAGTCACAGCGTGCAACACCGTTAGGCACTTCGTTAAAACAGTTGGAAGCACCCCTTTTAGTGGGTGAAACCGCTTGTACTCCGAGGGCTGTTGTTGGCACTGAATCTGTCGGTACTGGACAATGTTGTCGAGAGGGCACCTCATGTACAATTACACTCCCGAGTATCCCTTTTTTTGGGTGCACGATAGCCCGTCAATATTGTTTGAACTGGAATTCATCATCTGGTGACGGTGGTGCGACTTTAGTTGCCACGGAAAGCGGTAGTAGTGGAGGGGACTTGCTGAGGCCGGCTGCAGAAGAGGCTGTTGTTGTCGCGAAGGGTGAACTGGGGAATGTAGAGGGGCGTTGTTTTGTACCGCGGTTATCCCCTCCTGCTAATGACGAACCATTTTTGTGCGGGTATATTAAACAAGTTGATCCGGCCAATAAGCGCTTTAAGAACCGGTTGGCAACGATCGCCCCGTCTCATAACGCGGATACCAACTTGCATGCTAGCACCCTCGTGATTGGAGCGTTCGTGAGTGCCCTGCGTTCCTGTGCTGCCTTCCTTGAAATTCCTCCCTTAGTTGGTGCAGAAGATACACAACCTGGTGTGGCCACAGGTCTACGAGGTGCTAACGGAGGCGAAACCGTGTCTGTCAGTGAAGCACAGGGAGGTCCTCCGTGTTCGTCTGAGAGTAGCGAGGAAACCGATTCATGCAGGAGATCAACCAGTCTTGCCGGTAGCAGCCCTTTGTATGACACTGCTGGCGGTGCCAAAACCACTTTGTCGATTGCAGCCGTGATGGAGCACCTTGACGAAACTTCACTAGGGCGGTCACCACCAAAAGGGGGAAAATATCACGCGGCGCCAAATACTGGGGATCGGCGATCGCTCGGTTATCCTTCTCGGAGTCAGGAAGGGCAGGGCTCTGCACCAGCGGTCCCTGATGATACCAGAAAGGTCAAAGAATTGGTGTTGTGGAGGTTATTCCCAGTGCAACCACTTCTGCTCAAATGCTTAGCGCGTGAACGACAGGATAAATCAAGCTCTTTATGGCATGTCGAGCGACTGGTTGCTGTTTTGGCACTTTATGGTCTTCATACTCTGAAGGAGGGTGAAATTCGTGGAGCTTTAGACATGCTTTTAAGAAGGGCTAAGGTGGCGCATAGGAAGGCTGCGGCTGGTAAACAGCAGCAGGAGGCGTGTGTTCTACACGTAGCCCTTCCTGCATCTGCCGCTTTTGGTAACTCCACAGTTGGTGGTGGAGTCGGCAGTGTTGCTGGAGACACAGTTGGGACCAGTGAGAAAGACATGTACACACTGTCTCTCGTCAACTTGTCTCTTTTTCTTTCAGCTATTGCAGTGGAGTATCCGCAACTGTTTGAGGTTACGTTTGTAAGCCATATTTACCCGATGCTTTTCTACGCTCTTCAGCACGCAACACCAGCTTACTGTCCCGCCGCCAGTGCAGTTCTCGCTTTACTGGTACACAACTTTCCCGTATCAAGTCGTGACCGGTTGCAACCCATCGTAGAGCGACTCACTGGTATCGCTACTTCAATGCCATTCAGCACACATACACTGGGGGCTACCGCAAAAATTTGTGGTGTTTACAGAGAAATGCGGCTTCATTGCTGCCTCGCTTTGTTGCAGCGTATTGCTGAAGTATTGAACGATAATGGGCCGGTGATCGTGCGGGGCGCCAGGGACACGGCGGTAAGCGATATGGAGAGGGAGTCCGTCTGCACCGATTTCCCCCTGAAGAGCGCATCCAACACCAGGAGGAAGATTGTTTGCTTTCGTGTGCTTCACACTGTATGCATGGAGTGGGAGGGCACCGCTCTATTTTTCCTTGAGGTGTGTGCTCCATATTTACATCATCAGAACACCGTCCTCAGGCGTGCGTGCGTGCAATCATGTGTACGTCTGCTACTGTCGGATTGTTTCCTTTCAAGAGCCGAGAGAGTGGGCGGTTCACCACTGAGTGATGCGCTGGATGGTGAAGTGGAGCAGGTGGCAGCGTGCGCCGTGAAGTGCCTGTGGGATGGAGACTTGGAAATCGGGTCTCTCTGCGCTCCGTGCAATCCGACACTAAACAGGAGCGAGAGAAACGGGATTATCACCTCCGAGACCCGAGCGTACCCCTTCCTTGCACATGCGTTTGATAACGTTAATTTGTGCGACGTAGGGAACGTCCGTCGTGGTTTCGGTGACGATGGCGACACCAACAGTGAGGATGAAAACAACCTTAATCTTGACCGAGTGCTAGAGTGCTCACCGCTTGAGCCGTCAAACCATGACGCAACCTTCACGTGCGAGCGCCACACAGGGCGGTCCCATAACAATATTTTGCGCGAAGTGTTGCATCGCCTCGTTGTGGTTGCGTTGTGTGACCCCGATGAAACCATACGTCACTCGGCACTCAATAGTCTTACCAAGGAGACGGATCAGTTTCTTTACACCCACAAGGAGATAGTTGACCTAATTTTCTCAGCCCTCAACGATGAGTACCCACCTAATCGATTGCAGGCAGTAAGGATACTACGACGACTTGGACACTACATTCCTATGGTTGTGTACCCACGGCTGCGAAAAGTATTTTCGCTAGTGATCCAAGATTTCCACAGCACAATGACCAGCTCGGTGAAAAAATCAAAGGTTGCTCAAAAAGGGGATGAGTGGGCGGGAGCTCGCGGTAACTGTGAGCTTTCTTATGGTAGCAGTCAGAGCCATAGAGTCAACGCAGATACCCCTACGAACGCATTTACCTCTAACAGCACCAGTAATGTCGTGAAGTATAGTGCCGATGAGATGATGCTTCTTTTCGAACTTGTGCAGTCGGTACCAAACTTCATTCCAATTTACATCGATACTATGCTACAACTCTTGCAGCAAGTGCTTGTACCCCACGATATGCTGGAACGCGGAACTGTCATTACCGTTCTTCATATTGTTTCTTTCCTCATGGACGAAACCACTCGGGTGGAATGGCCAAAATTTGAGGTTTTACTTAGGCCACTTTCGCAGCAGTTACTGCTGCGTGACAATGATACCAATAGACTACACGTGGCTATTGGCACTTTGCAGAAGCTCATACAATATGTTGTCATTGGAAATCCTTTCGATCAAAGGGATGATTTGAAACTTACTGTTGAGAGCCTTTACTCACTTCTCTACCGTAGGCCACCTATTGACACTGAGCTTTCCCTCTCGGTGGTTAAGCTCCTGGGGACAATTAGTGCCATTTGCACTGACCGTAAGTTTGACGATCCACAGAGTACCCCTCTTCTTACCCTTGCTACACTCAGCGGAAGTCGTGGAAATTTTGGAACTTTCGCTAGCACGTACCAGCTATCCATTCGACCAACCCCGGGCTACGCGATGTTTCTCAGGGCGGCTCGACCAGAAGCTCCTTTTTATGGTAATGAGGCAAAAAGTGGGCGCAGTTCGCAACTCACCGATTATTTGTGGCCTGACGTTATGTTGCGTGTGTTGCTCCGAACCCTTTCCGATGCACTTGACGATATTATTGCCTTTACTGACGAGGAACTGCAAGCCTGCCTGCAGGCAGCAGTGGTGGTCCTGCGCAGCTCCGACGCACCTTCAAAGTTGCAACTGTACCTTCCTCCACTATTGAGTGTTCTTGCAGGCTTGCTGGAACGCACAGATGAGGATGCTCCCCTCCGTGTATATGTCACAGAAAGTATCGTTGAACTAGTAAAGCCGGCGGGACGAACTATTGCTCCGATGTTTGAGCTTCTTGTTGTCTTCCTGAGTGAGCACCTAATGTCTTCAATTTACACACTTCCAAGTTGTTGCAAGCTTCTGATCGGCCTTTGCGAGGCATCTCCAGATTTGGTTCAAGAGCACTGTGAATGGTTTGTTTTGCTACTGTTGGGAAAGCTAATGCACCACGTTGAAATGGCGACATCAGCTACAGCCTCCGCGACTATGCAGAGACAGAGACGTAATCAAAAGCAAGGAGTCCCGCAGCAGATTCCTAATGACTTCGATCCATCACCACAAGACACTATAGCAAGGTCTTATGTACCGGGTTCAGTTATAGGTGTTGTCCTCCAAGCCGTTCTGGCATTGCTTCCCATTGCCGATGGGTCGACGGTTCATTACGCATGCCTCATGTTTTCACAAATATTGAGGCGTGCGGGCGGCATATCGGAGCCACTCATGGTGGGTGAGGAGACTGTAGAGGGTCACACATCGAACGTTACCATTCCTACGGGACTTAGTGTTGAAGTTATAAGGGGCATTGTACAAGCCTTGGTGGACCTACTTGAAAATTTTGACCTGACAGCAATTTCTATGTTCGTGGTCGAGACGGCACTGCTGCTACTTCGAATCTACGCAAAAGCCGCCCATGGAGTGACCAACCAGCCTTCTACCAGATGCTCAGAAGAAGAATCGACACGGAGAAACATCTTGTTGGTACCCGCTGGTGACACCCCGAAGATACAGGAGACACCTAAAATAACTTTGGGGAGCTTGCCTTACGGGCACCAAGAACCACCTAAAACATGGTTTAATCAATCTCCGTTGTCTCGCTTGGTAGTGGAGGAAATTGTGAACAAGAACACAAGCATCACTTACCGTTTTCCATTCGATGAAGTGACCACCTCGTGGGAGGCACAAGTGGAAATGGATCTCCTCGCATGCGTGTTCCTGGTGTGTGGCCGTTGCAGGTTACCGGCTGTGTCGTATGAGTTAGTTGTCGGCGAATATATCGAAGAGCGCTTTCAACCAAGTGAGCGGATAAAAGAGTTCTTTAGGGCTGTCTCGTCTCCAACTTCCCGTGTTTCTCTTCTTCATGGTAGCCAGCAGAAACCACCTCTAAATTCACCGTTGCGTTCTGACGGTTTCGCGGCAGAGACGGAGTTACGTGGGGAAACGATAGGTATGACACCATCTTGCGAAAAAACGGCGACTCCCACAAAATTTGAGAGAGCATGGAGCAGCATGCATCAGTTGGTAAAACATACATGCTTCGACGGAGACATACCGCGGAAGTCCGCCCCCATTCCAATGGGTTCTACAAACTTTCCATCAAGCATGCGGTCTTCTCTATTGTCATCGCCGTATCCAACACAAAATGTATCGTCAGTTAGAGATATTACCGTTTTTGCTGGCAGAGAGTCAGGGCCTGGGGTTGGGTGCACCACGCATGTCACGCCTGCAAGCAACATATCCCCTGTGGCATTTGTTTCTGGGGACCGCTTGCTAGCAAGAGTTGCTTCCAGTTTGTCTGAAAATGAAGAGTTGAGGAGCGTTGGAAGAAAACGGTTGTCACAAGTCTGTGAATCACCATTCAGTGTTGGTGGTGGCGTAGTGAACTTAAGCGGGCGGGCTCCATCATCAGAAGTTCAAGCGCTAGCAGATAATGTTTCTCTGGACATTGGGCGGGATTACGATAATGAAAATATGGATGGTGATATAGAGGAGCAGCGCTTTTTCAAATTGCACGAAAACCTCTCCAACAATGAGTGGCGACCTTGGTTTGAGCTGTTCTGCGTTATCCTAGTGGAGTGCAGCGACCACGCATGTGTAAGTAGCTGCACTTCTCTGCTGAGACGGCATTTCAGTATATTTTCCTCCGATATTCTTCCAGTTGCCTTCCTTTCCCATCTGGTTGCATGCGATTGCAAAAGAATGGTGCGGTGGCTAGAGCTGCTCCGTGACTTCGCATATGCACACGATTATATTCCCCATACGATAGCAGGGGCACTGGCCCAGCTTGCATACAACGTGCGGTTGACTCGAGAGGCCTTACTTTCTCCCTCATTGGCGAAAACTGTCGCCGAAGAATTTGTCACCTTGGATCTTGTCGCCGCACTCGCCGAAAAAGCGCTTGACGCCCCTCTCGTGCTTGTGTGCGCTGAGGAGAAATTACTATCTGAATTTTCCTGGGAGGCCGCAGCAAGGTTGTACAGAGCTCTAGAAGATTTAAACTATCCATTTCGTACTAATATTTTGTGCAACCAACCCGGCTTTCGCAACGCCATCCGTAAGTTGATGAGAAACTGCAACGGAGAAAAACAGGAAGAACACTGCTGGGATACTCCAGTGTGCGCTGCAGATGGCGTGCCTGGAGAAAGTGATCATAACTCACCTTTTCCGTGGGAGGTGGCCGATGACGCCACAAGCGTTTTTGGGCTCTTTCCAATGCTATGTGGTGTTTGCCCAGTTGCAACAGACCCTAGCAGTTGGAGACGAGAAGAGAACACGAAGGTGAAGAAACGTATGCCTCCACCAGTGGTGTTGGAGTTTGCGTGGCCAGAGGTAGCGTTGGGTCAGTACCTCCGCTTAATTTGCGATGGACTGGATGACGTTCACTCTGAAGAGGCTGTTGGAGGTCATAGTTGCCCAACAAGTTTGGGGAGAGAGTTACCAGTCAAAATTTCTTCAAACGATGTAGTAGGAGCGATGCGCTGCTACATGCGGGTGTATGATTTTGAGAGTATTTTAAATCTCTGGAAGGTCGTGAGGGGTATCCGACTTCTACGGCGAGCTGACGAGAGAGCAGTTAACAAACGTTTCCATGAAATAGAGCGGTCTTTGCTTCGCACGATGTGGCCCACATCTGAGTGTCCGACAGAGGCTCACATTGCAAATTTTGTGGTGTCAGCGGCTAAATCGCTTTCTCGATGGGATGTTGTGAAGGAACTGAGCTACAGCGACTTTCTCCCAGACGGTGAAGGCAACTCCCAGTTCACACAGCCATATAGAAGCTTCCCTTTTTATAAGCAGATGGAAATATCTCGTGCCGCCGCGTTGGTTAAATCGAAGTGCTATGGTGAGGCGAAAGGTGTGCTAGCCCCTTTACGTGCCGCTTTAAGGGATTCATACACCGTATTCTACACTGAAAATGCGCGACTCAAAATTGAACTGAGTGTTATGTTTCAGGAAATATCGGACCTCGAGGAAGGCATCAACGCCATAGAGCTTAAGAGAACCACAGGAGGTGCTAGCAGTGATTTTCCAGCCGGCAGTGGACCCCTTCCTGGCATAGGCACTTCCCATTCAGTGGGCAATTCCGTTTGTGCTTCGCCCGAACTGTGTGGAGAGGGGAGGGCTGACTATTCACCCTCTTACACTGGAACGCATGCCGGTCACGAGCAACACTACAGCCAGGGGAAAAGATGTATGGCTTATACGGAGGCCACGATGCGTCGCCTACAGAACATTGCTGGTCGTCTTCTTCCTGAACACAGCACTATTCTTCAGCGGTTTGAGATAATAGCCCTCCGAAGCACCCTCGGTCCTCCGGAATGGCAACTGCAAAATATTCTGATATTGTGTGAACGCATTGCCGAAGAGGGCAAACCACGACGTGCTGTACAAGCGATTGAACATTTTCTTACCCCTCCTATCGATGATGCTGATCGGGAAGGATATCGCGAATACAGAAGTAGTTTAATGTTGGAAAAGTACCGTATCGGACTGCAACACCTGTGTGACCCGCAAGATCTTGAGAGTTTGTCACATCAAATTGCTTTGGAGATGTCCATCGATATTGATATGTTCACCGGAAGCCAACCCACTCCTGTGCAGTTGGCTGCAGAGGATCCGAGTTCATGTTTACGCTGTGCATACACAGGTGCCATCGGCCAAGAACGCAGTGAGTCAATGTTGCTTCTCTTGTTGTGTCAGCGCAAGATGGTTCGTGCTAAACGGCGACAAAGACACTGTTTTTCTTCCGGTAGCGCAATAGGCGCTTCAAACGGTTTTGCGGCGGAACCCGTAGAGAGTGTAAACGTTATATCTTCACAATCTGAAGACAATGGTTCGTCTAAGCTCAGGAGCCCATTGTGCAGTAATGGAGCCACCGGACGAGTAGAGTGCACTATCGACTGCCCTAGGAGTGATGCTGAAATCGTTCGTGAGTACTATCGTATCGAGGAAATTGTTAGCACACATGAAGCAACGGCCTCTGTTTGGCGCGAGTTGGGGTTGCTGCTGTTTGATGTATGCATGGCCATATACAAGGAGTGGGTTTGTACGCGCGAGTCCAAGACGCTCAGCAATTTCTGCATACGGTCGAAGGAAGCGATCAGTGCACTGCAGAAGGCTGTTACGATTTGGAACACTCAAACATTCAGTTCAATCTCCGGAGTTGGTCCATATCAGAGCACTTCTGTGCGTCGCCTGCGTCACTCTCGCACCGCACTACCGGTTGTTCACCTCCTTTTGAAGTCGTTACATCTGGCGATGATGTTAAGCGATATTTTGAGCGATGAAGCGCATGTTAAGTGTTTGAATAACGTCGGAAGCACGTCCCCTACGGCAGCTGAAGCCTCGAAAAAATGCGATGATGATTACATCGGTGGCGACTTTCACCAAGCACCGAGGAGTAGTTGTGCTGATTCAGTCAATGAGGTGCTGGAGGACAGCAAGCCATGGTCTGAGGGCATGGGTTTCTCGAATTTGGATTTCTCGCCTGGAATGCATCTGCACTGGGGATGTGCATTACCGTTCTTGATAAACGCCGCCGCGCGATACGATGAGCTGCGTAGCGTGGTGCGTGATATGTGTTCGCATTCACGGGTTATGCTGTACCAGTGTGTGTATCAGTTGGTTTCTCTTGACCACAACTACTCTGATGGGTGCAAAACAGAAAGGGAACTAAGTCACGAGCACAGTAACCCTTGTGGTCTGCGGTCCCCTTCGTGTATTTCAACCGCTGCGCCGTCGGTACCTTGCTCGCAAGTCCCCGCGGAAGAACAGCTTCTGGCGGAGGACACCGTTAAACGGACGGCTACGCAGGAACCACAGGAAGAAAGGTCGCAAAGGTTTGGTCACTTCACTGACATTCTTTCTAATCTGGGGACTGTAAGTGAAGAGCATAGAACGGTTATTGATCAAACATTGCAGTTCTGCGAATTCGTGATGGGCGGCAAAGGGACAACCCTCGTTCTTGGCGGTTGCGCCTTGCCTGTACCTCTGTGGAACCTCCAGCGCTACATGGCCATGATGTGTTTGACAGGGGAAACGACTGGCAAATTCTGCGAAGCAGTCAAAGCTGGATCGACTGGTGCGGCTAGGGCAGCATTGGTTTCTGGGGTGTGTAGTACCAGTGTCGAGTTGCAACGTATTCAACAAGTACGCCGTCAAATGTGTTGTCCGTCCGCGGAGGGAACACAGGAAGAAGTATTCGTGCTTCTGCTGTCTGATGGAACAATGCCACGCTTTCACCGATTTATTCTCACGGGAGGTTCTTCTACAGACTGTGGAGGTAAAACCAGTGGGGGAGCAGTACCTATCACACAGCCGTTCCACGCAAGTCCGTGCGATTTACGTCGAAATGCAAAAGGGTTGAACTGTCCCTCAGCTCTTTTCTCCGATGTGAATTCTTTTTTCTCCCAGCCCTGTGAATCAAGCACCCCTGTACCGGTAGCGAACCATTTTGTCCGTTTTACTGCAGACCAACGTCAGTTTCCCGGTGTCCAGGAACCCTCCAACTATGTGCCCCCAATTGCGGCGATGGAATGTGTGATCAGCTGTTTACTAGGTCACTTACCCGTTCGGTATCTCCGCAGGCCTTTGGTGTTGCCACTAGGATTGAAGGATTTCATCACCCAATTACCTAACGTTGCCGTCACTTCCTCCAACTGGCAGATGAAATTGCCGCCGTCGCTGCAGGCTAAGTGTACTGCATTCATGGGACGCCAACCGTTGTCACTCTTTCATATTCTTAATGAGTACAAGAAACATTTGTTCAGTAATTCGGCCCTCGACGGACGGCGGGATGATCATCACGGGTGTCAGAGTAGAGTTTTTGGTGGCGGAAGTGACGGCTCACCGAGGTGTAGTCCCGTGGCCAAGGCTGAGATGCGTGCAGCTTCCCCACCACATCATCGGCGGCATCGCAGCAAGAAAAGAGGGCTTTCAACGCAGTATGAACAACGTTTGGCGAATGCTTTTGACTATGGGAGTATTCAACCACTCTGCTCATTCATTGAAAAGAATCTGGAAGTTGCATCTTCGGCGACTCAACTGCCCAGACCTGCGGCGCAGATGGGGGCTTTGTATAGCGAGTTGGTGAAACTCCTTCCTCGTTGTTCATGTAATAGGCGTGGAACGAAGCCTGAGTCAGGACCATCGCCAACAGAAAGTGGTACCCAGGTGAGTAAGGGAAGTGAGGGTGATCCTGTGGCTGCTGGTGAAACCTTTTCCGTGTCATCAACACAATGCAAATGCCCTAATACAAACTGGACACAGCTAGATGAATCACTACTGACCGAAGTGCGGCTGATAATTTTACGACACGAGGCACCACTGTATACTGATGCACTTCAGCTTTCACTTTACACGGCATCAACCGATGCAGGTAAATGGTTAAATATCGTTCAAACCTTTACAGGTGAGCTGGCAGAGTGTAGCATGATCGAGTACTTGTTGGACGTAACAGATCGTGAGTCCACCACGTTTTTTGTGGATACAGCAACAGGACATGTTGCAACGCACTGCTTGGGTGGTCATGCGTTGCAGAGACGTCGTCAATCAAGACACTCCGTGGCCTTTCAGCACAGCCAATCGCTTAACGGCGGAGAACCGGCAACGACAGAAACGGGACGAAAAGCAGATGAAGAAGATGTGGATGTGACACCAGGCAGTTCCCCCTTTCCATGCACGGATCCTACGATCTTCCGCCTGACAGGGTCTCTGCTCGCTGTCTTGCCCCTGAAGTGCCCCTTCGGTGTTTTTCTCAGTACCGCGACGCAGTGCCTGTTTTCTATGCTTCGGTATCAGACAGACCTCGTCGGGATCGTCAAATATGGTCTTGAAGACCTGAGGGGGTTCGCCTGCCGCCACGTTCCCCTCCAGCAAGAACAGTTTCCTGAGAGCACACGAGGTTTTAACGCCGAGTCGGGGAGGCGGCCCACAAGTGAGCACGGAAGGGGGAGCACAGATGTGGATTCTATACCAGGAAGTTTGGGGTTATCTCCATATGCGGGGTTATCACCGAAGGGATCGAACAACCAAGTACCCACTTGTGTTTCACATCGTCCAGGGGAGGTGCGAGTGAACACATTTTCTATAGCAGATGCCTCGGGGGCGTCACTGCACTCGGCGTTTACCGGGGGGACGTTGCGAGACGGTTCCCCACGTAATACGCCAGAGTCCACAAACTCACAACCCCCATTGCATTCAACACAGGATGTCATCACTGCGCACGAGAAGACAGTGAGGTGTGAAGTGCATGAACCATTTCCGCATGCGATGGAGAGTTGGGTGGTGGCGAATAAAGGACAAGGTGTCACCGTCGATGGGGCACCGTTGAGGAGAAAATCATCGTCCGCCGCGGTATCGGGACTCATTTCGGGGATTTCAGTGAAGAAAGCCGCACAGCAACGTTCACTTAACTTGGATTTACCCAAGCTTTTTGATTGCGCTTCTATCTTCGTGAAACTTAGCGATGATTTGTTGCCGATGCGTAGAGAACCAGCTGTCGAGGCTTTTTCTGGACTACAGAGTAAAAGTTTCAAAGACTCAGTTGACACCCTCCGCTGTGAGAGGGCTCGTGAAGATTTAAAGGCCACTGGGCCCCTGCAACATGCAACGAGTGATACCGAAGTCGAAGAAAAACGTATGCTGCAGCCTGATAAAAGTTGTAACGCTCACCCACATAATGCGAATGTGGCAATCACCGCACAAACTGTTGAGAGCCGCGTGGTTCAACTGATTAATGCTGCTGTAAATAACAAAAATCTTATAGGAACTACAGATGTTCCACATCGATGGCGTAGTTGGGCACCGCAGTGGTGAAGTTGCTGCTGGTTGTCCGTATTTTGATCTCCGCATTGCCACTGTGGGCGGAGTGCGGAGTCGTTGCTCATTCTTTATGTGTCATTCTTTTTTTAGCTGGCGTGTCCTTTTTTTTATTTTCGAATTTCCCCACCTTTCACCCCTCACTTCCAAATAAAAATTCACGAGGCGATCTCACACCCCTTTTACCGATGTAACACTTCTCCAGTTGCATAGAGCACACCAGGAAAAGTTGACACAGTAGAGCGTGCTTTTTTTTTTTTGTACACTTCCTCTCACTGAACTCTTGATACGCTTCGCTTGTGAGCATAGGTGCTAAGCATGTACTCTTTGTATTTTAGACTTCAAGTTATTTTTAGCGTTTCCTTTTTTCTTCAGGATATTGTTATTCACTTTGAATTAGTTTAGTATTCAATTGTTGGATGCGTGTGTCCTTGTCTTGTTGAGTGAGATTAGCAAGAAAAAAAAAAGCATCAAAATCGCATTTTGTATTACACCTACTCATTTTGCGTACATATACCAGCAAACAGAGTGAAGGGTAAACTCGAGGGCCACAATACCTTTCGATGTTGGAGGGACTATGCGTGCGCAAGGCTGTGGAGCGTCTGCGGCATAAGACATCACAACAGCGGCAACTCGTTAATGAGATGCGGGAACGCGCTGATGCCCTTACTGCAAGTGGCCTCGCTGCTGCTCGTGCAAGGCGGGACCCGGCTGCACAGAAGCTGCAGCACCAGGAACCTTGCTTTGTGGAGGTAGCAAGCAGCAGCAACCTGCAGCGCGGTTTCTCTCCTGATTGTATGCTAAGTGGTGTCGCGATTGGTGTGTCGGATACGCTTGACGTGCGAGAGTTTTGCACGCGGTACGGGACTCAGTCACAGCTACTGCAGCAGATGCCACAAACAGAATTTCCTTTCGTCTCCTGGCTTCGCCGCCATGGTGCCCAGTTTGTCGGAAAGTTGGCGTGTCGGACACCGCTGACAATCGATGAGGCAAGTCTGATTGTTTCTGACAACCCTGCTGCCGTGGCCGTTTCTCGGAATGCGTGTAACTACGCCATCAGTTCCTCGCTTATGGGGCCTGCAGCCCTGACATCCCCCTTACATCATCCTATTGCTTCATTTAAACCCACAGCGCAGTCGTTTGCGACATTTGCGGAGGGTTATCGACTCTCGGTTCCGTCCATGTCCTTCGGTATAACCGCGGGGACTCTCGATGATATATTTTATTTGTGGGAAGTATTTACGTCAGCCATTCAACCAGCCTCATTCTTTGACACTCAGAGCGGTGATACCACCGATGGGAATGACGGGAATGCCGTCACCGATAGCAATAAGGCCACCGGATCCACGAAACGGAGGCGCCCGGTGCCCTCCCCTCCAAATGACTCGAGCGCGAACCGTTATGGATATGCCAGTGTAGGAAGGTTCAAACGTTCGATTAGTGATGGGTATTCAAGTTTACGAGGGAGTCGGCCAACAAGTGGGGAGGAGGAATTGATTGGACCACACATTGAACTTTCTGTCGGTTATCCCGCGGATTGGATTGATGCCCTTTGCCATGAGCGACTCTTGTCGGCTGACGAGTTCCGCCGCCGCATTCTTCGGCTTGTTTCCACACGCAATTCTATGCGAAAGAATGAAGTTTTGGAGGTCATTCCACTCACTATTGACATTGACCTGGAGGAGGTAGTGCAGGCAACACAAACAATCGGTCTTTACGAGCTTTCACAAGCCTTCGATCGCCTCTTCTTCTGGAACGCTCATTCGGACGGAAGAGATCCGTGCTTATCATCATCATCATCCACGTCCGGAAAAGCGGGCGTACTGGAGGAACTTCCGGAAGAACTAGTGTCTGCAATTTTTAATGGTAGAGCGCTGACCAGTCTCGACTACCATCGTGCACTGCGAACGCGTGACAGTGTTGTGAGGGCAACAGAGGAACAGTTTCGTGACGTCGACTTCATATTAACTCCGATGTTGTCAGAACCGTACGTAAACAGCAGCATGAGAAGCATCGCGCTCCTGCTCCCGTTTTCACTCGGTGGGAATCCAATGGTTTCGTTGCAGTTAGAACCGGACTTTCCTGTCGTGCTTATTGGTGAGTTAGGTCGGGATACGGGATTGTTTGAGGATAGCACTACGTTTCTTCAGTTCGTGCAAGGAACATCACCAGGATGGTGGCGGAGAAAGTTTATGAGGTGATTTATTGCATATGATGTTTGATTTGGTCTGGTTGACGTTGTCGACATGATTAACTGTTTCCCCTCTCGGTTAATGCAACTTCGCGGTTGTCACTATTTTTAGTGCAACGTGCTCCATTCCCGGTTTTGTAAGCTGGGGCATTAGTTGTGTGTTGTTATTTTCACGGCGTGACACTAGAATTTCCTCATTTGTTCTCTTTATTGATGTTTAGGCTCCACTTAGCTTCACCGAAATGACCTTCGCTCCTTTTTCCCCCCTTTGAACGGCTGCCTACCTCAGCACATACGATGCTTTTTGCTGCAGCTAACGGTTTGATGTGATGAATTATAAGCTTAGGACACCTTTGGACGCAGGGACCCTGCGATTGAAAACAGTGAAACTTGATCGATTCGTACACTGACTAACCTTTCCTTTCTCTTATTTTTTTTGTCCCTTCTGTACCTGAAGCGTTGCGGTGGCACCGGTTCTTGCCTCAAGTGCCGCGTGGCACAACATGTTGTCGACACCCCGTGATGAATTTTAAGCTTAGGACACCTTTGGACGCAGGGACCCTGCGATTGAAAACAGTGAAACTTGATCGATTCGTACACTGATTTCCATTTGTATTTTTTCCCATTCTACCCAAGTTCTTTCTCCTCCCACGAAAATGTGTCAAATCACCTACTCCTCCATTTTCCCTGTTTGTGTAGCTCTTTGCAGGCTGTTTATCGTATTTTCCTATTTGTTTGCATGGGTGCCTGTTTTCTTGAAAATGGCGCTAGACATATTTTTTCCTTCTAACCCTGCGATCACCTCTTGCGTTCAATATATATATTTTTATATATATCTTGTCTAAATGACATGAAAATAAAACTACTAGGAAGTTACAGTTCACTAGCACAACGCTGTTAAGGACCTCATTATTCAGGTATGGAAAGAGGGGGAAAATTTGCGGCTATATTTGTCGGTCATTTCGTGTCGCGCCGTCATAAGGTCTTTTTATTTCTATTTTCCCTCTTATTTTTCTTCACGTCCGTTATGTTGTTGTCCAGTTGCTTCCTTCTTAGCACTCCCAGCTTTTTTTCTACTGGGACTTCGGAGGGAAGTTCCATATCGCGGGGAATTGTGTCGTTTTCCTCAGGCGAGCTTCCGTCTTCCAATGTTGCAGCCGATACTGCTACCATTTTTGTTTCACTTGCTTCATTTCGTGATAACGAGTGCGTGACAACGCTGGACCGTCTTTTAAGTGCGGCAAAAAATCCACATCGCGTGTTTGTTGGTATCAGCGAGGAGCGATTTGGGAGTGAAAGCGGCTGTACTAACTCTCCTACACTTTTAGGGTTCGTTGGAAGTCAGCGTGATTTTAATATTCGTTGGCGTGACGTTGTGCCCCGTGCATTTGATGAGGCGACATCAGATGAGTTCCGACCACCTCCGACAACTCCGCTACTACACGCAAGACGTGAGAACGACGTTCTCACATGTTTCCTCAAACCCAAAATTTCGCGACCTAGTCCGTTACCGCAAGGCAAAGAGCTTTTGCGCAACTGTCAGGTCGTCACGCGTTTCGGTGATCCGGATGATGCACGGGGCCCCACCTACGCACGGTACATCACTAGCCTTTTTTACGTAGATCAGGACTATTATATGGTCATTGACAGTCACATCAGAGCGCTTTTGGAGTGGGACGAGAAGATGATTAAACACGCTCGGCTTATGCCAACTCGGGGAGTTTTGTCGCATTACCCTAACGGCTACACTCCGCAGAATCCAGACAAGGAAGTTAATTACACTCATGTGATGGCCATGTGCAAGGCCGTCATTCCTCCCACCAACATCCCAAAGCTTGGGGCTCGATGGATTTTGAAAAGACAGCGTCCACTTCTTCAATCACTTGTGGCTGCAGGCTATATCTTTGGTGATGCTCAGTTTGTGAAGGATGTACCATTTGACCCCTATCTCCCCTACTTATTTGAGGGGGAGGAAATGCTGTACACTGCACGACTCTGGACAAATGGGTGGGACAGTTACTGCCCGGGAGATTCATTTGTCTTCCACAACTATGAACGAGCGTCCGCGCCAAGGTTTTGGTCCGCAATATACAAGAGCAACCAGAGCGAAAGCCGGAAGCGGCAGGAAAAAATTGGGGTTCTTCGCGCACTTTACTTAATGGAAAGGAAGGAGCTGAACACAACAGTACCGCTCGTTTCGCGTGACGTAGCGCAGATCGTGTGTCCCGCCATCAGTATCGAGGAGGGCCGCTTTGGCATGGGAACCGTAAGGCCACTTGATGCTTTCTGGGAATTCGCTGAGCTTACCGATGCGTTCTTGAAGGAGAAGGACGACGAAGGGCGGTGGATGGGTGGTGAGGGGTTGTGTCACCAGTTGGAGGCGCTTAGTGCCTCCATCAAACATATGGCTTCTGAAGATTAGGCTCTCCCGCCTCCTCATGTACACGATTGTGGTGAGTTGAGGAGTGAAAATCCAAAATACGAAATTAGTGCAAATTCCATTATATTCTGTTTTTTTTTTCTGCTGTTGTTCTTGTGTGTGTGTGTGTGGAGGCAGCAAAAATAAGGTAGCGAGGTTGAGAAGGCAAATGATGTTACTGACGAAATTCAATTGGTCGCGTTTATTTGGACTTTGGCAACCTCGACTTTCTCTTCTTATAAGTTTTGTTGGCGTCTACATTTTATTTCTACAGTGCCGGTTGCAGAAACTTGCTCATTATTTTCCTTCCATCTTATTTTTCTTTTTCGTGTGTACATATTTTTACAAAACTGTATTCCACGCCGTTTTCGGTGCCATTTATTCTTTTGATTCCGTGTACTTCCTCCTAGGTGGCAAAGCATCTTTTTTTTTTTTGTTCGTGTCATTGTTAAAATAATGATAATAGTTATTATTATTATTATATATTTTTTTTGTGTACGTGTGGACACTAGTGGATGGCTGTAACCCTTCCTTTATGTTTTCTTGAATCCTTTCTTTTTAATTCTCTATTGTTGTTTGTTTCACAGCATGATTTTACCTGGTGAGCGCCAGCCATTGGCGGTGGGTTCCTTTTTTTTCTTTGTTGTACTTGAGAAGGTACCTGTTTGGTTATTGCAAAGTCGTTACTGACATCGATGGGGGGAGCCACTGGGAAGCAATGGGATGCGGAAGCAGGTGAAGGAGAGTTTCATCTGCACTTTTTCAAGTAGTTATATTGCAGAGTGCCTTTGTTTATATTTATTTACCTATTGTTTGTTTGTTTGTTTTTGTATAAATAAAACCTCTTCTTCCTCTCTAGCACACGGTAGTGTTCGCTTTGTCAGTGAATGAGGGATATTCCCCTAGTCATGTGAGTTTATAACAGCGCATATATATTTTTTTCATTATTTTACACAAGTTCATACACAAAAGTATCATATATCTATATTTGTTTATGTCCGTTTGTCTACCCATCGCACGAAACAGCTCTGTAAATTATGCTATAATGTTACGGTGGCCGTAAGCTGTCGGGCTGTCGGACAACTTGAAAAATTCCTTTTTTTGTTAACCGTATATGCTTTTATCAATCCTTCTATATATGTATTAGATTATTTACTGTTACTCGTTGGAAGGACTACAATAGGCAAGTGAGCGAAGCAGAGAGAGGGAGAAGGAGGAGGATACTGACTGAAATCACTGAGGAAAGGGGAATTACTTGCGACTGATTAGGTGAAACACCAATAACACCCACCTGCAACGAGCAATGGAGAGAAATACTCCTCGTTACCAGCATCCTCCTTACCGAGGGAGGGCTAGTGTACACTACGGGCAAACGCGACCAACACAGCGGGCACCGCCGCCACCCGCAAGGGGCAATGAACCAACCAACCTGGGAGCTGCGGCGGAGTGTTACGGAGTGATGACGCGATACGGTGCTGTACAACACGGAACCCACGCCTCAGGCGGCCCATCACAACTCGGACAGCAGCTGCGAAGGGAGGGTAACTCCATGCGCTTTAATGACATCGGTGCGAGATTCACCAGAAGTGGGTCAAACGGCGGTTCTTACGGCGGAGGGTCCGGATATGGCTCTTCTGTGTCGCATAATCCCCCAAGTTTACGTAGGCAAAGCAGTGGGCTTCTATCACGCGACAACTCACTTTGTGGTCACCTATCCGCTGAAGATGTTGGGTATGGTACTCTTTATCGTCCCAGAAGCTTCTCAAGGGGTTCGCGGTACGGTATGCGCTCATCGTCCCAACAAGGAAGCCTTCGTTCCCACAGTGGCGCCGGTGGAGGAGGAAGTTTTGTCAAGAGAAGTAGCTTTCGAAGTAGCCCGAGTCGCTACCCTTGTGGTTCGTTTCACTGGACTCCTGATGGACCCGCGTCAGCATCGAACAGTGGTGGTAGTTTTTACGGTACGCGTCGCAGGACCTCTGGCGCAGGCGTTTCCAGTGTCCCTAACCCTGCCCGTTGCGTATACGATATGGGGGGAGCAGTCAGTCGCCGTGGCTCCTTATTGGCCGGTCAGAGTGGCGCAACGCCGAGAGAAGGAGCCTGTTATGGAATCAATCGGAAGAACAGTATGCGGTTATCGCGTACTAATTCTTGTATGAACGGCTTCTACAGTTATGGCGCCAACGCGTTGGCCTCAAGACGGGAAATGGGTGGGTATGGCAGCCTTCCTCGGAGCCGCCTGGCGGGGAGGCCCACAGCTCCACCTAATTGGCCAGGTGTCCCAACAAACGCTTCACGCAACCTGAACCCAATGGGTACAAGACAACCGCAACGTCCGTTAAATGAACCCATCGTACCAGACGATGCTGAAAAGGATGTTCCTGGTCAACTGGTACGGTGTAACAGTGAAAAGAAAATCGGTATCTATTTCAAGGACGTACAACCGACGGAGGAGGGGGAGTACAAACAAGGCGACGCGGCGAGTGGACGGAAGTCAAAGGCCTCCATGTCGTCGTCTGCCGTAACGAATATTCGCACCATTGTACTTCTTGAAGGGGAAGCTGAGGATTCAATTCATGTTGATGGGACGACCATGACGTTACTTAAGCCGAACAGTGATGAACCGGTAAGGTTTGAAACCAAGGAAATTGTTTATTACGACCCAAACGATTCTAACATCTACATGGACTCTACAGAAGAGCTCTGTGACACATTCCTCTTGGGTTGTAATATCAGCCTCGTGATGGCCGACGCTCAGTGCCCTGCACAGCAACCTACGCAATGGCATTCATGGAATGTTCTCAGGCGGTTGATGAGAGATGTATTTGCGCGAATGCCCGACCGCGCGGAGTTGAGGTTATCAATTTCATTGATGGACGATGATAAAGTGATGGATTTACTAGTGCCCGATCCGCAGTTTGTTAACCTCACCGTCTCCTACTCTCCGTTGTTCGGAAACGTACCCCATGGAATGACATTTGAGGTACTGGACAGTGCGTCGGAGTTTGGAGGCCTCTTAAAAGTGGCACTCTCAAGGGCTGTTGGTCAAGACAGTGGCGAGTTTGGAATAATTCTTGTGGTGGCAATATTAAAACAAGTTCGTAAAAACCCCTCAAATCCCAAAGATGAAGAAGATGTTATCCTATCCTCTTTGTTTGCTACGGGGGTGGGTGATGGTGTCGTCCACTACAGTCGTATCCTTGACAAAAACCCTGCCGAACCACGTGCCATGTTCCAGTTTGCTGTGGGTGGTCCATCCCAAACGGCTGCTGTCGTCTCCATGGCGGATGATCCCAAAAACTTAGTGAAAAATCACCAGTTCATGACTACTCTTCAACGACTTGGGAAAATTGAAAATTACACTCTGCGTTTAGGTTCGGTTCGTCGGTTTGTTTCCTACACGAAGGAGTCGCTGCCGAAGACGCGGATCCACCTCCAGAACCTGCCGGAAGGACCGGAGAAAGAGGCTCTTAAGCGGTCAGTGACGCGGTACGAGAAGATGTTGGCTGACGCTGAGGCCATGCTTGAGTCACCGGACTGCGCAGCTCCGAAGACATATGTGCGTTAAGAGGCACAGTTAGTATGTTTGCATCGTCTAAACTTATCCTTCCTTTGTTTATGTGTTAAGTTGCACTTTACTCAAACTCTCCAGATATATTTACATACGAGTGTGCGTTTCTCCGGTTGTTTATTGTATCAGAGGGCCACTTTTTAAAAATTTCTCAGATAGCGGACGCATTTCTATTCAACGGTTAACATCCTTTTGTTTACCCTTTCAGTATATATTTATTTGTTTTTATTTTCTTTATATGATAAAGTATGTGTTTATATATAATAATGGGAGTGGACCTTAAGAGGCCGTTCCACCTTTCCTGAAGTTAACTTAAGTGTGAGGAGGAGGAGGAGGAGAAGTCCGATTGGTGCCTTAACTTCTCATTGTTACTTATCTATTAAGTTGTTACAAACTTCTTAAAATGAGGATGATGACTATCACCTCATTTTATTTGTTTGTAATAACCGGTGATGGGAACACTAAAAGTGCACCAAACAGCAGCAAGAAAGGGCTTTTACCTGTGTGATTGGATGGATGAAAGGAACATCTTTTTTTTTTTTTTGGGGGGGGGGAGGTGGTGGTGGGAAGTAGAAGTGACAGACGCATTTATTTATTTATTTTTTATTTCGTGTGTTTCGGCAACATTTACTCGGAAATAGATTGTTTCGAATCACTTTCCGCCTTTGCTCACATCTTGTTTTAAGTAAATGTGGCACTAACCCGCGTTGTTTTGTCTATTGGCTCGCATATTTGTGTTTGTGATTTTTTCCGGTTTACCCTTATGCTTGTTATCCGTAGTGGGTGCTGCGCCCTAAATTTTTAATTTCCGTTTCACAACCTTGTTACCTTTCCCCCCAGATCTAATTTACACTTCCGCCTTTCTCATGAATCCCTGTCGTCTATATATATATAACACCGTTTTATTTTGTTCTTATTTGCTGGGAATTTCACGTAAATAGCAACACAGTGTGAGCCATATTTGTTTTCCTCTGTATACTTACCTTTTTCTCCCCCTCCCAGATATTTACATCTCTACTTATCATCATTTTCTTTGTTGTATTTTGTCATTGCTCAATGCGGGTGTTTTTTTTTTTTGGCTTTTAGGGAGTATCTTCCGTCAGATCCTTTATTGTGTTGTTACCCTTTTAACCCTCTACTCCCTTCACATTATTGTTGTTTCTTTTTTTTTATTATCAAAAATAAAAATAAAAATAATAATTACCATTATTATTATTATTGTTGTTGTTTTATTGATTCTTCATTCCCGTTACTAGCGCTTATAATGTTATTGTTGTTTTTGTTTGTTAGTGTCTTTGTGATGATGCACTTACATGTAGGTGAACAAAGCGTCTGTGTATGGGCGGGAGGGAAATGTTCAATGTATTTTTGAGTATTTTTTTTTCCTTTTGCCAGTTTCCCACCTGTTAGTTTAGTTCGCTAATTCTGTTTTCTTTTTTTTGTTTTGCACCTAATAGTACAGCATAAAGAAAGAACCTCTCAATGTCTGTACGTTTGAGTGTTTGTAAGTGCCCGTTCATCCCTTTATCTCTTCTTCCTTTTTATGCAATGGGTGTGCGAGTAGGCAGATAAATAAATAAAAATATATATATTATATGCAGGAAAAAGACAATAACAATAATAATAATAAAGAAGGGAAGATATGGGATATGGGATGAAAAGAAAGAAAGAAAGGGAGAAATAATGAGAAAGAGATGGATGGTAAGAGTGAGAGGGAGTGACATTTTATTGTGGTGTCACTTGATATAATAAAAGGAAAAGTACGTAAGAGGTAAAAGGGAGTAATATATTATTGTGCATGAAAGTGAAGGTCAAGAGATAAAAAAGCAATTTGCGGAATAATTCACGCGCATTTAAAAAAAAACGCAATGAGACGTTGAGTTTCTGTTTCTGTTTTTATGTGCGTTCCAACGGATCCATTCGTTTCGCCTATTTGGTTCTTTTTTTTTTTTTTAAATAGATTTAACAACTTCGTGTCCTTTGTGTGCATCTGCTCTTTTTTTTTTTTTAATGTCTTTTCTATTTTTCCCCCGTCTTTCCTTTCGCTCTCTTCGCATGTTTCTTCTTATTTCAGCACCCCATTTTCGTTGGTACTCGTGTTTTGACGGTGGGAAAAGTTTTACTTAATTTTCCGTACGTGTTATGTTATTTGCGGGTGTTTTGTAACTCGTTTCCATATTTCAGAGTACAAATTCGTTCTTATCGTTAATATTAAACAAAAAGAAAAATTCCTTTCTCTTTTAGTGGACTGAAGTTGTCGACATTGTTAAATCTCGTTTTCTTTATTAAAATTGTTACGCGCGGTTCTTCTCTTACCTTTCCCAACTCCATTTCCTTTTCTCTTATTTTTTTTAATTGTAATTTCCATTCACTCTATACTTATTATTGAATTGTTGGCGCGCTATGATTTATTATTATTATTATGATTTATTATTATTATTATTATTGCTACTACCTTTTCTCTATAGAAGAGGGACAAATATTTTGTTACTTTATGTTATGTTTGTCCAATTGTCCGCTTCGTGCGTTTGCATTGTTTGAATGAATGATATAAAAGTTACTATATATATATATATATATATGAAATGGGAGCTAGTGGAATAAAGCAAAATAAGGAAGATGTTTTTTCCTTGGGGGAGAAAAGACGTTGTAGTCGTGTTTTTGTTCTAATATGTTTATTTCCCCCCTTTCCACTTCCTTTTTTCTTCACCGTTTTACCCTTTAATCTATTTCCCCCTTCTTTCTTCGGAATATATATATATATAATACCAATTATAAGTGAACGAAACGATTTTCCATCATCATTTCTTCTCTTGTCATTTTTATGTTATTCCTTATCATTGGCATCGGTTACTTTTTTATTATTTCTTCTTTTTCCTTGTATGATTTACTTCCACCGTTTCTATTTACATCATTGATCGATCCATCTTTTTTTTTTTTTTTACTTTCCTTCCTAATCCCAAGCATTCTCGATAGATTTTTTTTTTTCGTTAATACGGTATGCAGGTAAGCAACCGAATACTAGTGTGCATTTTTGGGCATGTCTGAGCAAAGTTTCCTCTCTTTTTTTCTTTTTGTATATGTTTATGGAAATGTATTCGGTGGAATGTGAGCCTGCGGTACGATAAGAAAAGGTAAAAAGAAAAAAAGGCAGCAAAGGAACTGAAAGGAGGAAAACAGTATTAAAATAAAAAAAAAAAAGAAGTATCAAAGAAAACGGTGAGAACCATTTAAGATAAAGAAAAAAAATAGAAATGGATGAATTACGCGAAGGACAGGCGCGAGGTCAGACGAATGATGTGAGCCAATGCGTTTATGTGTTACGGCTTTCCCCTAGCCCTTCTCATCTTTTCAAGGCAAAAATCATGAACAACGAAGGAGGAATATGGATGCGTATTGTTCGTACTATTATCATGATGATGATGATGATGATTATCATTATTATTATTGTTGTGGTTGTTTTCATTATTTGTTTGATTCTCTTTGCATTTCTCCTCTGTTTGTCTACGCGAATAACCGAATAAAAAGGTACGGGATCGGTTGTATGGTTAGGACTGGAATAAAAGCAGGAACACAAAGGGGCTTTGAAGAATAGAAAAAGGAAGTAAAAAGATGTCTCAGGTTGGTAATGCTGAGCTAAAAAGCAAAGATGCACGTACATTTGCCGTGAATTTCGCTGAAGTGGGAATATGTCCAAAGAGTGGAGTACCGATTCGACTCTGTTACCAAACCTTTGGTGAGCCCGCAGCCCCAAACGGCGCTGTTCTTCTTATTATGGGATTAGCATTATCACAACAACTGTGGGATGTAAAATTTTGCATGCGTTTAGCTTCATGTGGTTACTACGTTATCCGTTTTGACAATCGAGATATTGGTAAGAGCACAATTTTGGTAGGTAGAAAAGTTCTCCCTTCCGGAACTACTGAAAGTTCGGATGAGGGTGATATTTGGGAAGATAGCAACTTTTTATCGCACAGCCCTCCAGAAGGAGGTGCTGATGGAAGTAAAAGCTGTATGTACATTCAGTTGGCACACGCAGGCATTGCAGCTAATGGCCATCGTAAGTTTCAGGAGGTGTATTCCCTTGAGGATATGGCGAAGGATAGCGTAGGGTTGTTAGATGTATTGAAGATTTCTAGGGCTCACATTGTTGGCATGTGTATGGGTGGGATGATCGCACAAATTATTGCTATTCAATACCCGAATCGTGTTGAAAGTCTCTCTCTGATTTCCACACACAGCAGCTCACCTTTATTATCATCTCCATCTCTGCGCGTGATGATCGGAGTCGCTACATTTGCTATCCGTTGCGTTCGAAAAGGCGTTGCAATCCCATTATCAGATTCTATGGCGGAAAAGCAGGGGCGTAAGCCACTGACATCAAGGGAAAAGGATGACCTCGCACAGGTTCTTGCACAGTTTGTCACATCCTTTGCTAGCGGCAAAGAATCGGCATTTCCTATCGATCACAAAGCGTTACTGCGGCAGACGCGCCGCATTGTGCATTGGAGCGAAGATTTCAGCGGATTCGCCCGTCAGTACGTTGCAATGATTAAGGCCCCATGTCGCGTATCTCAACTGAGAGGTCTTAGCGTTCCTTGTGTTGTTATTCACGGGACAGATGATTTATTAGTACCTTATCGAAACGGAAAGAAGCTTGCCGATGTCATTCCTGGTTCGAAATTAGTTGGTATTGAAGGACTAGGACACATACTGCACCCCCTCTCCCGCGAGCGAATAATCGGTGCCCTGGTGGAAAACATGGGTCAATCAACAAACGCTCTTTCCCGTAGTGGTGCCGTTGCGGCCAAACTTTGAACCAACTTAGCGTTACTCATAACTAGCAGTTGTATGCAGTTCACCACTCCTCTTCCCCTTCCGTTCCCTGAAGTTATTAGTGTGGGGAGGAGGTCCCAAGTTATATGCACGACGGCGGACGGTTGAGCGCATAAATGACATGGTAAGCGTGTGAAATCAACGGAAACGATGAAGTTTGTGTGTGTGTGTGTGTGTGTGTGTGTGTGTGTGTGTGTGTGTGTGTGTGTGTGTGTGTGTGTGTGTGTGTGTGTGTGTGTGTGGAGGATACTCGTATGTCAACTCCGTCTAGACTAGGGAGTCTTAGTTATGTCGCATGCCCCCCTGTTTAAACTTCTGTATTTTTTTTGTTTTTTTGGTGCCAAAGCTATGTGGGGCGTGACCGCGTCGACATTAATGCATTCAGGTACCGCACATTTACTAAATAACTCTGAGTTCTTGACCATAGTTGCCACAGATTCCCTTATACTTTAGTTTGTTCACAGAACTCTCTTGTGTTGTTTAATATTGCGTCGGATCTTGTATTATTACCTTCTTCGCTTTCAGCTATTAAATAGTTCGTTTCTACACACACTAACCAAAAGTTAACGGAATCAAACTTTTGGGTACTGTTTTACGACCTTGAATTGGTTGATGAATAGTGAAGAATACTGGTACATGAGTTGTACAAACGGGAGATGTTGACTACGACTGACACTATTGTTAAGGTTGGGAAATGCGCTAGCACTGGGGAGGACATTTCATTATCTTACGATACCTTTGGCAATTCAAAAGACCCGTGTTTACTTCTTGTGGTGGGTCTCGCTGGTGTTGGGCGGGTTTGGCGTGATGCTTTCTGTGAGATGATTGCGAAAAAAGGTTTCTACGTGGTGCGGTACGACAATCGCGATGTTGGGTTGTCAACTCATTTGGACAATCAACCCACTCCTAACGTCATGCAGTGTTTACTTCCACAGTTTCTCTCATTTTTGAGAAAAGTGCCGTATACGCTGGAGGATATGGCAGCTGATGGGATGAATCTTTTGACTGCTCTCGGTATTGAAAGAGCGCATGTGGTGGGTTCCAGTATGGGTGGCATGATTGCACAAATTATGGCTATCAAGTACCCGAGTCGTGTACGAAGCCTTGGCATCATATACTCTCACACGGGCTCTAGTAAACGAGTTCCGGAAACATTTTCCACAAAGTTGCTGTTTATGAAAAAACCAAAAAGCTCGGCGCTGGAGGATGTGGTTGATTTCAAGTGTGCACTCGCCCACCACTTCCGTGGCCCCGGGTATAACGTAGATGAAGAGGAATTCAGGAAGTTAGCAAAAGAACAGCTTGAACGCGCAAATGATTACCCACAGGGAATGTTGCGGCAATTGGCTGCTATTTTGTCAGCTAAGAGCCGTGAGGAGTGTTTGAAAACCATCACCATCCCCACATTGATCATTCATGGTATGCTAGACGAAGTTGTGCCGTACCAAAATGGACTTCAGATTGCTGAAGCTGTCGGCCCGGCAGCAAAACTTGTGATTTACCCGCGTATGGGACACGAGATACCGGTTGAACTAATGCCTTCAATTTCGCAAGAAATTGCCGATAACTGTGGACGGGAACTGACTCTGGCTTAACGCACGGAATATGCAACTGGAGAAGTAGCTATTATTGACGGCATTGCATTGCATTGTTTTCTTTTTGTTTTTATTATTAACTCAATGTCTTTCCAGGTGCTAACTACGGATTTCATTGGGTTCTGCTGTCCGTTTTCCAAAATTAGGGACTGGTTGTCAAAGCAAAAAAAAAAGGAAAAGAGAAGCGATACCAGGGAGAAGAAAACGATTAACAAACAGGTAAACATGAAAGTGCTAACATGGGGATGGGAAATGAGAGGTAATTCGTCTCTTTTTTTTTTTTCCTGTTTAAAGGCTTTCAATTTGTCTTTTTTTTTTGTGTGTGTTTTGATTTTTGGTGCTGACTGTGCGAAACTCGCACCTATCTGCTTCTCTTTTTCTCAAAAGTCTGTAGATAGATAAACTGGTTTTGAAAATAGAAAAAGGAAAAGAAGAAGGGGAAGAGGAAATTGTAAAGCAAACAAACAAAGAAACAAAGAAAGGAAGTAGGAGGGAGGGAGGGAGAGAAGAAGAAAAAGTGAGTGAGTGTGACGTGTGTTTAATTTGTTATGCGATCACCGAACGGATCTGTAGGGGGCCGCCCCTTCGGTTACTCGCATAATGGACCGGAGCGGGGGGAAGAGGGTGAAGAAATGGAAAATGTCAGTGAGAGAATTGACGCCGAGTCGGATTATGGAGATAGTCTCAACAACAGGCGGTTTCGTCCACCACCACCACCACCACCTCCACCTCCATTTGAAAGCAGGGAAGGAAGTCCGGAATCGACCAACTCGAATGGACGTCAACAGTTGCAAGTTGTGTCTGTTGGTGTATTAAATGTGCAACACGACGTGTCGGGTATGCCGCTGGCGGGGCGTGATGGGACGCCAAGGTCAGTTCCACAAAGTGAATTAACAAAAAGAAAGATGCAAGGGGAAGCGCAACTGCGGTATGAGTACTACAATCGTCCCAGGCTTACCGTAACTTCACGGCCTCGTATTGTTGCGGCTCCCATGTTAGACCGTTCCGATTGGAATCAACCACTTTTTACACTGTGCTTTTGCTTATATGGTAATGAGAGACCGGAAGCGCCATTGGATGATGAGTTCAATTCACCAGAAAGTTCCGCAACCCCGCGAAGAAAACATTACCCACATTCTCCGTCCAACTCCGGGAACTCGTCTATTTTGGGGCATTTCTGCTGGCGTATGTTTTGCTTGCGGTGTAGTGTAGCCGACCAGATGCGTCTCCTTGCAATTGAGGAGGACGAACGCGGTTATGAACCGCTTAACTTTTGCTGTGAAGGGTTTTTTGGAAGCAGAATGTCGCTACCTCGTGCATTCTGGACAATGTGCATATGTGATATCCTCACTGGAGGTTCGCCTTGTGGTTGCTTTTATCACGGTTTGGGGACCGCACTTTACGGTTGTCGATTACGTTATCTCGTCCGTTGCCGTTACCGTCTTCAGGGAATTGTTTTGTCTGACTTCATTCATATGTTATGCTGCCCTTTGCTTAGTGTGGATCAGCAGGGGGCGGAAATGTTAGCTAATGGACTTGTAGAACCCCGTGAATTTGGCAAGTTCATGTTATGATATGTGAGAAGAGGAGAAAATAAATGAAGGGGAGAAGGAAGAAGGAAAAAAAAAAGCAGGAATGACTGTCGTGTTGCGTATGTGATTTACAATATGATTGGCGTCTGTATAAACGTTCCGTTTTGGTTTTTTTGAATTTGCTGTGTGCATATAAATATAAATATATACATAGAAAAAAATATATATATATATTATGATCTAATTTGTCGTCTTTTTTTTTTTTTGGTTACTTCCTCTCCCATCCCCGCTCTGATTTCGTCTTCCGTTTTCGTTTTTTTTTCTTCTTTTGATGCCCTCTTCCGCAGCTATGTTTAGTTTCACGAAGAAGGTTTTTCTAATTTTTTTTTTTTTTAAAAAAGTCTCCACAATTTCACCTTCCCCTTTCCACCCCTTTTTTTCTTTATTTACAAAATGAATTGCGCTCGTATTTTTAAATAAACAACGACTTATACGTTAGGTTATTGTTTCACTCAGAGGGAATGTGTAAGAATTGAAATAGATGAAACAATACAACAGGAAAAGGTTTTTTTTAAAAAAAAAAGAGGTCGAAGGGAAGCTCATGAGGTGAATAAATTGAGGTGATCTACTTGCTGTTGTGTTTATCATGTGGAACGGAGGGGAAAAGAAAAAATCATATATGCTCGGAGGAGCCAAATTTACTAAACTTTACTAATTGTTCCCCTTCTCTCTTTTTTCCCCCTTGTGTGTGTGTGTGTGTGTCTGTGTGTGTTTTTTTTTAAAACACCAAATCCTTTCTGCTCTTCTTTTCTTTTTTCTTTTTGTTTTGTTTTGAATGCGTGTGCGTGTGTCATCTTTGTTTTGGTTTCTATTTTTGTTTCTACGTTTCCTTTTTTTTTTCTTCCACTTCCCCCCCCTCATTTAGTTGTTATACGGCAGTTGTTTTCAAATGTCAGTAATTGCACTCATTCACGGGGGAAACGTGGTATAAAATATGTAAAGGTGGATTTTCTGCTGTGATAAATTGTTTTTGCAGTTTGCAGCGCAAACAAGCAAACAAACAAAACACAAACTTCTTTCTTTCTCTTTCTCTTTTTTTTTTTTCATCCCTCTTGTTTCCCTTTTAAAATGTTCCAGCCATTTTTTTTTTTGCTTTTTTTTTTGGGGTTTTTTTTTTGCCGGGGTTGTTGTCACCACGCAGAGAGCGTGCAGGGGAAAAACCCGTTGTCCCTTTTTTTTTTATTTCGTTTGCTTATTGTTTTTTTTGTTGTTTATATTATTCTATTTGCATATAGAAGTTATTTTTGGGTACCCGCGTGAAATACAACATTTGTTATCATCTTTATTACCGCTACAGACGGTAACGTTATATCGTTGGAGTTAGGGAAGGGATTGGTGGTTGCGGATACGGAAGTAGCATCTGTTTTCTTTTTCTTTTTTTTATTTATAACAATTGTTATGTGTGTGTGTGTGTTTTTTTTTTTTTAAATAATTTCAATACCTCTCAACTCCCTTTTTTTCCCTACTCCCCGTCACATACATATATACATACATATGCGCGTACAACGAAATGAGTACAATTATATAAATAAAAATATCCATCTGTAAGTTCTTTGAAATATGATTATATATGAATGAATATGTATGTTTCTTTGTTTGTGCACTGTTCATTTTATATTTTATGTTACCATCGCTATTATTATTGCTATCGTTAATATTCTTTTTATTTCCTTTTCCCGTTTCCTTTTCTTCATCTATTTTTCTCAGCACTTTTTTCTTTTTAGTTGTTGTCGTTGTTGTCGTTTTTCTTCTTTTATTTGTCTTCTTGGACATTATCTTACATTTCTGAAGGAAATTCCCGTTTGTTGTAGTCGGAGGTCAACACGAAGCGGAGGCGAAAAGTTCAACGCCTCCCTCCCGCCTTTTAAAAGCAGGCGGTGGGGAACGACACGTGAAAAAAGAAAAAAAAACAAAGTAAAAAAAGTAAAAATAAAAATAAAATAAAAGTAAGCTGAGGGAGAAGCGGTTTACCATAGCATTTAACATATAATAGGTGGAGAGGGAGAGTAATAAAGGTCAAAAGTAAAAACAAAAAAGAAAAAAAAATATAAAAACAATAAGATACATATATTTAAAGAGGGAACAGAAGTTGGAGTAAAGCCCTAAAAAACAAAAAAAATAGTGTGGGAAGACAAAAGAGAGGGACAGTCTTCATCGCACAAGCGGGGTATAAAGTTGTTGTTTTGTTTTTTTTTTTAGAAAAAAAGGAAATACAAATATATAAGTTAACTCAGTGACTTCCGGCATTAGAGTAACAAAGATAACAACACTAACACATTCGAAGTGAAGACACGCGAAGTCTCAAAAACTGTTCGTAACATCAACGGAACTAGCTAACACACAAACGCACACAAAAGACAAACATTGTCCAAAGAACACGTTTCTTCATAGAGAACTGTATCAGGTCACGAATCTAAAGAAGAAAAAACAACGCAAAATATAACTGAGAAGGTGAAGATTTGGGTGCACGAGCACTTGTTTGAAGTGCACCATCCGAATTGCCTTCCAAATGCATCACGGTCGCAAAGTTCTTGAAGCCCAGAAGAAACGCGATACCGCACCTCAACCGGAATACTTTCCGTTTTCTAAGGAGAAAGTGAGACATGATCGGGTCCATCGAGCTGAAGAGGGGAAGCGAGATAGAGAAAATATCGGTGACATGAACCTCGACGATAGAAGGGAAGATAATAGAGGAAATTGTGTTTCTGGAAGAGATGCTTCTCCGGGATCTTCTTCTCGAAGTAAGGGCGTTTGCAGTGAATATCAATACGGTGAGCACAAACGGCAGCGATTGTCACCGGAAGGTCATGATTTCAAAGTTTCAGCCACACAGAGCTCACACGGTTCCACGGATGCCTATTTATCATCGGATCGATCCATAGGGAATCTGCGAAATAAGTCAAGAGCCACAGATGCTTCGATGCGCAACATGGTAGTGGGTACTTCACCACTATCAACTGGAAAATATAATATCTCCATGAGGAATAGGGCAACGCGTTCTGCCTTGGCTGATCACGATGGGGAGTTTACTCCAAAGGTTAATGCCCCTCCAGCCATCGGTTCCAGCGGACAACTGCCGTCGCAAGTGGCCGACTTCCATTTACCACTTAAACTATACGATACTATGAAGCCGTCTCCACGTGTTGGGGTGGGGGAGAAATATTCAATAAAGCCATCCTTTCAGGCTTCGCATGGTTCGCGAGATGCGTATTCGCACGGTCCACAGCTGGGGATGTCAGATATGGCACCAGCTGCCCTTAAGCGGTCAAGTGCTCCATCATACGGTGAGGTTTTTTCAGGGGCGCATGTGGCGAGTTTAAGCAGGGGTAGAAAAATGGAAGGAAGAAATACGCCGAGGCCAGTCCGATTAGGGGAATGGAGGACTTCCCATTCACGCAGTGGAGACGGTGCTGTTTCCGAACACGCGGAGCGGCGTCATCGTCAGGCAAATCATCCGTTACAAGACCATCTTTTTGCACCCCGACGCCGTGCTTTGGAAATACCGCCATCCGACCCTTTTTCATTCAGGGGAATTAGTTCTACTGAGAGCGGCTCGCATTCAAGTAGTCGCACTGGCAACTTCACTCAGCACTCTGAGCATCACGACGGCCGGGTATCCAGCGGCTATACGCAGAGCCCAGAAACAGGTTTTGAGATGTGGCGTGGTGACAAAACACCTTACAATGCTTCTCAAAGTGGTTCGCCTGGTTGTGATGCTGGATACGCTCCAGGAAGCACCAATGCCAGTAGTGCGGTTGAGTCGCACCCTTCGTACCCGGGTTCCCTATCATGGGCCGCACCGCACGTTTACCAACACCAACAGGAGGTGCCCTGCATTCCACGACCCCACGTCGAGTACAGTGGCTTTATTAACCCCGAAAACGACTGTTATGCGTGCAGCGTACTGACGCTTTTGTTGCGCAGCCCCTTATTTTGTAGAGCGCTGCTAGCTTCACCCACTGTAGAGTGTGTGAGGCCCGTAAAATCCGCTAACAATACTGCGGCAACCAGTAGCAGCAGTCTCACAACATCTTACGATCCGACACCTGCAGGCGTTGACCATGATACAGTTCGTGAGGATCCACCTCCTGTAAGTTTGCATCATGTGTTGAAATACTTTGCTGGTTTGCTTCAGTGTCCACAGGACATAGAAGGGGGAATAGACATGAGACCATTGCGACATTTTTTTAGAGGGAACTTCTTTTCTGGACAGCAAGAAGATGCACACGAATTCTTCCTCGCCGTCATTGACAAACTAACTGAGGAGTCTAAAATGTTTCTTAAATCCACGGATGCATCAGGGGGATTTGATAACCCTGCAGTGGAAGAAGGCGAAGCTTCAAAAGAAATAAGTACTGATGGTCAGGGTACCGCAGCTGAAGGGACACCGCGGTCGTCGGGTAGCGAATCAATGCCCCTTTGGATAAATACTTTGATTACGGGACAGCTTCTGAGCATCATTCGCTGTGGAAATGCGGCGTGTGGGCACGAGATAGCGACGGTCGACCCTTTCATTAACCTCTTAGTTAATATACGTAAAGGGGAGGAGACAAATGAAACACTTCGGCAAAGTAACCCCAACAGTTCACCTTGTCAAGAAAGCGAGCACTGTGCACCCAATTCCGAACCCGTTGGGTCGCATGGCAGTCTGCTGTACGCAAGCCCCATTTCTCCCAAACCGTATTACGATGTGCTGTCTCTGCTCACGTACAGCTTCCGTTTTTCAGCTCTCGATTCCTATGTTTGTGACGCATGTGGATCTTCCAATCAGCAGTTGCAGGGTGGCTGCCTACTGGGGGCTCTGCCACCACTTTTAGTCGTACAAATGAAGCGGTTTGCCACAACGTACTCTCCAGAACTGGGTGCTTCTGTGACGAAGGATGTGTCCCCCGTCCTTGTTAATCGAAATATTGTGTTGTACTCTTTGGATGAAGAACATTATAATCGTGAAGAGAAGACATTGAGGTCGAGTGTGTTGCATGCGGAACAAAAGGCTAAACAACACAATGAAGGGGAAGCTGTTGATGAATCAGCAACCCATGTGAAGGCCACTCGATGTTCCTACCGGTTGCAAGGTGTGGTGCGTCATTTGGGGAAATCTCTTTATGGTGGCCACTACACAACGGAGTTCGCGCAGGAACGAGTGGATAGAAAAGAAGAAGAGGAAGAAGAAGAAGAGGAGGAGGGGGATGGAAGTACGGATGGAACTAAAGATGGCTGTGGGCACCAAGTCGATGGGGAGCGTACCGGAGAAGGCAGCGTTGAACGGGAGAAACATATAAGTTCGGATCAATGCGCAAAAAGGTCTTGGTATATGGCGGATGACGAAAGAGTTTCGGCACTTTCTGAAGAATATTCAATGAAAGAAGCTTCCCGTTCCTGTACATGCTACTTGCTGTTATACGAGAAGGTGGGGGAGGAAGCCGTTTCATCTCATGTATGGGATATACTCCCACGGGGAAGCGAGTGAAGGCTTTCCTCTTCTTTCCCTTTACTCCACTGGTGCATGTATTAATCAAACGTTTAGTAGTGCAATTATGTATGCGTTTCTATATATATATATATATGTACGCATATGCATTTCGCCAAATTTTCACACGCAAATGCATATCTGTTTCACTGCTATGCACAGACGTACATACGCATACGCATGCGTATACCACTTTTCGATTACCTTTCCCAACCAACAAGATGTTTGTGGACAAATAAAGTGTGAAGTACATGTAAGTGTATTTCCCTCCTTTTCAAATTGTGCCACGATATGATGTTGTGTTATAACAAGTGGACGGAAGCTGTTGCGAAGTAAAAAAGGAAAATAAAAACGCATAGAGAAACGGGCGGATGTGTCCATATTACTGTTTTGGTTTCTTGTTTCTATTTTTCAGTTTCCTCGCGTTGCCTGTTTGTCACTTATTGATGCGGATTACACACACGTGCGTGAGTTTTGTAACGGACGAAAGGAGCATCAGAGTCGCCACGTGCCTATTCTTTGTTTTTTTTTGTTTTTTTGTTTTGTCTTGTTTCTTTTCCTCTTTTGTTTTTTCTTTCGTCCTCGTCACCCAATGCATTCAGTTCAAAAACAAAAACAATATGTCATAGAAGGGATGCTAGAAACCTTTGCTGAATCATATTTGTTGAGATGTGTGCAGTTTTTATTCCCCCACTGGATGGAAGTGATTGAAAGGGGGGAGGGAAAAAATATATATATATATATATATCACCTTCACCTTCCCGCACGATGTTGCTGATTTACAGAATGCATACAATCACTTGTATATATGTTTGAATAAATATATGTCTCGGTACGTATTCATTTGTGTGTGTGTGTGTTTTTTTTTTTTTTAAATTAAAAATTTGCTTACCCCCGTAGTGGTGTACTTTTTGTTGTTGTCGTTCTCCCTTTTTTCTTTTTTTTATTTTTACTTTTTTCTCTTGCTTCTCGAATGCTCATTTTCTTTTCCTTTGTGCACGTGAGTTTTAACGAGGAAGGAATTGTACGGCACTTTACAATTACGAAAAAAAAAGAAGGGGTACGAAAGATGAGGGAAAGAAAACACACACACACAGACAAAATATTCTTTGTTTTTTTTTTAAAAAAAAAGAACGGAAACTTAAAGGATGGGGTGTTGTGTTGTGTTGTGTCGGGTCGGGGAGGTATAGGATAAAAACAACAATAACACAAATAGCGACAGTCGGTGCTTATATTAATGATGACATTAGTAACAATTGTGGTAATAAAGGTAACAGCACCATGGTAATAAGAATAAATTAAAAAAAAATGTATTGATTTCGAGAAGCAATGTTGTGAATCTGAGGGAAGTAAAGAAATGAACAGAAGGGATAAATGTGCTGCGTTAAAAATTTTTTCGTTTGTACATATTCAACGCAACATTACCGAGTATCGCAGCTGTTTTTCTTTCTTTCTTTTTTTCCCCCTCTTCCGTTTTTGTTATTTTCCATGATTTTATTGCTTTCCTCGCGACTCAATAACAATTTAGTCTTTGTGTTTGCGGAAAAGAAAGATGTGTAATGATACTTTTTTTTTTTTTGGTTCTTTCTTAAAAGTAAATGGGTGAAGGTTTAGCGTGGTTGTGGAGGTGAGGCGAAGGAAAAAGGAATCCTCGCGGTACAGGTTATTATTGTTACTCTCTTTTACTTATTAAGCTTATATATATATATGTTCGGTTTTGTGAATGTGTGTATACGTTGGTCATGTTATTGTTATTATTGTGATGGTGTGATGAAAAGAATTTATGAAGAAATGAAGGAAAATTTCTCAAAGTAATAGTAACAGAAATATAACAGCAAAAACAAAAAAACAACAACAACAGTAACAATAGCTCCAAGAGAAAGGAGACAGATGAAAGGACGTTTCTGACATTTTTTACTGAGGTGATTATTACGTGGCGAACGAAAATACCGTTTGGGTTCTTTTCTTTTTCATTTTTTTTATTTTACACTTTTTGTGTGATTTGTTCAATCATGGACGGTGCGCGTAAAGGGGTGAGGAACAAAAACCAAAAAAAAAAGAAATAAGAAACTTCGTAAAGTATATTATTTGTATTTATAACTTTCTTTTTTTTTCTCTTCTTACAAAGCTCCCTTTTTTGAGAGATAAGCATAGATGCTTAAACAAGTGCACACAAGTAATATCTTTCCCGTTTGCTAATGGGCATGCCAATATTTTATAATTTTTCAGCTTTCTGTATTACATTTTGTTCTGCCGTCGTTATCTTTTTTTTAAATTTTTTACTTTACATAATCTTTTTTTTTTTAAGTGTTATACATTTGCTTCTCCCCTTTCTCTTACTCTTCTTCCTCTACTTTTTCCTTACATTTATTATTTAAATTTATTTCACTCTCTCTGTGAACATATATATATATATATATAATTAACAAAAGGAAGGGGCATAAAGTTCTTAGGAATCCGCCGTCTGCTCTCGTGTTTGAGCGGCGTGCAGGGGGGAAATAGTTACGATTGCTTCAAAGGAGGAGGGCAGGTGGAAAAAATAGGTGTGTGACAATTGGTGGCGCTGGAAGAGAAGAAACACCTCATTTCCGATACATATATATATATATATATTTGTATAAGTAAGCGGCCATCCGATTCACCAAGTTATTCAAAAAGGAAATAAAAGTAAAGGAAAGTCGCCAAAAGAAAAGAAGGAAAGAGGTAATACGACACAAAAGCACCACACACACAAACACAAAAGGAAACAAGTTAAAGGAAGAGTGAGTAAACACGTGGGTAGAGGGAACGTGAAAGGAAGTGAAAGAGGCGCTAACTGTATCACAGGAAAGGGAACAAAAAGAAGAAAAAGAAAAGAGAAAGAAGGAAAAGGTAGATATTCGGAGCGAACGGAAGTACATTTTTTTTGTTTTTCTTCACTTTCTCTCGGTCTTTGTTTTTTTCTAGAGACCCTGCTTAGTTGTTTGTTAGTGCGTGCAGTTGCGTGATTCGAGGAGGAATAGTATATATTACTGTGCGAAAGGCAACTGTTTCAAGGCAGTTGCGACCGCACTGTTAAAGTCAACAAAAGGAATTTGTGACGAATTTAAACAGAGGTGAAGGATAGAAACAAAAGAAAAACAATTGCAATGAGCAAAGCTGCGGTTTCACGTCCACGCGTGTATGTTCGGATTCGGCCCCTAAATGAACGGGAAAAACGGGAAGGGAATGGCGAACTTATTTGTCACGGTGACCAGCGTATGCGTGACACACTTTTTGTTAGAAAAGACGAAAGTGGTGCTGAGTTGCAAACGCGTTTCGATTGTGTGTTCGACCGCGACGCAACGCAGGCAAATATATTTGATACAATTGGGCCAGAAGTGCTCAACACACTCTTCAGTGGCTATAATGCCTCAATATTTGCATACGGCCAAACGGGAAGTGGGAAAACATATACCATGGAGGGGGATCACAGTAAACCGGAGCGCCTTGGAGTCACCCCACGGCTGGTACGCGCTATATTTGAGCGGTTCAAGGGAAACCCAGATATTAGTCGGCCCGTATGTGAGGTGAGTTTGGTTCAAATATACCAGGAGAAAATACAGGATCTGCTGGCAGGGCAGAAGCAGCTGGAAATACACATGGATCGTACAGGGCAGTATATAGCACGTGACGCTACGTGGACACGTGTCCGTAGTTTAGAAGAGAGCATGAAACTGTACAAAAAGGCTTCGGAGATGAGGACGACATCATCAACAGATATGAATCTTGTCTCATCCAGAAGTCACATGATCATGATGATGAAGCTCCAGTGGGATGAGCCGTCACTACCGGGTTCCCACGCGCAGCTGAACCTTGTTGATCTTGCGGGGTCAGAGCGTATAGCACTTTCCGGTGCCACCGGGGATCTCATGAAGGAGGCTATACATATTAATAAATCTCTCAGTGCACTTGGGAATGTTGTGTCTAAACTGGTAGAGCAAGCCAAACATAAGGGTCGTCGTGTCCATATTCCATATAAGGACAGTAAACTTACATACTTGTTGCAGTCCAGTATAGGTGGATCAAACCTCATTCATTTCATACTGGCGGTTTCATGCAGTGCGCTCTGGCGTTCAGAGACCAACTCAACGATTGAATTTGGCAAGAGAGCGCTGCAACTAGTGTTGCGGCCGGTACGAAATGCTATTGATTACACGCGCTTGGCCGAGATGGAGGAAATGATTGAGCGTATGCGGTCTCACATTGCCAGTTTGGAGGAGGCCCTGCGTGACAAGAGTAGTGAGGCCGCGGAGTTCCTTAAATTAAAACAAATTCCTCAAGATGGCGATGAAGGGCCCGGGAAGTTCAGTGACAGTAGAGGTCGGAGACAACGAAAGAAGCTCAAGATGCAGACGGAACTGGCACGTATTATGGCGAATTTGCCCGAGACGTTTGATGACCTCACTTCTCACTGCGTTTTATTCCCTGAGTCGAAGGGAAGTTTTCGTGAGTTGGGGGGTTTGCAGCACCTCGTTCATTTCGTTGATCGCTCCGCCTCGACGTTTTACCGCTCCAACGCCGCGCAGACGATCGCAAGTGTCTTAGATGACAAGGGACGTGACATGTTTGTAGAAATTGATGGTGTTGAGGCATTAACACGGCTCTTGCATATAAAGGAGGAGCGCTGTAAAGAGGCTGCTTGCGTAGCACTGGAGGCGGTATGCCGTGGTTCGTTGAAGAATAAACAAAGCCTCTCCCCAGCTGTTTACACAGAACTGGTCGACTTAATATACAGTTACCCGAATCAGCAGGTTCAAGAGGCAGCCTGTACCGCTGTCGCTACCATTGTCGACCTGTACCCGGAGGCACGCCGCACATTTGAGCGACTTGATATCGTTCCGAAACTACTTGAAACAATTCGGAACACGCCGGAGGAGGTGGTAAATCTTATAAAGTCTGCAACTAACTGTATTGGTCGCCTGTCCCATGGAGACCCCGAAATGCAGGATGTGATAGCGTCTTTCGGAGGTATTGACCTACTTATTGATGTCTTATTCAGTAACGCAGGGACGCGCGATCATCAGGTACCCATACTCGCCTCTTACGCTCTCGTAAATCTGTGCTGCAGCAATGAGCAAAATCTCGATATCGCACAGGACCATCCACGTTACGGTGAGGTTAAATTCCGTCTTCTGGAGGGTCTCGCAAGAGCATTTGGTGTTAACACGGCACGTGAAGGATTTGGTCGAGCGACAGCGCATGAAACGGGTTCACCGTTCCCGTACTATGGTGTGACAATTGTGGACAAATGGTCATTCACTTCATCTGGTGGCCGGCCGATCTTTTCTACCTTCATGGATAACCCACAGTTTTATCTTTATGTGAGCAGGCCCACTGACGTCGCGTTTATGATTCAGGACGTTTTGTATGAAACTCGTATGCTCAAAAAGAAGAAGAATAATACGGTTTATATGGGGCTTGCCCTCTTTGAAGGAGATCCCGAACTCGCCAAAGCGGGACTGAAGCAGGTAGATTTCCACGGCCGCATGGTTGAAATTGGAAAATACACATCAAATTGTGAAAACGTCCTCCACTGCACCTTGCAGCCAAGTGAGGTACCGTACGTTGTCGTTCCCTTCACAAGCCAGCGAGGACGCCAAACAGAATTCGCACTATCCGCATTTGCCGATAGTTCCATTGAATTAACTGCAGTTCCTGAGCAGGTAGGCTGGGTCCGCACGGTGTTAGATGGTTGTTGGACAGAATTCACTGGCCGCGGTGGTGATGGATTCGATTGGCGATGCAACCCGCAAATTTCTATTCAACCGAAAGAAAACTGCCGCTGCGTGTTTGTGCTTTCGTACCTCTCACTTGATCAGCAGCGGGCCTATTCACGTGACGAGGAGGCGGAGGAGCAAAATACACGCCCCAGATTGTACGGCCGGCTTTTCACTAACAGTAACGGTGAGAAACGGTACCTAAAGGCACTTGTTCCTCTCCCGCAGAAGTCCACATTTGTCGCTAGTAACAGTTTTGCAAGCAACAGCTATATCACAACTTCGGCTAACCTCACAGCCGGTGAATCATACACTTACATACCCTTCACAGAAACGCCTTACGAGGACACGTGGCGCCTCTCTGTTTATTGCGATACGGACGATGTCGCTATCGCCCCCATTAATGGAAGCAAGTCCGAATGGTATTGCACAACTTCTTCGGGCGAATGGGCGGGTAAACCCCTTTCTATTCAGTTAGACACAAAGGGAAGGATGGTTGCGGTTGCCAGCAGCCCAGGTTCGTTTCTCCGCGTGCGGCTTTTCAATGCCAAGGGAAAGAAGCTAGAGGGTATTGATGCGTACTGGAATGCGGAGGCGTCTGTGGAATACAAAAGTCAGGGAGCCGTTACCGTGCAAGTAGAGGGAATGGTACGTACGGAAAATGGCCAGGAACCGGCACGTGGCCTGAAAGTAGATGTGTTCATTTTTACGGAAAACAAGTGTACAGTCCAACATGTGGACTTTCCCGCTTCGCCAAGCAGTTTATTACATCCGACAAAAACAACACCTATAGAGCTTCTGCGCTACCCGGTTGAGGTGGTCGAAAACGACGCCCCCTTCGCCACTTTGGATCAGACGGATGACGATGAGGAAGACGCAACCTGCGATGAAGATGATAGTTATGAAAGCAAGGAATTGGAGTTGAAAGAAACCCTTGAGAGGCGCAATACCGAGAATGCCAAACTGTTGGACCGTATTGCCGAGCAACAGCGTGAACTGCAGGAACTGCGAATGCTTCAGAATATGCTACCCTCTAGTGCAACACATAATGAGAGTCCTGGTAGCGGTAGTCCTAATGACACGAGGATAAACAGTGGAATGAATCAAGTGAATTCAAAGAAGGATAACATATCGAGGAAAGGTGATAGGAATGGTGCCGCTGCCTCTTCAAATGGTTCTCCCGTGAGTTCGAAAGCCATATCCCCGTCTCATTTCCCACAAAGTGGTGGTGGAGGCGTTTCACGGTCCATGAGGGAGGCAATTGAGCGATCACTAGTGACACTCAACCGCCTTGAGTGTCACACCGAACCTCCAAAAGCTGGGGAATGGGGTGCTATACGCAACGAGGTGAAGGAGCTCCGTAAGCTACTCGGCCTTGCCCTTAGCCAGGAAAGTCTTGTTAGAACTTAAGGTTGGTAGAGGGATGAAGTAAACTGCGTCTCGTATATTTTTTTTTTTTCTGTTTTTGTTCGCGTATATAGACACAGTGGTTCACACACACACACACGCACACACACACACACACACACACACACACTGACTCCGAATAAACATGCGCATCATATATATGTTTATATACGCTATGGGAAGATGGGAAGGGTATCCGTTTGACTTAGGGTGTTTTATCTTTCTTTTTTTATATTATTTTTTTTAAAAAATAGTATGTGCCAACTGCAGGACGTTATTTTGGGGGTAATGAACGTTCTTGCGCGAAAAAAAAAGTTGGGAAGGAGTAAACATTTTACATGTCACACCTCCGTCTCCGATTGTACGGCGGGGAGTGCTGTCGCCCGCATTCATTTTTCCACAGCTTTTTTCCCTCCTGATAGAGCACAGATATACATATGTACATATATATATATATATATCAAAGACATATGTGTACGGCAGCTCGTGTCGATTTGTGTACCCCACTGAAGGGAGTGTAGATAAGGTGAGTTCTTGCGTGTTTTCTTGCTGATTTATTTTAATTTGTGTGCGAGAGGATTTACGGTAATTTTTTCGACCGCTGAAGTGGTCGTTATTCCCCTTTCTTCGTTCTTTAACCGTTCCCTCCTTTTTTTTTTGCCTAACTTTCCCTTCTTCACGAATTTCTTAAGGGGTTTCCTCATACATGCTCGCTTTTGCTGTTTTCGTATTTACATGTACGTGTATGCACATGACGCTTTCCCTTTTTTCCTCCTTTAAACCTGAAAGAGTCCGTAGGAAGAGATGAAAGAGAGTAAGGAATAATAATTGCAACAATACAGTGAAGGAAAAGGGTAGGACGGAAGGAAAAGAGAGGGGGGGGGTGCCTAAAAAAGCGAGCAAAGAGGTAGCAACTTCTTCAGGCACTTGACATGTTAACAATACTGAGGGGAGAGGAGTGCATGAGGAAAGCGGAAGGGAAGAGTGTGAACGCTTATATATATATATATATATATATATGTTGCTAATAATGTGTTGTGGAATGTACTGGTGCATACAGTTCACTTACAACTCTCCCGTTTGCTTTTGACTTTCAACCGTTAGTTATTACCCTCGCCCAAGATGGGAAAAGTATACGTACTGGCGTGATTTTGGGAGTTACAGAAAGAAAGCGCGTGTACAACCGCCGATATATTACGCTCTCTCTATCTCTCTCTTTGTCTGTGTGTGTGTGTGTTTGTGATACGCTTGTGCGTTCGTTTCTTTTCTTTTTGTTGTTGCAAAGGTTGTTAAGTTGCTGCGCTTTGTACTACCGCCACAGTGGCGTACGGGCTTGGGGGGAGCTACGCAACCAAAGGCCCTCCGTTTTCACATTATTCACAACACTATATTGCGGCGAAGAAATAGATAAGCGGCTGCGCACATATAGGAATATAGATATACTTAGATATATACGTTCCGTGGTCGTGTGAAATTCAAGGCGAGAATGAGACACTGCCATATTATTCGGTATGATTCATTTCGGTCTGTCCGTAACGACATCGGGCATCTCTTCTCACCCTTCAAGGACGCTAAATCTCTTCAGGAAGCAATGCGTCGCCACATAATAAAGGTTCCATCGCGTTATGCAGATACACCGCGTCAGCGCATGAGTTGGTTCCGTGGTAGCATTAGTCTCATTCTCAGCGAGGCCGCCCGGCGGGGCAGTCATGCCGTGTCTCGAGCAACAATGGAATTGCTGGTGGAACAGTCAGAACAGCTACAACTGAGGGTTGTGGATCCGATGTGGGTGAAAAACGCATTCGCGACGTGCACGAATGCTGATGAAATGCGTGTGATCGAGCAAATAATTCAAAAATTCCATGATAAGCAGTGCACTGATGGTGAAACAAAACGAGGTTTATCGCAACAACATCAGAAGGATGGTGCTCCACTACCACCAGCATTATCAAATAGTACCGGTGGCTTTGATAGTGCGGAAGGCAGTGTTTCTTTACTTGGTGACTATTCGGGGTTTGCCCTGGATTCTCTTAGTAGGCAACGTGTGAACAGTGTGACTGCGCCAAATACTTCGTTCTCTCGTTACTTCATTCGCCAAGGCCTCGTTGCGGATGAAGCGGAACTAATGGAACTATTTAGGGCTATGATTGGGCGTAGACCCGCAGCTTTTCGGGTACACACCTCCCAGATGTACGGAGCCGCCACGGCGGAAATCATAAGTGGACGCCCTGGAATTGAACCACTACACTGGCTTCCAAAGGAGTGCGCTGCCTTTGTTATGCACGACTCCCCGAACGTACCGCATTCTGTGCTTCTTGCTAACCGCCAGTTGCTACATACCCTCGCCAGTGAACACCTCATTTCCTTTCAGTCAACTTCAAGTATGTTACCTGTGCTTCTTCTTGATCCCCGACCTGGAGACGCAGTTTTAGATCTCTGTGCGTCACCAGGGAACAAAACATCCCTGGTGCTTGACTACGTATCTTCACTCAGATCCACTTCGTTACCTTCATCGAACCCACACTTTCATCACGGGTGCATTGTCGCGAACGACGTCTCACCCCCTCGGAGCCGTCAGTTGGCGCAGAGGTTACGTAATAGCAGCCCCACCGTTGCCGTCACTCAGTTTCATGGCCAGTCTTTGCCACTTGAAACTGGAGCTTCTGGAGGCAATAAATACAACAAGATTCTCGTAGACGCACCGTGCAGTGGTGAGGGTCGCATGCAACGTGACGCCATGTCGTGGCGCATGTGGCATCCACTACGAGGATTGCAATTTATGCAAACGCAACTACGGTTGCTCCGTCGTGCGGTGAATTTGTGTTCGGTTGGGGGACACATTGTGTACTCAACGTGCACACTTAACCCTCTTGAGGATGAAGCAGTAATCGCGGCAGTTTTACGTGATGGTGCAGTGGAGTTGGTGGAGCCTCCACGGGAATTACGGGAGAAGAGCGGTTGGCGGTTTAGCCGTGGGTTACGGCGCTGGGTTGTACCTTCTCGCGCCGGGGGGTTTCTGAATACGTTAGCTGAAGCGGAGGCAAAGGGGGAAGGCAACCCGACTACTTTGACAGATCTCTTCCCTTACGAAGGGAACGAGAAAATTCAATCGGCACTTGAGTCTTGCTGCTTGAGGGTGATGCCGCATTGTAATGGAGGGGCCGAAGGCTTTTTCGTTGCATTGCTGAGGAAATTACCTGTCAACCTGAATCAACTTTCGCCCACCAACCACGCCAGCAGATACGGGACCGTCAAGGTGGAAGGTACCGAGGATCCCGTGAGGGGAAATTCATCCACAGGCGCACTTACATGTGGATCTGTATTACACACCTACGGTGTGGCCAAGCTGGCGGCGGGAAATATGTTGTTGCAAAGGCTCCTTGGCGGTTTTTTTAGCAACAATACTTGTCAGCTGGAGTTCTTTTTCTCCAAATGCAATCTTTGTGCTGCTTGGAAGGAGGGTCATGGACTCATCATCTTATCTAACGCTACGTGGTCCCATCTCGATGCAACTCCTTCTTCGCTTTGCTCTAAGTCAGAGTTGTTGGAACTTGGAACAACCGTTATCGAGGCAGAAACCGGAAATTTAACTGCAGTGGGCGCATATCTTTTGCGCCCTTACGCAACATCACGTGTGCTGAAGCTCCCACTACTGCAGTTGCAATGGCTTTTGTCTAATCAGGTGTTGAAGATAAACGAGCATCAGATGGATCCAACTGTTTTGGCGCGGCGACTGGTTGCGGGTGTGGGCGGCACATCAAGTGACATTAACATGCAACAACATCAATTAACGGTGCCTTGGGTAAGAGATATAATGAATGTTGTTGGGAAACAAGAGGGAAATTTCATCGTCTGCTACTCCCCGTCGTCGGGAGACGTTTGTGACAGCGGAAGCTTTCACAAGAGTAATGATGCCTGCGGGCTACTTTCTATCAGCATTCCCGTCATTGTGCGAAGGACACCTTCAGTAGAACTGCATTTGTCATTATTTCATGATGCACGGCAACTCTGTAGGGCTGTGATTGGTCGTGTCCTTTCCCACAGGAAAAGAGCTGATTCACCGGATGGGGAGAAGAGCGCTCTACAACTTGGTTCTCGTTTTAACGCGAGCGCAACTCTTGGTATTACGGACCTTGAGGGACGGCGGCTAACACCGCAAGGGCAGAAACGCAAGCTTTACAGCCCAAACCTTTCAATATACCCCGTCACAGGGAGCGGCATGGTCGCCAGTACAGCTATCGAAGGAAATAGTGAGGGTGATCGCACAAAGGAGACGGATTACTTCATCCTGTAGAGTCACGTAAAGTGCCATTTTTCTCTACACGCTTGTGATTTTTCGAAAACCTAAATAAACAATAACTTATTGGTGGATTCCAAGGCTTCTTCAACTATTTGACTGACCCATCTGCTTCCCACTTTATTGATATATATATATATATATATTTATATTTATTTATCTGCTTCTATGTCTCGCACTCCAAATAAAATTCTGTACAGTACACAAGGGAATCTTATGGAACTAGCAAACCCCGATCCATGTTCTATTCACATGCACTGTAGACAGTAGTTTCACAAAGAGACGCACAATACCTGCAACAATGTGTAGGGATCAAGCGACAAAGCAGTCTGTCATTCCCCCTCACAAGGGATAAGTGGAAAGGAGAGAATAACCAAAAAAAAAAAATAGTGTGCAGAGGTTAAACAGCAATTATTAAAAATACGAATCTCGTTAGGAATCACCCTTATTACATGAACGTAAATATGTAAGTCATTGCTGTGGAAAGTACTTCTTACTGAGAATCCGAAAAGGCCATTGAGGGGAAGTGCCCTGTGGAGACACTATTGCCATGTACTGAAATCGGTTACAGTGCCAAGGTTTTGGGTGGTGCTAAGTCGTTAAAAGATTCATGCACTTGTGCTTTTGCCCTTTACTTTTCCATGTATGCTGTAGTATCATAGGCTGAAGGAGCTAGTTAGTGCAAAGGTGAAGGGAGGCGGTTGGTGTTGGTGCGCCACCTACATATCTCATAAGGAGGTGTGTGTCGCCTCTTAGATTGGGGCGGTGAGGTAAGCAAACTGAGGGCCACGGAAAGAGACAGGAATACAAGGACGAATGCAGACACTTTCGGCCTCTTTTGCGGCTGCTGCTGGCGTGTCGCATGAAAGTCTTCCTAGGCACGTTCCCACCCTCACATTGCTGAAGCGCATACTTGTCTTGACTGTGAAGTTAAGCATTGCTCAGGTTGCTCAATTTTCGCTTGGAATAACTTTGCTTGCTGTTGTTGGGAAAATTGGTGTGAGGGAGTTGGGTGGCGCTTCGCTTGCGAACGGGCTAGTGAACGCCACAGTGTTTGCATTTGGTGCCGGTTTCTCTGGAGCCCTTGAAACTAAGCTTTCCCATACATTTAGCCGTAATCCAAAGGATAAGATGTACGGTGTCTACACTCTGCGGATGCTCATAATGCTCCTCATCACATTCGTACTACTTTCTCCGACTATCCTTTTCTTGGACAGAGTGCTGGTGGCCATGGGACAAGATCCAGCTGTGATTGATTTCACGGGTGAGTTCTGTCGCTTGTCGATTTGGGGTAGTTTCTTCGCCATGTTGCTAGAGCTACTGCGTCGCTACTTCGCGTGCCAGCACCTTTCCACTTCCTTCTCTGTGAGTCTTGTTATTGGCGCTGTTGTGTACCCCTTTCTCCTCATTGGACTGGTTAAAGTGATGGGATTCTCTGGTGTTGCTGTTGGGTGGTCTCTTCTCATGATATGCACTACCACTGGGTTGGTGCTTTATGTTGTTGTGACTAAAAAGTATCTCGCTACCTGGGGCGGTATTGAGGATGCAATCTACCGTAATTGGGGACCCTTACTTAAGCTTGGTCTTTCATCAATGGCTATGATGCTCAGTGAGTGGGTCGCACTGGAGATAAACAGCATCTGCGCTGGCTTTGGCACGAAAGAGGAATTAGCTGCTTTTGGCATTACTTATCAAATGTCTGGTATTTGTTGGGCCATCACCTCTGGAACATTCATTGCTGCTTCTGTGTTAGTTGGTGGAGCAATTGGTGAGGAGAGACCGATGTTTGCTCGCCGTCTTGCCATTTTGTGTTTGGGGACTTCCGTCGCTATTTCGTTATGCAATGTTGCCATTCTTCTGGCCACTCGGAACCTATACCCGCGTATTTTTACCGATGACGAGAAGGTGGTGGAGATTGTTGATTCCTTAATGAACTATGTGTTTGTTTATCATATTTTCGATGTGTTTCAGAGCTGCATGATGGGCGTGCTGCGTGGGTGCGGAATGCAGAAGCAAGGCGCCATTGTTATTTTTTTCGTCTACTCCGTCGTTGGTGTGCCACTAGGTCTTCTAATTTTCTTTTTCACTGGTTTTGGTATACAGGCGTTGTGGCTCGGTCCCCTTGTTGGCGCCGCTGTAGTTGGCTTTCCAACGTATCTGTACATGATGATGCGTTACATCAAGTGGGATACGCTGAAACCATCCGTGGAAGTATATGACAGTGATTTGGAAGAGGAGAGTGAGGAGAGCGGTGTTTTGGAGGGTGTGGCAAAGGTGAATGAACCCATTGGCACCGAAGGTGATGTAATAACTACTTTGTCCAGTAATGCCCCCACACGTGTTACGACCAACTCTACCGAGCAGGAAGATGTGAGTCGGCGACACCAGTAAGGAGCGTATGTGCAGAACCTTCACATTATTTAGTCTAAAGCAGCCTCATGTCGGCGTACTGTTGCTACCGTTGGTGTTAACTGTACAGATCCGGACGACGATGGAGTAGTGGTTTAGGAAGTTTTGGTCGTAATGTGAAAGGATTCGAGAAGGTAATCTGAGTAAATAGTGGATTGAGTCTGAAATGTGGCAGCTACTAGGGTTGTTAACGGAAGTACGTAATATTCTCCGACTCATGGAGCCATATTCAATGGTGAGTAATTGCGAATGACTTTTTTGCCGTTTGTGAAATTCTTTATTAAATGTATTATACGGTTTGATGGTGTATTTGTTATACCTGTTATACTGTTTCTTTTAAAGCTATATTCTTCATTCTTCCTGTATATCGTGCCGTTACGTGGCTGTGAATAAGCGGCCCTTGTTAATTAAGGTGCCTGTTGCTGCATTGGTGTCTTCCTTTCTTACAGTCACTTACTCTTTGCAGTCTCCGTAGACGTTTTGTGAGATTTTTTGATTGCTGTGGTAATTGTAGCCAACACAATTCTTACGTTACCACATATATTTACACTACCAGGGTCATTACTTTATTTTCTCCCCCAATTTGCCACTGCTGTATTCATTTTTTTTTTCTAACTCTGATCTGATAGTGATAGACATAAGCCACCAGGAGTTGATATTTTCCTCTATGACCCCACCCATTTCGGCATACAAAGTGTATGTGGTTGAATGGGATGTGTGATGCGATGTGTCTGTCACGATTGTAGTGCTCGACGTTAAGAGCGCATCAGGTGAATCCGGAAGTGATGATGCTACCCCGTATATTCCAATAATATAATTTGTTATTCTTTTTAGTTATGAGATAGTTTTTCTAACGTTAGATGGTGCCTGCAGCGTGACGCGGCAACTGCTGTACTGTTTTTGTATGTTGGCAAGGTTGTTATAAAGAGTATGTCCCAGGGTGGGGGTATGCTTGTATTGGTGTAAATGACTCTCAATAACTGAGACGCAAAAGTGGAATGTAATTCACGACCCATCGCAGTTCCATATTGAATATGTTGCTTTTACTACTGTCGTACCGACACAGTGTTGTTGTCGCAGTGAGTCATTGTTGCATGTGGTTGAATACTTTCATATAATAACCACTGTGATGATGTGGTGCCACTAAAATTAAGAGTCATTGCTGTGGAAAGTACTTCTTACTGAGAATCCGAAAAGGCCATTGAGGGGAAGTGCCCTGTGGAGACACTATTGCCATGTACTGAAATCGGTTACAGTGCCAAGGTTTTGGGTGGTGCTAAGTCGTTAAAAGATTCATGCACTTGTGCTTTTGCCCTTTACTTTTCCATGTATGCTGTAGTATCATAGGCTGAAGGAGCTAGTTAGTGCAAAGGTGAAGGGAGGCGGTTGGTGTTGGTGCGCCACCTACATATCTCATAAGGAGGTGTGTGTCGCCTCTTAGATTGGGGCGGTGAGGTAAGCAAACTGAGGGCCACGGAAAGAGACAGGAATACAAGGACGAATGCAGACACTTTCGGCCTCTTTTGCGGCTGCTGCTGGCGTGTCGCATGAAAGTCTTCCTAGGCACGTTCCCACCCTCACATTGCTGAAGCGCATACTTGTCTTGACTGTGAAGTTAAGCATTGCTCAGGTTGCTCAATTTTCCTTTGGTATTACTCTTCTCACTGTTGTTGGGAAAATTGGTGTGGGGGAGTTGGGTGGCGCTTCGCTTGCGAACGGGCTAGTGAACGCCACAGTGTTTGCATTTGGTGCCGGTTTCTCTGGAGCCCTTGAAACTAAGCTTTCCCATACATTTAGCCGTAATCCAAAGGATAAGATGTACGGTGTCTACACTCTGCGGATGCTCATAATGCTCCTCATCACATTCGTACTACTTTCTCCGGCTATCCTTTTCTTGGACAGAGTGCTGGTGGCCATGGGACAAGATCCAGCTGTGATTGATTTCACGGGTGAGTTCTGTCGCTTGTCGATTTGGGGTAGTTTCTTCGCCATGTTGCTAGAGCTACTGCGTCGCTACTTCGCGTGCCAGCACCTTTCCACTTCCTTCTCTGTGAGTCTTGTTATTGGCGCCGTTGTGTACCCCTTTCTCCTCATTGGACTGGTTAAAGTGATGGGATTCTCTGGTGTTGCTGTTGGGTGGTCTCTTCTCATGATATGCACTACCACTGGGTTGGTGCTTTATGTTGTTGTGACTAAAAAGTATCTCGCTACCTGGGGCGGTATTGAGGATGCAATCTACCGTAATTGGGGACCCTTACTTAAGCTTGGTCTTTCATCAATGGCTATGATGCTCAGTGAGTGGGTCGCACTGGAGATAAACAGCATCTGCGCTGGCTTTGGCACGAAAGAGGAATTAGCTGCTTTTGGCATTACTTATCAAATGTCTGGTATTTGTTGGGCCATCACCTCTGGAACATTCATTGCTGCTTCTGTGTTAGTTGGTGGAGCAATTGGTGAGGAGAGACCGATGTTTGCTCGCCGTCTCGCCATTTTGTGTTTGGGGACTTCCGTCGCTATTTCGTTATGCAATGTTGCCATTCTTCTGGCCACTCGGAACCTATACCCGCGTATTTTTACCGATGACGAGAAGGTGGTGGAGATTGTTGGCTCCTTAATGAACTATGTGTTTGTTTATCATAATTTTGATGCGTTTCAGAGCTGCATGATGGGCGTGCTGCGTGGGTGCGGAATGCAGAAGCAAGGCGCCATTGTTATCTGTCTTGTCTACTCCGTCGTTGGTGTGCCACTAGGTCTTCTACTTTTCTTTTTCACTGGTTTTGGTATACAGGCGTTGTGGCTCGGTCCCCTTGTTGGTGCCGCTGTAGTTGGCTTTCCAACGTATCTGTACATGATGATGCGTTACATCAAGTGGGATACGCTGAAACCATCCGTGGAAGTATATGATGGTGATTTGGAGAGGAGAGTGAGGAGAGCGGTGTTTTGGAGGGTGTGGCAAAGGTGAATGAACCCATTGGCACCGAAGGTGATGTAATAACTACTTTGTCCAGTAATGCCCCCACACGTGTTACGACCAACTCTACCGAGCAGGAAGATGTGAGTCGGCGACACCAGTAAGGAGCGTATGTGCAGAACCTTCACATTATTTAGTCTAAAGCAGCCTCATGTCGGCGTACTGTTGCTACCGTTGGTGTTAACTGTACAGATCCGGACGACGATGGAGTAGTGGTTTAGGAAGTTTTGGTCGTAATGTGAAAGGATTCGAGAAGGTAATCTGAGTAAATAGTGGATTGAGTCTGAAATGTGGCAGCTACTAGGGTTGTTAACGGAAGTACGTAATATTCTCCGACTCATGGAGCCATATTCAATGGTGAGTTATCATTAATTATTTTTTAGTAGTAGTTGTTATGTTGTGGGCAAGGAATTTATCGTTATCGCGCATCATATATATTTTATTTTTTTTTAAAATTTCTTTTAGTATGTGGCAGGCAGCCCTTGTTAATTAAGGTGCCTGTTGCTGCATTGGTGTCTTCCTTTCTTACAGTCACTTACTCTTTGCAGTCTCCGTAGACGTTTTGTGAGTTTTTTTGATTGCTGTGGTAATTGTAGGCAACACAATTCTTACGTTACCACATATATTTACACTACCAGGGTCATTACTTTATTTTCTCCCCCAATTTGCCACTGCTGTATTCATTTTTTTTTTCTAACTCTGATCTGATAGTGATAGACATAAGCCACCAGGAGTTGATATTTTCCTCTATGACCCCACCCATTTCGGCATACAAAGTGTATGTGGTTGAATGGGATGTGTGATGCGATGTGTCTGTCACGATTGTAGTGCTCGACGTTAAGAGCGCATCAGGTGAATCCGGAAGTGATGATGCTACCCCGTATATTCCAATAATATAATTTGTTATTCTTTTTAGTTATGAGATAGTTTTTCTAACGTTAGATGGTGCCTGCAGCGTGACGCGGCAACTGCTGTACTGTTTTTGTATGTTGGCAAGGTTGTTATAAAGAGTATGTCCCAGGGTGGGGGTATGCTTGTATTGGTGTAAATGACTCTCAATAACTGAGACGCAAAAGTGGAATGTAATTCACGACCCATCGCAGTTCCATATTGAATATGTTGCTTTTACTACTGTCGTACCGACACAGTGTTGTTGTCGCAGTGAGTCATTGTTGCATGTGGTTGAATACTTTCATATAATAACCACTGTGATGATGTGGTGCCACTAAAATTAAGAGTCATTGCTGTGGAAAGTACTTCTTACTGAGAATCCGAAAAGGCCATTGAGGGGAAGTGCCTGTGGAGACACTATTGCCATGTACTGAAATCGGTTACAGTGTCATGGAAAAGTAAAGGGCAAAAGCACAAGTGCATGAATCTCTTTACGTTGTTATTTCGAGTTTGTTGGAAACAATGAAGACTTTTTTTTTGTTGTGGTTGGTTTTTTTAACGGAAGGTGTCGAGCGTTTAGGTTGATAGAAGGGCCACATGGCTGTCATCCCTAAGGTGGGTGAGGTGTTCCGCGGTGAGGACGGAGTTATTTCTGTGGTACTTCCCGATACTTGTGATCCGGATCATGAACCCACAGAGGAGGAACTGCATGAATATGCGGAGTTTATTGGAATAGATGTTAAAGAAGAGAAACATCTTTTGTGGATTGCACGCGAGGGGCTGCAGACCCCGCTTCCTGAGGAGTGGAAGGCGTGCCGTACTGGTGACGAAGAACCGTATTACTTTAACTTTCGCACTGGTGAAAGTAGCTGGGACCATCCTCTCGACGATATGTTCAGGCAGAAGGTCGATTTAGAGAGGACGAAAGCCAATGCTTCTGCATTAATTAGTGGCAGTAAGCATGGTAGTACAAATATGAAGATACGCTCTGCGTCGTTATCGTATTCCTCAGCGTCGTCATCCGCTTCTTCCGACGATGCAGACTCTAGTGCAGAAACCGCTGCTAACCTTCGTCGACAAGGGCATGTGTCCCGACTCGAAAAGGGATCTGGTGGTAATGCTCATTCCATTAATCATGTCAGTGCTATGACGGCAAGACCGGTCCCTCTAACCTCTACTGTTGACGCATGGAGTCACTCCTTTAGCACTCAGGGGCCAAGGGATGGCGCACTGGTGGGTGAAGCTGCCGGAAAATTAGGTGCCTTGCGGACTCCTGCTCCTGTTCAGCGTGCAAAACTGGATATGTCTAGTTTGTTAGAACCTGGAAAGGGCGGTCTTCCGTCCACAGCCATTGGTGGTGGAAGTGGTAGAGGCAACAGCGGGAAAGGTACCTTTGCAATAGGATCAAAGGGAAAGTGTCCTGAAGGTGTTCGAGACATGGAAGCGTCAATCCGGCAACGTGTAGATGAAGAAAACGACGCACGGCGTCGTACAATGAGAATACAGCAGGAGCGGCAACTTGCCGAAGAAAGACTTAGGTTGGAAGCCGAAATTCGGATGGTTAGTGCCGAATGTGAGAAGGAATTAAATGCGGAACTACAGCAAGCCAACGAATCTGAGGAGCAATTGCAACTTGAGAAAAGTAAAATGGATGCAGTCTTGTCGGCAAAACAGCGCGAGTATGATGAGGCACGCAAGCAGGTAACGGCACTGGGTTTACTACTACAGCGGGAAGAGGCAAAGCTGGAGGGTGAAATGCAGAGACGCATAGCGGAGGCGAAGGAGAGAATAAGTGGCAGCGGTGACGATAAGTGTAAGAAAGCGAAGGAGGCCGCTGCTGCCAAACTTGAAAAAGAGAAAGAAGAACGGAGGAAAGCGCATACCAAACGGTTAGAGGAAGAGAGCAAACAGCTGGCAGCTAACACTCAGTCAACCGTGGGATCTCTGAAAAAGGCCCTTGAGGAGAAACGTTTGTCAGCTGAAAAACAACTTAAGGCTAAGCTCTCAGAGTTTTCTCCAGCACCCCCCGTTAGCACTGCAGGCGAAAGCCATCCTGATATTAAGGAGGCCCAGTCTTCGTTAGAACTTGCGGTGAAGCGAGCAACTGCTGAAGCTGCGGCAACTACGTCAGCTTTACGTCGCCGATATGAAAACGAATTGGAGGAGCTTAAATCAGAAAAGAAACGAGCTCTAAGCACTGTGAAAGGTAAGGTGACATCCAAAAATGAACCTGTCGAAGACACAATGCAGAACTCTACGCCTCACCCTTCCTTGGAAGAGGAGGAGAAAAGGTTGAAGGAGGCACTAGAAGAAAAGGCTGCACGTTATGTTGATGAAACTCAGCGGCTTTTATCATTTATGCGGAGCGAGTTGAATGGGACGAATTCAACGTCGTTAAATACAACCGAGGGGGACAATATAACTCTTTCGTCAGGTGCTGAGCTCGCAGAAGAGCAACCAAACTACGATCGCACATGGAAGCAGCTAGACGAGCAGCATGCGAGAACGATGGATCGCATTCGTAGCGCTCATGAGCAGACCTTGAGAGAAAAGCATCTATTCGATCCCAGAAAGTCATTGGATTTCGCTGAAAAATTGAAGGTACTGCAGAGGAAGTGGTTGGCAGCCCACCCAAAACCAAAATTTTCCGTAGGGGACTCTTGGTCTGCGCGTGAAGGGACCGATACATATGAATCAAATAGTCCTCAGGTGGAAACAAAGTTACTGCAAGAAAGAGTTGATGCTGCTGTTAAAGCTGCAACGGAAGAGGCCCGGTGTAAACACGGAAATCAACTACAGGCAGTTCAAGAGCTACTGGAAAAAGAAAATCGCAAGGTTAGTGAAGCGCACCGCGCTGAGAAGATTAAAGAAATGAAGGCTCTGGTTAATCAATACCTCGAGGTATGTTTGGCCGAGCGTTCGAAAGAGGTAGATTTTTCGACAGCTTCGGTTGGTGACCCCTACAAGAGTAATACGACGAGGACGGGTAATGAATGTCACCTGGAAACGTCACCACAGTTACCTGAAGGCATGGTGTCATTAGAGGAAGTCCAAAGACGTGAAGAAGAGGTGCATCGTCAGCTTCAAGACCGTGTAAAAGCGTTGCAAGATGCCACGAAGCTTTCTCAGACGGAGCTTCGCCGGCAGCAGGGACTGTTGCACACGAAATCCCTGTACAGTTGCCAGCGTCCACCAATCGTACCGATGCCAGCATCTCCATCCGTTGCGAACGACGCTTTTCACACACCCCGGTTTCCTCTTAATCAGAAGCAACCCCAGTCATCCTTCACAACCCCGATGCTAAACAACACATTGTCCACCATACCTTCAATGTATACGACAAACGGTAGCGAGAAGCCGAATGCAACACCGTACTCGTTCTTGCTTGATATTTGTGGTGGACGGCAGCAGAAACCAGTATTAAAGAGCCAGGGTGGCAATTTAGATGGCGAACATATTTTGCGTAATACTGTGGAGTTCGCTTGTTCATCTGAGCAGACAGGTCACGATTTGGAACAGCGCTTTCAGCACGCCAGATTGCTGCTACTAAAGAAAAAGGATGAACTGCTGGCAAGGCGAGCTTGCATGGAACGTTCCCGTACGTTGTGGTTGCGTGACATGGAAAAATGCACTACAACGGGGGAGAGGAGTCATGCGCGTTTGCTCCGTCAAATAAAGGTTGCACTGGAGGAGCAAGCTCGGAAATTAAACCACGAAGTTTTGGAGGTCCGTCTGGCGTTCGCCTCGCTTCGCGATTCTGAGCGAAAGTTTCGCAGTGCTGCCGGTCGCGAGGAGGCAACAAATGGAAGGGAAACCGCTATTGTGCCCAATTCATTAGGTGGTAACAACACGTCTGTTAATTCTACCACAGCTCCACTGTCAAAGAGCTCACAGCATATGATTGAGTTATTAGACGGTATTTTAACTAAAGCGGCTAAGTTGGAAAGTCATGTGTCCCCATTACCCGACAAGTACAAATTGATGGGTAGCAAAAGTGTTGGGGGGAAACAACATCACTCACATGCGAGACGCTCCCACTCAACCACTCGTCACGTGAGCCGAGCGACTTCTGCCGAGGGAAAATCTGGTGGTGTTGCACGGTGGCTTGATGAACAGCAACTTGCCTCATGATATTTTACAACGTGGGTAGAATTTCATTATAGGTGTTTGCAAGCATGCGGAAAACAATGAATAGATATGCAGTGAACTTATGTGCGTGAGTTTCGTAACGTGTTTCCTTGCAATTGAGTGTTTTTTTTGTTGCTTCCTTTGTTTACTGGCTTACAGGACTACTAATGTGCGGAAAATTGTCCATTCTGTGAAGAACTTCACCGTGTGTACGATAGTCACTCCATTTATATAACTTTAGTTCTTTGAGTTTTGCCGGCACCTCCATGTTTTCCCTGACCTGACCTGACCTGATCTGATCTGATTTGTTTGTTCGTTTGTTTGTTTGACCTTCTTATTGATTCTTTTCATGTGATTCGCATTTCATCACAACTGAGGAGCAGGTGACATTGATAACTTTGTTGGAGTTATGACGATGTTCTAATAACCTCTACTTTGCAATATGCCCTTGTTCCTTCTTTCTCCAAACACTCACGCAAACACAAACGATTCGAGTTTACGTCGTTTGCTGTTTCTGTTTCTGCTTTTGTTTTGCTTTTGTTTTTTTTCAAACATCGTAACGTCATGAATGCCGAAGAAACCTTGTGTGGGATGTGTGAGAAATATTTGTATGGAAAACGCTTCCGCTCACTTGGGATGGAGCAGCGGGTTAAATGCACAAAAGCTCCCGGGAGGAACTGGTGAGTGCTAAATTGTTTTCTTTCTTTCTCTCTCTCTATATATATATATATGTGGGTTCGTTTATATTTATGCTTAGTTATATTTGCGTGTACGCCTATTTGGGTGTGATTTTGAGTCGTGGTTTCTCAAGGTAGAGAGAGGATGTTGCTGTTTCGTATTTGGTTGTTTGATGGCTTTGAGTTTTTTTAAAAAAAATAAAAAAAGAGGGGGAGGAAGCCATGGGAATTGTACCTTAAAAGTAGGTACAGCTTCACTTCGCTGTTAACATCTATTGATTCGGTTGTTTTATTTTTGTAGGAGCCTTGTTAGTCATTTCTCGCACCATTATTATTGTTATCACTCTTATTATTATTATTCACCTTTTCCCTTCCCTCACGGTTTAGTGACGACATGTTTCTAATTCCCTGTGGGTAGGATGCTGTAGGAAATACACTTCACCCAAATCAAGACAGAAAGGGAAGTATAGACTGCTGTAAATTTGTGTTACTATATGGTTAAACATAAATAATTTCAAGATAAAACACGAAATGTTGCCTTTTCATGGTTTTATTTTAAGAAAGGACTTGTTTTTTTTCCTTTCTTTCATTTCACTTTTCTGTCGGAAGAGGCAATTAACTAGGTAGGTTCATATGTCACCTTTTCGTTTGTATTAACATCAAAAATGCAAGCACCCTTTCACATTGACATTCACACTCCATCATCATTTAAAAGGGGGAAAAAAGAATTTAGAGGTAGCGGAGCGCTGTGGGTCACTTTTCAGTGCTGGAATGGAGGTTTGTAGACGTGATCACACGAAGATCCCACAATTTGAAATTTTTGGTGCGGTAGATGGGAAGTAATAAAGGCTCTGATAAGTTATTGTTGAACCAAACGCTAACGGAACGTTTTAGAAGTTTATAATCACAATGATTGTGGCGGTAGGACGAAGGAAAAAAATTCAAAAAAATAAATAAAGAGTCTCACTGCCAGATGACTGTGACAAGCATATGAATTAGTTAAATATTGTAGTTTTCACGTTAAGGTTCTTTCAGTTGGTACTACGCACGCAAACTCTTGGCAGAGTTGGTAAAGACGTACTTGTTCTTTTCTTCTTTTCTGTATATTCGTTAATTACACCTCTTTCTTGTGCCTCACCAGCTGTCACGTTCCCTTCATTTTTGTTTTTATGTGATTTCGGTTTATTAGGTGGAATCTTAACCTAGCTTTGGGGATGGGAATAGTTCTTGAAGTCAATTATTATTTAAAGGCATTCAAAGGGTTATAGAGGTGAGTTTTTTTTTTCCCCCGGCTGTCTGCAATACCTTCGGTAAAGCACAACCGCCTTCATGGTATTTTTATTGTGACTATCGGAGACACGCTGTATCTGATGTTTGTTTGTTACTGGTATCGCTCATATATCATTGAAATGATCCGAGCACGACCGATGATTCTCGCATAATGGTTTAGCTATTATTCTTTGTTGAAGTTACCTGCATCTTTCGTCACTGTCAATTTTTTCTTTTTTTTGTTTTGTTTTGAAAACAAACATTTAGAAGGGAAGTGATTTACTGCTGAAATCCCTTCGTGGTGTTAAAGAAACTAGTGGGGAAGTAAGTCTGTGCGGCAGCGTTAAGTGGTTTACCAATTAAGAGAAAGGGAAAGGAAGGGGATAAGAGGGAAAGTGTGAGGTGAAGAGTAAGGAGGAACAGTTACCACCGCAAAGGTGACTTAACCCGATATTGAATGGGCGTGCCAAAGTTCGCCTCTTGGTTGCGTAATAAATATCCTGCAATTGTAACTAAGAACTGCCCCTCGTCTGTTCACGGACTGTACATTGACCTTAACGGCATTATTCATCCATGCTGCCATAATGATTCGGACACCGCAATTGCACTCCTTCCGGAAGAGGAAAAACTGGAATGTATTTGCAGTGAGTTGGAGCTGCTTGTACAAACTGTGCAGCCGAAGGAGGTAATGTACATCGCCGTCGATGGTGTTGCGCCACGGGCGAAGATGAACCAGCAACGTGCCCGCCGTTATATGGGCCGCGCAGCACCCGCTCAAACTGGGGAAGTTGCCTCCACTTACATGCCAAATAAAAGTGGGATGGCCATTGTAGAGGAGGTGGTGCGTGAGTTTACGTCAACAGAGATGGCGCAAGCCAATGATGACCTCGATGAAGTACGGCAAACGCTATTAGAGGATCCACTCTATAGTGGTGCGTTGTATAATGAAGGGGAGGAAGAGGCTGGGGATGCCTTGAACGACGGGGACGGGGTTAATTCTTTCTGTGTAAGGAGCACGGATGATGATTATGAGAGTACGCACGAAAATCGTTACGTGGAATCAAACCAGGTGGTTGACGATGTGTTCGGTCACCGTGGCGAAGTTATTGTCGATGACCCTACCGCTTTCGAATTTGATAGCAACTGCATCAGCCCAGGTACCGACTTCATGGCAAAAGTGTCTGACGCTGTGCTTAACATGCTGAATGAGAAAATGTCTGGGAATGACCCCACCTGGACACGGTTGTGTGTGATTTTTTCTGGGTCAAATACACCAGGGGAGGGGGAACATAAAATCATCGATTTTTTGCGCACGCAGTCTTCACTAGCACAGTTTGGCGGCAAGGCCAATCACGTAATTGTTGGATTAGATGCGGATTTGATTTTCTTGGCGCTATCTTTGCACATCACGCAGGTGTTTATTCTACGTGATACTACAAGAAATCCCTATAAGAGGCGAGCTGTTGCTCGACAGCAGCAGCGGGAGAGGCGGTCACGTAGGAAACGTAACTTTATCGACGACACATGCATCATTTCGTTGAATCCCAGTTATATTGATGAGGAGGAGAGCGACGGAGTAATTGGAGTACCCGTGTGTGAAAGCAGCGAAAACTCAAGTAGCGACACCGATAATGAATCCCCTATTGAGAGCAGAGAAGCCCACGTCACAACAGTACCTAACACTGGATTCGAGTATTTTGATATCAGCGTGGTGGGTGGGTCCCTCATCTCAGAGGTGAGTGCTTTGTGTGATATTAAGAAGTTTACTCCCGCGACGGAGTCGGCATTCGACAAGAAAACGCTCGTTTCCTCGGCAGGTTATTATTTCTTTGGTCAACCGAACCATATCGAGGATGGCACCTTGCCGTCTTCTACAGAATGTGGATCACCGAAAGGACGACGTTCTAAAAGGGTTTCAAAGAAAGCTGAGGCAGAAAGAAGTTGGAAGAATTTTAGGCCGTGCTCATCGCCGGCGAACAGCAAAATTATTGACGATATCATTGTACTGTCGATATTGCTTGGTAACGACTTCCTTCCGCACGCGCCAAGCGCGTTTTCAGGAGAAAGTGCCCTCGACAACTTACTGGAGTTATACGTTTCTGAAGTGCTACCATACGGTTTCTTAACGAAAGGGCCTCATGAAATCAACCTACCACAACTTCAACGTCTGTTTGAAGCATATGCAAAGATTGAGGCAGTTAAGTTCCGGCGGTTTCTCTTATTCAAAAGCACAAATAAAGAAAACAGCAACAGCGGCGCCGAATTTAGAAAAGGAAGCAACAATGACAACGTAACCGTTGCTGATGTAGCAGTTGCTCTTCACTCAACCATAGATGATAGGTGGCGCGACACGTACTTGAAGTCAACAGGCCTCTCTAACAGCGTGCAAGAGGCGTGCGAAAAGTATGTTGAAGGAGTTTGTTTTGTGTGGCGTTACTACACAACAACCACTACCGACTCCGATTGGTCGTGGTATTATCCTTTTTACCATGCTCCACCAGTAATAGACCTTGCAATATACTTAAAGGAAGCCAACATCAAAAGGATGCCGCTTCCTGTGGTGAAGTCCACACCACCGGACACATTAGTGCAATTGCTTTCTATTTTACCGCCTACAAGTCATGCGCTTTTACCCATGGTGCTGGGGGAGGTGATGGTTCGCTCACCGCAACAGGCGGAGCTCGAGAGTACATTTCCCTTGCAGTGGAATGTGGATTACCACGATAGCAACGTAGTACATCTTGCCACCGTAATGCTGCCGTTCGCTGATATGGATGTGCTTCAGCAAGTCGTTGACGCTGCTTGGCCACAACTCACGGAGGAGGAAAGATGGCGAACGCAAAAGTTGGACTTCCACCTTGTAATTACCTCAAACAAGACGTCTTTCGTGCCGAAGGGAGATTTGAGGAAGTTGTCCGACGCACTCGATACCATATTGAGACGAGTTCCTTCCCGCGAAGGGGTGGAGATACGACAGCTCTATGATGTTCCTTTGGAGCGATATCGGCCGCGAACGTATTCGTGTACGGTGGAAGTCCCAAGGCTTTCATATGGTGCGGATGGTCAAGTGATCAAGCGGCAACGTCGCCATCGCCACTCAGGCCAACTAAAAGGGAATGGAGAAGGTGTGATTGAAGGGAAGAAGTCAAATTCTCGCGTTACTGTTGTGAACAAAGGTCCATGTTTTGCCACGTTTTTGCTGTTCCTTGCATGTGCCTCTGTTTTCACTGCCGTTGTATTGTTGCCATGCTCTTTAGCGTCCTTTATGCAAGTATTGTCGATAAATATTTGTGCTATATTGATTAGCTTTGTGCTTGGCATCTCCGTCCATGACCCCTCCAGTGGCTGTGGCATGAGCCGCAATAACATTCGGCAGACATTCGTTGATTGGCTATGCACGGAGTGCCTGAGCCTTAACTTTTCATCGAGAACAAGGTGTTTCGTTTGTCGCGCGCCATTTGATAACCGACGCTGCCTCGCTGTATTTAGTTGTACGCAATCCGCCGATCAGTCATTGTACGATCCCGACCACTCGCCGCACATCGAGGCGGTGAAGTTACAAATTTGAACACGTTGGTAGTCTCGAAACGTGGTCACAGCCACTGTGTGTGTGTGTGTGTGTGTGTCGCAACTGTTACTCTTTTCCTTTTTGCGTGTATTTGTGTCTGCGAAACGTGCGATTCCGTCCCTTTTTCTTTTTTTCTTTTTACTGGTTCCTCATTACGTTATTTTAATTGCGCCGTTTCAACCCCTTATCGTTTCTTTCTGTGATCGTATACAGCAACAATGTGTAAAACAGGATTTTACCCGTAATCCACTGGGGAGAGAAAACGAAATAAATAAATCAAGGAGTATGAAGGCGGACTTAGGGTTCTAGTCACAGTGCACGGTAGGTTCGCCTCATTTTTTTTAAAGGTTATTTTAATACTGACACTTTTTCTCTTTGTAAAGCACGAATGTAAATCGAGTATATAATTATTGTTGTTATTCCGCTGCGCGTCGGTGTTTGTGGTATCTGAGCGGAATGCTGTATGAATACCTCTTACTTGCTTGTTGTTATCTCTTTTTTCTTTCTCCCTACTGAAACTCCCAGCGGCCACGACCCTCCGCTGCACGTGCACTGTTGAGTTTTTAACCACTGACTTTCCTCTGAAGCTTCATACCTACTTTCCCCGTCTGATCAATGCATTTTGTTTCTTTCCCTTCCTCTTAATTTTTTCGTCTTCACATGATTTAGGTGTCCGATCTTTTTTTTTTCTTCCACCGCTTGTCTTTTTTCCCAGCGGTTCGATGCCACTCCTTCTCCGTTTGTGTCTACGTATCGTAGATCCGGATGGTGCAGAAATGATGATGTGGTTGTCTTACTCCGTGATTAGCACTACAACTGCAAGTGATGTGATTCGTTTTGCTCAGCGAACTGTTTGTGAGCGGCTCGGTGCGAGTCTTGCTGCACCTGTAGGGGAATTAACGTTGTGTATACGTGATATCTTTATGAGGTTCGTGGCCGTCGGCACCTTAGCTTCCTCCAAGAATGAGGTTCCGATAACAACTATGCGTTTCTTCGAGGAGTTGCTTCGCGCAAACCGAGAGAACCGAAGTAGTTCTTCCATGTGTATGGGAGGTGATGGAGCATGGCAGAAATTTATAGTAATCCAAGGCGTCCTAGCACCTACAAAAGTGCTGCGACACCTCGATGTTCCTAAAAGTGCCGGAACGACGCATCCATCGTGCAGGTGCCAAATAGTTGAGGTTCCCTCGGAATTGGGTAAAGAACCGCTTTCAGTGGATGATCCCTTAGGTACGTCTCGAAACAGTTTGGTAAGTTACACAAATGAGACAGCGTTTGCCTCTCCCAAACTAGAGGTTAATGATAACGATGATAGCGTGGTTATCAACAGTAGCGCGAGTGAAATGAGGGACTCGATGTCTGTTGACGTGCGCCATGTTAGTGTGGAAGGTGAGCAGCATACGATTACACTTCGTGCCGCTGACCTCCAATCGTTGGAAACCGCCTTGTTGAAATGCTGTGAGGATTTGGGTCCGAAAGCGGGGTATGAGTTAGAGCCATCGAGGATGCGTTTGATGTACAGCACAGAGGAGAACACCCAAAGTTTCCCGGTTGAAACTGATATGGTGCTGAAACAAACACTAGAGAACCCAAATGTTACGTGTCTTTCCCTCGTGGAAAGGTCGCAAGTATCTAACTCAGCCTCTGACACCGCTACTTTAAGTGAGAGAACAGGTTTGGCACGTACAAGAAGGGAACCAATCGATGACAGCAGTCATGAACCATTTGCAGATGTGACACCAATGGAGTTGAGAAGAAATACGTGCGTAATACCGGGTGCAACACCCAAGAAACCTCTAATTCTGAAGCATGTGCACACCGTTCCACCACTGCCGGCATTTTCGTCCCTCAATGACTCGTCTCCGGTTGAAAATTCATTCGGACCAATAAAAGCAAATGGGAAAAGACGAACGAGCGATTTGGTGAAAGGAGATATAACGTGTTCTAACTCGGAACTGGCATCTTTTCACCGAGACATGGATGAAGCGCTTGGATACTACTATAGGATTGTGGAAGAAAATAACAGGTCTATCGGCATGCTGCAGCATCAAGTATCTTCGCTCACAAACGAACTGGAGGGATACAACAATGCAGAGCAGGACTGCAAGAGTCTCGAGAAAATTTTAGAGAGACTCAGAATGAATGTGGGCAGGGGAGAAAGTCGGCAAAAGGGCCTTTTACAGGAACTTGACGAATTGTGATCCCCCTGCTGAGTTTTTTTTTCCTTTCGGTGAGCACACCGCGGTTGCCTCCGGCGTTCTGACGATTTTTGAGCTAGATATTTATTCACATGCGGGAATGGCATATGCTCCTGCGTTCCCTTCAATCTCTGTTTTGGTTCCGCACATGCATATAATAATTTACAAAAGTTGTGAAGATGGAATATCGCACAAATGCAACGCCGTTCAATCATTTAGTATGCTACGTTCGTTGTTTATGTCTTTCCGCTGTGCCCCAAAGTTTTTACTGTAGTTGGCGAACCCTTACCCCAGCAAACGTTAAGTGTATCAACGTTGCCAAATTTCTTTTTCTGCTACGGAAACGTTGGTTTCTAAATTCATTCGGCTTTGCGCGAGTTTGCATTATTTTCATTTCTTCACTGCAGCACCATATTGTGAGAGTACTCTTTTTTCCTATTCTCGTACAACAGATTCTTTAGTCGATGGTAAACAATGAAGGGTATTCGCATCGGGATGTGATGACTGCTAGACTTCTTGTCGAGACAGTTGATAGCAGCAATCATATGGAAGAATATAGCGTACAATTTATTTTCTTCAGAGACACAACTGTTGAGGACGTGCTGCAAGATGTAGAAGAGAAATTTAACGCAGTGGGGCTACGGCTTTCTGTGCCGCCATCTCAATGTGGTCTCACATTTAAATGCAATGATATTGAGGTAGCGAAGGGCAGCGTCGGAGGGGCGGCTTACAACAGAGCATGTAAGGGTGATGAGAAGGGCGTTACGATGCTTCGTGGCACCGACCGCATATTCGGCTCCCCAGCTGTGGAACATTTTTATTGCAACAGGAAATGCTTGGGTTGTGAACGAGTTGCACAATTTATGGTCGTTCAGAGAAGATGTGCAACCCTTCCAGCAGGAACGACCGCCTCGCATTCGCAGGAGCGGAAGGAATTCACTCAACAAACCCCTACATGTGATTTTGGAGGTTCTGGTGGGTTTTCGCGATACCTTCTTCCAAGGCAACCGCTAGTTGACCTTTCTTCACGTGTAGGAACGGGCCGGTGTGTTGGTGCCACTGTAACTGATGACCATAACGCCGGCACCTCTACTGGTTATGGGAATTTAGATACGCTTTCCAAAGTACGACGCATGGTAGAAGAGGAACGACAACTTGTCTTTTGCTTCGGCCAAGATCGACGGAGCGTAAATTTGCAAATGAAACCGGTGAGACATTGGTCATCACTGTTGAAGGAACCACCTTCCAGATGTGTGTTGACAAAGGCGGTGGAGGATGAAAAGGCGGCGTATGAACGTCTTACCAAACTCATTAGGGACTTAACTATCAGTGAGGCTGCCAAAAAAGCAGCAGAACGCGATATGCTGGAAAAAGAAAGTAAGCAACTGAGAGAAAAGATTTCCAGAGCAAAGGGATATATTGAGAGACGCAAAGTCATGAAAGAGGAGGTCGAGCGCCTCAGAAAGGTGCTTGAAACCCGTAAAGAAGAAGAAGAAAGACACCTTCAGAGTAAGGTAGAGAAAAATGAGAGGGAAATACGACCCCAACAGGGTATGAATACAAAACAATGTTCCCCGCCAGTTGCATCTCCGGCATCCACAAACGTGGTGATACCGCAGTCCGTCTCACTGACTGAAAAGCAAACATTGCTTCAAGTTGTAACACCAGCATCCGATTGTGTAATGAGAGGTTTAAATGCAGATCCAACTGCCTTTTCGCTGTCGACTACTCCAACTTGCTTTTTTCTTTCGTGTCAGTCTGCACCCGATTGCATCAGTAACAGAGGAAGCAGAGGCCATGCCATATCGCCATCAATATCTGTTGGTGAATACAAAATTACCACACCTGCAGATATCACTCCCTCATAATATTAACGGTCTGTCTGGCCGAGGGAGTTCAATTAAAATCACGGGCGTTCCGGAACAAACCGATATGAAACAAAAGTGTGTGCTGAGTGCTTGTGAAGTGTCAGCTTCGTGGAGACTCAACACAACCCGGTTTTCCACACCACAAAAAAGAAAAAGAAAGACAAGAGGGGGAAAAAAACAGACAAAGAAAAAGATATACAAACGGAGAAAGAGAAAAAAAAATAGAAAAGACAAAAGGGAGATTTGTGCTATGTGCTATGTGCTAATACAAAAAATAATAACAGCAGCAACAGCAGCACCAAAAAGAAGGAGTGGCGTTGTACCACTCAATCACTTTCAAGGGATCCCTTTACTGCCCAATTTATTTTATTATTTTTTCGTTTTCATTCTTTTGCTTTGATGCTGCGACGGGGAAATTATCACAATGGCACAACCGATAATTAATGATAGCCGTTTGGTACCGTTTGCAACGGTTGTGTTTGAAAACATGTGGGGTTCATTCGGTAGAAACTTCCGCGGAAAATGTGGGAAGTATGCGAGATTTGGTGGTTTTGGTTTCATCATACGCACCTTTGGCCACATATTTCCGAAAGCGATTTTTACCTCTCTCCCTCCCTCTCTCTCTTTTTTGTTTTATACTTTTGTATGTGTGTAACGTCCTCGCGGTGTTGGTTTTGTTACGACGTTTTCACTGCTGCAACTTTTATATATTTATATTTCTATTCTTCATGAGGTGATATTTCCATATATTTATAATGAAGGAAGCGGTCTTTTTGGGCTGGTGTTTTGTACTGTTATCGTCCAAGGAAACGTTATTGTGCTGAATTCTGATAAATTGTACGCGTACATATAAATATTTGTACATTTATGTTTGTGTTTTGGGTTTGGCTGATGTTTACAATGGTATAAGTGATGTCGTGCAAGTTGATGGCAAAACCATTACCGCTTCCATTTTTTTTTTTGTTTGTTTGTTACAATTTTATGTGCTGTGCGAACACCCAATACGGAATAGTAGACATTACTTTTTGTTTTTTGTTTTTGTTTTCTTTGTTACTTCTCATCTACACTCCTAAAGATGAATTGGCGGTTGAACTGCGATTGCTACAGTTTTGCGCAAAGTTGCTTAGCTGAAAAGGGATGTTACTTTAGAAGCGCATGTGAAATTAGTGGCGGTTTTTTTTTTTAGAAGTTGTGTTAACCACCGTAAGAGGACGAGTAAGTCTTTCAAAAAATAAAAAAAAATAAAAATGAGAAAAAAAAAAGCAGCTTATGAGTGGTGTATGCATCTTCCAGGCCTGAATCCTCTACCGTTGCTTTTCGCTTTCTTCCTGTAGTGTCCGGTTAGCTTTTTTTTTTCTTGCTTTTGTTTTTGGTTTACATAAATAATAGTCATATATAAATATATATACGTGTGTGTGTGCGGGGGGGGGGAGGAGAGGCGGCCCGTAAATATTAACGTTACCCCCCCCCCCCCCCGCTGACCGGGTGCTTGAAAAAAAAAAGAAAAAAAAGACAGGGTGGTGTGGGTGTGGAGTGGGATGAAATGGTTGCGTCTGTTGCTTATATATATATATATATATATATATGCTTTTTCTTTTTTGAGTGATAAATTGTGTAATTCATAATTGATTATTTGCTTTGTGTATCTTCTCTAATTTTTCTACTCAATCCTTTTTTTTTTTTTTGTAGGCCTCCCCTTGTGCATTTAGTTTTATTAAATTGTACAACCCGTTTTTGTGAGGGATGGCACAAACCTCTTTCACACCCTTGTCCTTCTCGACTACGAGCAGCTGGGTAACATTAGATCCCAACGGGGTGCACATCAGTGGTGGAAGTTATAATAATTCATCACCGGTACATACGGAGCGACGGCAGTTGTTACAACCTTTAAATGATGGTCCTTTTGCTTCATGGCATCAACATCCTCCATCATCTCCCGGATCAACTTATGCTTCTGATGATTGTTATAACTTAAATACCGTGTGTTCGGAGTGGTCTGTATTGTGTGTTGAGCATTCCCCCACGTTGTCACAAGGAGGTAGCCGTTATGAAACACCACGAGAAGGTACAAACCAAGTTCGCACATTTCCAACAAGTTTAAGTAGCAAAACTCAACAAGATATCCTTTTTACCTCTACAGCAGGTTTATGTGGCGACATCACCGGCACCTCACGTGTGCCTTTGCGTAGCGGCGTATTGCGAAGTACTGCACATCCCTCATTGAGACCCCAACTTTTTCCTTTTAGTTCAACAAACAATTTTTCTCCGCTTTCTCAAATTGTTGTTACATCTGTTTTTGGTCGTTACTTATCTCAACAATTATCAACGCTGCATGTAAGGGAATGCATTGGTTCAGAAAGTGATGTGGACACATCCATTCCCTCACGAGGTTCTTCACCTTTTGCCGCATCACGTGGAAGCTGGGATGAAGTGGATCATAATAGTTGCTGTGATGAATATTCTTATGAAAGAGTGAGTGAAGGCACATGTCAATGCAGCAGTTCTACCGCCAGTCAATCTTGCAGTGAAAAGGGGACTTTACCGGGTTCCGTTCTTACTGAATTGTTTCTTTCTTTTGTTTTAAAAAATGTTCTCTCTGGTACTAATGGCCGCGACACGTACCGCCATTCCTCGAAAAAAACAACTGGATCCTCCCGCAATGATGCCACGGAATCTAATGAACATCGGGGCTGGTCAATGGTTAGCCGCTGGTTTGTAACAAATGTGGAGCCGCTGGTGGTTTGTACCGTTTACGGTATTATGGTATTTGTGCTTTGAGGTGAAGAAACAAAAGGGGGGGGGGAACAAAAAAGTAAGAAAAGAATAAAAGAAACTGTGTGGGAGGGATTACTGTGAAGTTGAATAGAGATGGATAGTGACGGTACAAGTGGCGTCAAAAGGAAAAGAAAAGGGAAAAAGGAAAAGAAAAAAAAAGAAAAGAAAAAAAAAAGAAAATAACTACAAAAGAAAAGGGAGGGAAATGATTTTTTTTGAAGGGGCGACACATCACATATTTGTACGCAAACTGTTATTTTCAAAGGAACAACAACAACAACAACAGCAACAACAAAAAACATTCGTTGAGAGAATGGGAACAAGTGATTGAACTTTATTCTCCTCTTTGTTATTTCTAGTGCAGTGTTCTGTGCAAGTTCCGTGCAAGTCCCCATCATTAGTTACTTATTTATTAGAGAGAGAAGAGAGAGAAGAGAGAGAGAAAAAAAATGGTGTGGGATTAAATGTTGAGATGGTTTAAAAAAACAAAAAAACAAAAACAAAAAAGGAGACAAAGAAAGAAGAGGAAGACACTCAAAGCAACATCCTTTCGATGACTACTTGTCCAATTTCAACAACGTCACCACTTCCCTATTTTATTTTATTTTTTTTTGGTTTTCTTTTCTTTTTTTCTTTTTTTAAAAAAAACTTTTCCTACTTTTTTATTTTTCCGTTCCACTACTTGTGCTGAATCGTGACAGTTTCCCACGAGTTCATGCCGTCTACTTCTTTCTCTTTTTTTTCCCCCCTTCTTTGCGGTTCCCCTTTTTTTCTTTTTTTTTTTTGCTCTTTTTTCGCGTTTTCTCTTCAAATGAATTACGCTCGAAAGGGAAAGTTACAATTATATAAATACTTGCAAAAATGACCTCAAGGAGGCGAGAGCAAAGTGAAGCAAAAAAAAAGAAAAAAAGAAAACCACAGCAACCAGTGGTTTGTTTTATTTTAAATAAATATATAAATAAATAAATAAATAAATATATATATATACGTGTTTGGTTGTTTTTGTTTTCTTTTTTTTCTTTTTGCCGCCCCCTCCACCTTCCATCTTCACCTTTTTTTTTCTTTCTTTCTTTCTCCCTCTCTTTCTATGTTTTTGTTTATATTTGCTTGGAAGTTCACTTCACACGTGGATGAGGGAGATGCACACAAATGCGGGGGTGGGAAAAAAAACAAAAAAGAGAAACGTGGAAACAAAAATAGAAATGTGATATCTGAAATTAATCAGAGTGATACAAATGAAAAAAGGAGAACCGAAGGAAAATAAAGAAGAAAAAAAGAAAAAAAAGAATCAGAGTGTTAGCGGTGACTGCCCTTTTCGTACCATCTCTATTTTGTTTTTTTTTTGAAAAATTACTTTTCAATTACTCACTCTCGTTTTTCTCCTTTTCTCCTTTTCTATATATATATATATATATAAATATTATGTAGGATATTTAGTATATTTCTTTATATATTTATTTGTTTTATATTAACATTGATATACATGTTTATATCTATAAAACGTGCGTAAAGCCGTGTATATGTTTACAACAACTGACATGTTTTTGTCTCTTTTCTTGGCAGCGGCGTGGAGGGGGGGGGAGGAGGAGGAGGAAGGGAAGAAAATTATAAAACAATTATTAATAACAACAACACTCGTCAGAAAAAAAAAAAAGAAAGAAAAAGAAACAAAAACAAAGAAAAGGAAGAAAAAAAAAATGAAATAAAACTGTGGGTTTTGAAGTGTTCGCTTTGATTGCCCCGTGAACCGAAGTAAACAACACGAGAAGGAAACTGGGAGGAGTACAAACATACGAAAACTTCCACGCGTACATTTCTTTTTTCTTTAAATTTTATCATGCAGAAAAAAAAATCTATTGTTTTGATATTATTATTATTTTTGTTGCTGTTGTTGTTTTTAATTGTGTTTCTTACCCTTTTTGTTTCGTTTTGACTGTTTTTCTTTTTTTTTTCTAATGATCCCTTTTTCTTTTTTTTCTTTTTTATTATTTCCTTCTCATTTTTTACTTTGGCCATTATTTCCACTTGGCAGTTGCCGTTGTTGTATAACATATTTTTGAGTCATGTACAGAAAGCAAAAAAAAAAAAGAAAACAAGAAATAAATAAATTTTTTTTAAAAAAAGTTAAAAAAAAGAGATATGACAAAATATTGAGTGGAATTCGCAGTGCCTTAGTGTTTGTTTGTTTGTTTGTGTGTGTGTGTGTGTGTGTGTGTGTGTTTTTCCAGATGATGGTGATGATAATGTTGTTATTGTTGTAGTTATTTCTGTTCCTAAACAATATATTAAAATATATATATATATATATCAATATGTGTTAGGTGATGCATTTTGGATTATGTGGCAGCGGCATATTCATTTTATTGTGATTCTTCGTTGTTTTTCTTTTCTTTTCCTTTTTAAATTATTTAAGTGGGGCTTCGTTCTCACGTCCCTTTTTCATATTATTAGCAGTAACGGCAGTATCACACGACAATACATGACAAATTAATTAATCAATTAATTAATTACTCATACATGCCCGTAGGCGTAATTTCCTAAAAGATTTTGGGTGGAGTGTAATTTTAGTGGTATGTTTAGTTTTATGAGTGATTCCGTTCTGTCGCAATTTCATATTTCCCTAACCCATCTTTTTTTTTTTTTTGACTTTTTTCTTTTTTCTTTTTTTAAAATTTAAAATTTCGTTTTTGCTCCGGGGTGTGTGGGTGTCTTTTTTTTTTTAATTTTGCTTTTTAGTGGAAACACTTTCTTCAATTAAAGAAAAAAAAATACGAGGAAAGGAAAACAAATAATGCCTGCAGGGAGATGGGCAGCAAAAGCGGAGGAGGGATGATTTTTTTTTTAAAAATAAAAAACAGAGGAGCAAAGGACAGTGAGTGAATGGATAAATGAATAAGGGTGATCCTTAAAAAAATTAAAAAAATAATATATATATATATATATATATATATATATAGTACTAGTAGTAGAAAGAAGGAAATAGAAAGCGGTAGTATTATCAGCAGTTTATTATATTAAAAAAAAATACTTAGTGAATAATAGTGGGATGTGTATGCAACTTCACTTATTGTATATATTTACATAAAAGGACACATTTATTTGTGGTATTATTATTATTATTGTTATTGCTACACATATGTGTATCACTATTCATTTATATATGCATATGTTTATTAGTAATAGTGTTAGTATTAGTTATGATATTAGTAGTATTGCTGGTAGTAAAAATTAGTATGGAAGGGACAAATGTTTCTCCATTTTTTTATATTTTTTTTAAAAAAAAACTCGTTTCAAATTGCCGTTTTTTAACTAATTTTTTTTCTATGTCAAAATAATGTTTATGAATAGTTGTGTGGGATTGAAGGGGTGAGGAGATGGGGATGCTTTAATATATATATATATATTTATATTGTTATTGCTATACAATTATGTTATTATAAATGTTCCTTTTTACAATTTTGATGTATTTTCCTCTCTTCTTCTTTTACTCATGTAGCTTTTTTTTTTCTTCATTCTCATTTTCCAACTTCTTCTTTCGTTTATTATTGTTGTTGTTTTTTTCTGTTTTTTTTTTGCATGAAACGTTTTCATGTAAATGTTTTACATTTGTCTTCGTCTCTCTTTTTTTTATATATACTGACTCAATATGGTTCGTCGGACCTCTTTTTTATTTAAAAAAAAGAAAATAAGAAAAAGGAGGAGAAAAGAAATAGAAATTATTATCTCACCCGAAACGCTGCAATAACCCCTGGGTTTGTGTAAGTCGTTTGCCAATACTTTATTGTTGTTGTTTTTGTTCTTTTTTTCCATTGCGGTAAATATTTGTCTCTTATTTCCTTTTCCTTTTCCTTCCGTGCTTTGATGAATTATCTGACTGATTTTTTATTCTAAAAAAATTTTGTTCCTTCTTTATTTATTTATTTATTTTTCCCCCTTCCCATTTTCTTTGCATAATTAACTTTTGTGCATTTCATTATGTAAAGGCTCAAGTATAGTCTACACAAAAGGTAACGCCATAGTGCTGGGGGAAAAGGTTTATTTTTTTTTTTTAATTTTATTTTTCATCTTCTTGAAGAAACTTCAAAGAAAAGAAGTTTAAACCAAAGAAAAAAAAATCAGTGAAGAAGGTTAAACAGAAAAGAAAGGGAAGAGGAGGAAGAGAAAGAAGAAAAGGTGTACCAATACACAATTAAAAAAAAAAAGGACAGTGACGAACTTCCAGAAAGAGAAGTGTAAAAAACAACAAAAATAAAATATTAAACAGTTCAGGATTTGTGCTGTTACGGGAAGTCCCAATTACATTTCATGAGCAGTGAGCCAACTGTTGATGAATCATCTAAGCAGCATTGTAACCAGTTAGCCGTCCCAGAGGCTGCGGTAGCGCCAACAGAACCCCAACACACCACCAATTCTCATTTAAATGACGGAAAGGAAGTAAGTGTGCAACTCGGGGAGCTTGACGAAACACCAGAACATTTACACCCTCTGGTTCATCAAATTAATACATTAAATGAGTGTGATCTCCTTCACATTGCTGAAATAACGGAATATGTCGTCACTCGAGATGTCTATTCGAGTTTACCATGCCGAGGTGGCAGTTGGTTCCTGCCAGAGGTACGTAACGTGGAGGATAATGAACCGCAGAGGTGTCTTTCATGCATTGGTCGCGGTACAGTTTGCGTGACAATTTGTGGGCGGCGCATTATGTTTCCCATCCTGAGGATGTGTTTGTGTGCGATGATAATTGCCCTTGTGTGGTTTACGCTCTGGAATGCGTTACCACATTCCTTGCTTGAGCCCGGTGGGTATATTTGGGATACGGCTACTATTGTAATTGTTTCTTCATTCCTCGGTGGCTTAGTATGCCGAGTATTACAGCTTCCAGCACTTGTAGGAGTTCTTTGGGTTGCCATTGCTTGGAATAATATTCCCTACGAGGGGTATCTAACATCAGGTATCGGGTTAGGTATAAAAGACATTTCTTCCAAATTTGGTCTTACTGTGATCATGGTGCGTGCCGGGTTCTCCGCCTACTTAAGTGGTATCGCTCTTCACTGGAAGCATACACTAATGCTATCATTTATTCCTTTTGCCCTTGAAACAGTCGCGCATGCACTTATCGCTAGCGCTGTTTTCCCCTACTACGATTTTAACTGGGCCGTTGTGCAAGGCTCAATTTGCTCTATTGTATCGCCTGCCGTAGTGGTACCCGGTGTGCTTTATTTACAAAATATGGGTTATGGTCGTGGCTCTGGGCCCCTTTCTCTCATGGTGTCATCAGTGGGTATAGAGGTGGCAGTTGGGGTTTGGCTTGCAAGCACTTTTTTAGAGAGGATATTTTTTCAGCAAAGCATCTTGACTTTCGGCCTCGTTGGTATTGCACAGCTTTTTGGTGGTGCGGGTCTCGGTATAATACTTGGGGTTGCCTTCTTCTACTTTGTGGAGTTATTTAAAGGCGATGTGCAACGACTTCCGAATGGTAAATTGCAGAAGAAATATCTCTTTCCCGTATTAGACCTGGTCACGTTTGTATTCCTTACAGTTGCCGCCCTTTTGGTATTTTTCGGGTATGCCGTTAGCCTTGCCGGTGGAGGTTGTATTGCATGCGTATTGTTTGCGAGCACAATGACTCATATGTGTCTGAGGAAAGGTAATCCAGAATTGGAGGCGCAAAGGAAATATATTGGTAAGCGACTTGCACAAGTGTGGGACAACTTGATGATGCCCATCCTTTTCGCCATGATGGGAGCAAAGTTAAGTACCGCATCTGTATTTAGCAGAGACTTCTTTCCAAAAGTCCTCGCATGTTTCTTTGGAAGTACGGCTGTTAGATTGGCCGCAATATTTATTGTTCAAACTCGCTCTGGATTATCACTGCGGGAGAAACTGCTTGTTTGCGTGGGTTACTGTGGTAAAGCCTCAGCACAGGCATCACTTGGCCCCGTAGCGACCGCTTTGGTGGCTACTAAAATGGCATCACTTTCTGATGGAGAAGAACCGAGTGTTGAAATCTTGAAGATGAAAAAGTTCGCAGAAAATGTGCAGCAGGCATCCGCTACGTATGTCATGTTTCTGGCAGTTGTGGCTTCTGTGGGACTCATGCGCGGTGGTTTGGCGCTGTTTCAAAAGCAAGAGAGAAGACTTCGGGAGGGATCTGAACAGGATAGCGGAACCAGGGAGGAAGAAATGGAACAGAAGGTGTAGCACATTTAAAGGAGCCACAACAACTTTTAATTTTTTTTTTTTGTAGGGAAGCGGAGACGGGAATTACCTTCTAGGGGAGCCGCTACGAGTGTTGCTTGTTGCTTGTGGATGATAAAAAGTGAGTTTTGTGTTATAATTAAGGGACGTCGTTTTGTTTCAATTAAAAAAAAAATTCTTGAAGTCAGATGCCAAATTCAATTTGAGCATGGCAAACGTATTTAGGATTGTTTTTTTAAAAATTATTCTCCCTGTTTTTTTTTTTAAAAACCAGGTATAGTGCGTATCTGTTTCTTTTCTTTTTAAAAAAAAAATTTCCTCTCGAAATTATATTTAAATATTTTGTTCTCTCAAAAATACGTTGTGTATCTTCCCAACCTCTCCAGCCTTTACTGTTTTCTTTTTTTTTTTCTTCTAAAAATCACTTCCTTTCTATGTGTATTTTGCGTCGTTTCTTTGTTTGTTTGTTTGTTTCTATTTTATTGTTTAGAGGCTACTGCGCTTACCATTGTCTTAACATCTGCGTGGTTCCCCAACGGAAAAGGGGTTTAAAGTATCTGCTAAGGCTATTATATGAGCGATTACTTACGACCTCTTTTTTACTTTTTTTTTTTCTCCCTCCCTCCCCATAATAAATATGTTGTATAATTTTTTATGAATAAGTGGTGGTATACAAAAAAACAGCAACAACAACAATAGTAACAATAACAATAACGAACAACAGCAATAAAATCATCATCATCATTATTTTTTGTTCCCTCTCTCTCTATACGCACATCCAATCAACTGACATTTGGTGTGGAATACTTAAGTAAATTCACTTTACAGTTGTGTACACCAATTAACTAAATAACTCTCTGTTGTTATTGTTGTTGATTTATTAATAATAATAATAATAATTGTTGTTGTTGTTGTTGTTGTTGTTGTTGTTGTGCGTGTCTGAATTTCTTCTTTCCTTATATTTCTCACTGGAAAGAAAAAGGAAAGGTGAGGCAACGTCATTACGAGCGAAAGAAACGTTGTTTAGATAGCATTAATAAATAAATAAATTTATTAACACGCCGCATTTACATTGGATAGATAGCTCAAGGAGAGGGGGAGGAAAAAAACAAACAAACAAACTTGTGAGGATCACGTGAGTGGTTGTGTGCCGCGTATTGTAAAGAAAAGAAGTTTTGTACACAAACGGAAATTATACACCGCCGTGCACAAGAGTGGTGATTTTACAAGAGCTGAGAGTTTAAAGAAAGAAAAAAAAAAGACAAAAGAAATTAGGAAGAGAAATAACAACAAAGAGGTGTACGGTAGCGGTAATACGGGCGCGCAACGATATTGGGAAGATTATATATACGCACATATATATATATATATATATATATATATATATATATAGTTTTTAGCATATAGATAAATTTATTTATATATTTCTTACACGTATACGAAGAAAAAAAAGAAGGAGATTCCTTTTTTTTTTTTGTTCACTCAGCAAATTGCGAAAGTGGTGAGACTCATCAAGCAGAAAAGGAGGCATTGTATCCGATGTCTCGACGTGTATTGTGGGAATCGGTTCGGCAGGAGGCACGTAGCAGGGTTGAAGGCGTCAATGCATCACCCATCAGCACGAATGGAATAATAGAGGCACGAGATAAAAGTGATGGTTTGATTACATACGAGGAAGGTGGAGGCGTCAGCGGCGTTGCAAACGATAATGAAGGGGGATCTCACGGTAAAATCGGGAATATGGCCACAGTGTCACAAGAGAATCGGGATACACAAAATCATGCAACTGGTTCACACGATAGCATAATCGCCAGTTGTGATATTAGTTGCATTCCAAAAGATAAGCACGAGTTGCACGGGCCTCCTTCGCACCTTTCACGTTGTGGATCATCTCCTGAAGCTGAAGGAAATTGTTCCGCTACCGCAGACCCAACGCAGTCGCATTTAACGGATCTGGCTATTTCTGTGCTGCTGGAAACGGGAGGGGATACACATCAAGACAAGGGTTACAATACGGCGCTTGATGTAAACAGCAGCCGCTTCAATAGTTCGGCTACAAACAACATACATCGAGAGCTGGCGCAGGAAAAACAAAAAAACATTGCTGCTGAGCAACGATTGCTGACGCTGGAGAAGAAAATCAGGGCCCTGCGCGAGGAGAATCAGCATTTACTACTTTCTTCCGCCACAAATGCAACTGACAGGAAGATGATGAAGGGCGCGACTTCGGCTTACGCTGAGGGTGAAGTTGTTGGCCATGGTGTGCAACGTGACTTTGCGGATGAAGTTACAGACACAGCTGGGGAAGAGCTAATAGCACTGAAGCGGCGTTGTGATGAGTTGGAGGTTCGGCTCGGTGAATTAACGGCACAGGTGCGACAGAAGGACCAAGAATTAGAGCAGAAGGAAAATCGAATAAGGCAATTAGAGCACATAATTGCCAACGATCTAATTCGCCGATCAGCGGATGTGAACAAAGAAGAGAATACTCAAGTCAGAAGTGAGGGGGTCGGCCGCAGCTCCCCAAAAGTTGAATTTAGTGTGAAAAAAGACGTACCCGGGAAGAAGAACAGCTCAACCCAAGGAACAAACGGTGTAGTGAGTAGAGAATCACCAACGACAGCCGCTGCCCGCGAGACGGCTTCGTCCACAGCTGCAGCTCCATCGGGATTGAACTTAGGGGACTTGCGTTCAGTCGAGGCTCTGCAACGACTGTTACTGTCCAGCATTGAGGCTACTAACTTACTGGTCGATAGTTCAAGAGTGTCTAAAGGAAAGGAAATGGATACCTTATCGGTGCCCTCCTCCCTCACGCACGGGTCGTCGCATCTGGCCGAAGGGTACACGCGTGTGAGTACTTCAGATGTCAAGCAGCGTCCCCTCTGCGTAGTGAGACAAGGGGAAATAGTAAGCCATTCAGCGACCTCTAGAGCTTCATCAGCTGCAGGTGTGCGTGCGTCTCCCAATCGCTATGGATCGAGACACCGCGCCTCCTCCGTCCCCGGAAGGTGCAGTGAGTCGCGTGCCTCTTCAGTGAGGGCAATTCGACAGAGAGGACCATCGAGTGATTCGCCCATGCGAGAAGCAGCGATGTTTGCGCGTATATCAAGCACCCCCGGGTGTAGCAAAGCAACTTCGTCTCTCTCTTCACGTCGCCCTCCGACCCAAAAGCTTCTCAGTGGTCGCATTCCGTTACGGTCCACAGAACTCTTTAGCAATGTGACCCATATGAACCGCTTCTCACAGTACCAGAATGCTCGACGAACCTCTCGCCCGGACGCATGTGCATCCGCCGCCTCGCCAAAAAGTAGCTGCTCGACGAACAAATCAAACGGCCGAGCTCCGAACGTGAAAAAATATGTTACACCTAGGGCCCGTGCTCGACCACGAATTGGCGTCGAGGCCACAGCCAGGAGTTTAAAATGCTCACCTCCACAGAAGCCTAGTACCACGGTCATCACCCGCGTTGAAAAGCAACGTGAAAGAACTCCACCAACACCTGTTCGCCGGGCAGAATATGTGAAAGAGGTGTTATCACAAGACCCATTTGTGTCTGAAATGTTTAAAACAACTTACCGACCCAACCGACTGGTGCGGTGCAGCAAAGAGGAAGGGGAAAATGTATGAATATGATGGTGACAGCTTGAGCTTCTAATGGTCGTATTTTTTGCGTCTTTGTGATCAGTCGTAGGTGCATTGAGGAAGCACTTTGATGGCGGTAAAAAAAGAAAAATAATAATGTGCTGGCTTTTAGAAGTCAGGAGCGGCTGTGGCGTATTCTTTACCATAGAACTATACTTGTTACCATAGACAGTTGGCGGTCATAACAGGGACGCTATGAGGCAAATGGAAGGGAGCGAAATGAAAAGTTTGCGAGAAGGACGGTGCAGCGGGGTGGAAACATACATACATAATATACGTATATATGTTCATATATATATGTATATGAATTGGTTCGTGTGGTGAGTTCTCTACTGGGGGGGGGGGGGCACAATTAGGTTGTTCGAGTGAAACTTTTTAGTTTCCTCACCCGCGGGTGAGTGATAGCTGTTTTTCATGCACTTTCTTCTTCTTATGCTTTATTACTACCACAACAATGATAATAATACGTTTGACTCCCCTTGACTCTCTGTGTCTCGTACTCAAATGCTCTTTTGTGGCTCATCCGTCTTGTTCTTGTTGTTGTTCATCCGCAGCAGAAACGGTTGGCACATATATTTGTATCAATCGTACTTGCTTTCGTTTCTGTTGCGGGAAGTGACCTATGAAGATATTGAAGGTGCATTTTTTTCTTCTGAACTGTTACTGCCAGTGCTCAGTGTGGTGACTTTAAGGACAGTATTATTTTTATTATTGAGCGTTTTGACGTCGTCGGTGCTTCTTCTGTCTTAGTTTTTTTTTTCGTTATTCTCCTTCATTTTTTTTCTCCCTTATGCCGCTTCGTATCATTATTCTCCTTTGCACCATGTATGTTTGTTAGTTTGTTATGTTCCGTTATTCCTTATTATTCGCCGGGTTATGGTGAGAACACAGTGGAGGTTGTGGAGGAGGGGATGGACCTAAAAACGGATTTAAAAAAACAAAACAAAGGGCTCCCCACGTTTTTTAAAAAAAAATTATCGTCACGAAAGAAAATTATAATAATGTAAGTATCTTTATTTATTTATTGCTCATGTGTGCGGAGTTACATCAAATGTTGTCCGCTCCAATTGTTTAATTTCTTTGCACTACTCTCTTTATATGAGTGGGAGCGAAGGGAACCGTTGAAAGGCGACATGGTCGCGTCCGTATAGTTCCCTTCAAGAACTCAAACGAAAAAGTTAGAAGAAAAATCAGGAGAAAAAAAAAAGGATTTGTGTTCTGTGTTGTGTGTGTATGTGGGAGATTGTTGTTGTAATTTATGTGTATTCCATTTAGTAATTTTCCAAATAACCTTCGTTTCTTAATTATTATTTAATTAAAAAAAAAAAGGGAAACGAAGGCAAACAAGGGAGAATTGACTATAACAGCGACGTAATGTGTGTTTGTGTATGGATGGGGGGAAATTCAAGTGGAGTTTTCATATTGACTTTTGTGTGCTTCAGTCGATAGTGCGTCATAAACTTACTTACAATCAACATTTTGTGATTACGTGATATCGTCAATGCTCTGCGATTACATTTTCATGCAAAAGCCAATGCTTTATCTCCCCCCTTATGCTTCTCATTTTGCAACAGTTTCTGGTCGTAGTATACAAATGTGAATATGTGTTTCAACTGGTTTATTGTATGAAGTGAGAGAAAAATGCAGAGCGGATGCTACACTGTTTCGCTTCTTTATGGAAATGTGTTAGTGATTTAATTCGTGCCGAGTAGTGGAAACCTCCGGTGGATATTGCGCTTGACGTTGGTTGTTACACCGCTCAACCATTTTAATGAATATGTGATGTTGCTTTGTATATGTCCATTAATTTGCAGAAAAGTGGGAAAGTTAGGTCGTTTACCTCACTATGTCTATTAAAATGGCAATAAGAAGAGAGTCAAAAAAAAAAAAAGAGGAGGTGCAGCGGTAGTAATACACAGAACTGCCATTGCGATAATTCTGCAACATCATTCATGGGTATATATATTGCAACAAATGTGTTCAGATGATAATGAAGGGGGAAAAAAAAGAAAAATCGAATTTCGTGTCATTACAGAGGAAGGAAGAGGATGGACGAGGTTAATTTATTAGGGCTCAACTTTAAGATAAGTGCAGTTATTAGTTTTTTTTGTTGCTATCATTTTCATTTGTTAGACGCTGTAGTGGAAAATCTATCATTTTTTTTGGGAAACTCCTTAGAGATGCCCCTTTATTCACCTGTTTGATGAAGTTGTACATCATCTATGCCTTTTTCCCCCTCGTTTTTTGTGTTATGTTTTTGAACAAACGCCGATTTGGATGCACACCGACAGTGGAAAAGAAAAGTAGGAGGAGAGGCATTTGCTCAACAAGTAGGGAATATTAAAAGAAGGAAAGGGAATACGGAAAGAGGCTTAAAACAAAAAGGAGCGGTGCGCTGACACGGCGAAGAAGAATTAACAATAAAACGTTGGCGCGGTGCCGCTGCGTTTGCTGTCCAGGTGTGCCCTGCGCAAGATATTCATGCGTGTGTGTATATAAGCATAAACTGGAGGGAAGGAAGACCACGAACGGGGGTTTTCTTGTCCGTTTTGCTTTCCCGGTTGCGTGACAGTGTGAGTGTGTGCCATTACAGCTGGGCATTAATTGTAGGAAATGAATCGCAAGGGGTATAAGGCTCTTCCAAGGGAATATGATGAGGGTTTTAGTGAGGAAAGAGTTGGGCATGCATTGAACAAAGATGCTCCCAGCAAAACATATGAGGAGTTCATTGTGCGGAGGTTGCAGGAAATTATGGAGACTGCTCAGTCTGATTCGAAGAAACCTGCCACATTCGGGCGTGCAGCCGCTGCAGACGTTTTTTTGCGTCAAGATGCACCCATTACTGTAACATTTGCTATGCTGGCGACTTCGTGCGCGATGCACCCCACTACCGACGTTGTTACGTTTTCAGTGTTGTTCGCCGCGCTATACACGTCTTGCATGGCATTGCAGGTACTTCTTTTATGGTTACGCATAACCGAAAAGAGACAGTCAGCTATTTCTGTCATGCAAAAAGTCCTCACACGGTGGAAAAAGCGTCTCGTAGAGGGACCACCGAGGGATAAATTGGATCGCCGCACTGTGTTTCGTTTGTTTTCTTCTTTCCTTCCAGCTAGCGCCTTTCGTATTGTGGCTGTTGTGGATACAACGACGGGGCGGCTAAAGCGTACTCTGAAATGTCTTGTGATGAAAGGGGCTCTTCGACTTCACAGGACGACGTTGAAGGTGAGTCGTCACACGGAGCCAATTGAGTTATTTAAACTCGTCGACATCGTGCGAATGATACTGAAGGGTGAAGCCGTGATGTTGAGATCACTTCCAGATATGGCTCCTCCACCCCGGCACCCAAACGTAACCGGCGACGCCAACATCAATGGTACAGGGGTAGAAGGAAATGACGAGGACATATCAACAGATGAGAGTGATGACGAATACGACACGCGATGTGAGGCGAATAGTGTTCATGCGCTGTCGGTACCGCAACAGATGGCTTTTCTTGTGTATCGCTTCGTTCTTCTTGCTTGGTTGCTGGGCATCGTGGCGTGTACTTTTTCTGGTTACATATATCACGTACTCACCGATATCCCGCTGAGTGACGGCGTCTTTCTGAATCCTGCTGTAGCATTACTTGGGTTACTACCGGTAAACGCAAAGTTGCTGAATAGCATCCTCGTTATGTATGCGAATGTGAACCTTGAGTGTCTATTTCGTCATCTTGTCTCTAAAACCACACACTCTGTTGATGATCGGATTCCGAGACTTCCCTTCCGGGCAACTATGCAAGCTTTCCGCCGTGCCACATCAGCTACCTGCAGTCGACCCCCATTATGTTTTTCTTCATCATTGGTCGAAACACTTGGAACTACAACCGTCGTGGCTCTGCTCGACACAACAGGCGTAGTGACCGATATGGTTCCGCTTCCCACACGGTTGCTCATGCTTAAGAGTTACACAGCACCGGAAACCCCCAGTAGCACAAGCAGCACTACAACCAGCGATAGTGATAACGACGAATTTAATGGCGCTGCTGCCTTTACAGGTCTTGATCATAGCAATGACCCGGACCCGTTCCTGAGAGCAGCGAACTTTGACCCAGAGTATCGTTTGGCGTTGAAGCGTCAAGTCCGGCAAAAGAAAACACAGAAGAGGAGGTTCCTGGAGTTGCAACTTGCACCTGGTACCGATGATGATCTTGCTGTGCAGTTTGCCGACTGCAAGGAGCGGCAAAAGTGGGAAAAGAATGTGGACTCCCTTTCACTGTGTTTGTTGATTCATGCTATGGCACCTGAGCCGACCAAGTTCGAAACGTGGCAGGAGCCGCTTAGGTTTTGTGACCAAACACCCCGGTGGGGTCCCAGCATACACTGGGTGCCGCGTGCAAGCGAATTCGATGATTCATTAGCTAAGTCATTTCGAATTGTGGCACGTATATTTCATATCAATACGGTGTCTTGGCCGGGACGCTCCAGAGAGTGCCCGGAACAGACTTGCACGCTCCTGGTGGTCGCCAGTGATGGTCTATTACACGCATTTACTGTCGGTACCGTTTGTATGGTAACTCACAGTTGCCCATTTCACTTTAACGGCTATGAAATTGAAGGGTTCGATGAAGAGTTACGAGAGGAAGTAGTCAATACTGGCACAGTGGTGTGGAAAGACGGAAGAGGATTGGAAACCGTGGCGGCCTCGCACACTATGCTACCGGACAAATTTCGTTCCTGTGCAGAGTCTTTGCCGCGGGAGGACGGCTCGTACGCTGAGTTTTTGTTTTATAATGGGGTTCAGATTACCGCTGATAACTGTCTAGCCGAACTTAAGTTGTCTCCATCGGGGGAACCGTCGACAAATGGATGTGAGGGGACAAATGAAGAGGTGCCACGCGAATGTTTCCTAGGAGTGCCGACGAACACGAATGGTTCAACGCCTGCAACCTCTGAAGCAGACGTTATAGGTGCCATCAACAGCAGCGAGAGAGATGCAATCAACGAAGGGAATAGCTTCTGTTGCAGCAAGGGATTTACAGACATTCATGGAAACTCCCACCTTTCGTTTGTTCCCACTTCTGTTGAACTACTAGGCGACCTTCTTCATATTCTTATTAACGGCTCGCACGCCTTCTTGGGGCTTGTTGGACTTCAGGATTCCATTCGCCCCAATGTACAGAATGCGATGTCAGTTCTTGATGAAGCAGGTATCCGTTGCATGTACTTCTGCTCTGACGGTGAAAGGCGGACCAAAAGCCTCGGAAATCGCTTGGGCCTTGAAACGGATTGGAACTGCTGCATTTCTTTGGACGAAGGAGCCAAGGACCTTGACGCTCACAGTATTCGAGCACAGCTACCAGTGGGGATAAAGTCCATTAGGCGACATATCGTACACGTAGACTCCATTCCATTGCAGGTTAATATGTTTTCCCACGCACACAGCGCATCGACGCGTGCGATGCTTTCCATCTTGCAAGACAACCACGAGGTTGTGTCCGCCATTGGGTCGACGTTCAACCATAGCAACGTTCGGAGCTATATTCAGGCGGACTTGTCTGTTGGAGTTCTTCCGCAGAGGCGCGGAGCTGTAGAAGGCAAGGAGGGACTATGCTTAGAAAATCAAAAGCGTATTAGTGAACCATCTGATATTCGTAGTATGAAGTCTGAGACTGGTGATCAGTTACTCTATCGCGATGTAGTAGACCTGATTGGCTGTGCCTGCACGCTCTCGGATACCTCGACCACCTCAATGTTACCGATAGTGACAACTTTGATTCGACAGGCAAGGTTTCGGCTAAGTGGAATAGGCAATTGCATTTCCTTTGTGATGCATGCAAACTTTTTTGTTACATTTTTGAATGTAATACCCTTGATAATTGGTGGGCCGCTCCTGATACAGCCAGCAGCTGCGGTGTTTGAGCTCAATGTTATCATACCCATCCTAGCTCTCTCGTGCACCTACACTGCGTATGCGGACAAGGACCCAATGAAGAGCATTCAATCGAGGCATAATCATTTCGTCCGACTTAAAATATTGCGTCACAGTGCTGTCGTGTGGTGCCTGCGGTACATTCCCTCACTTGCCGCGTTGTTGGCTCTGGGCATAACGTGTGGTTTACAAAAGTGTGATAAGGGAAGTTTGCATGAGCTCGCGCTCTCTTCATCCGATAAATGTATGGCTGCAACGCGTGGTTACATTGGACTCACGTTGAATTATTGGCTGATGATTCACAGCTGGACGCACATGAGTCGTTACGACAGACTTTCACCCGCATTTCTATTTAAACCCCGTTACGGTGGACAATACATGTACTTATTCACATCAGCTCGGTGGGTCGCTGCCAATGCGCTAACCGTATTCTTCAGTGTTGCGTTTGTTGTCGCGGAAACCTTCTGGGACGGCATACTTGAAGACGCCTTCTTTCCATCACGCACTCACTTCTACATCTCCGCCTTCTTCCCCGTGCTGTTGGTATTATTGGATATACCAATAAAGTCGTGGAGGTTGAAGCGCGCAACTTTAATGCAAAAGTTCCGTCAGTTGTCTTTCGGTACGCGGCTGGGGATGCATTCACCGCGAGGAGACTATGAACCGGAAGTTGGTTCGGCCACCGGTTGTAGCGGAGGAGCCAATGAGGGCGGAGGCGGGGTACAGGGAAGCACATCAGACGCCAACGTACGTAATGAACTACCGCTGCGGCGTAGGTTGCAGGATGCCTTTTATCGCTTCACAACCATGCGCAGGGGAAAACTGGAACTTAACTGCGTATGTTGCGATCATATCGGGGGTAACTACGCCACGTATCACATTAACGCAAACGACATGTAATTGATCGATTCGGGAGTGTTGTTGTTGTTGTTATTATTCTATTCTTCTTCAAAGTTGACGTGGTTACTTAGTGGTTGGGAGCTATCGGAGCGGCACGTCTACGCGTAACTTTTGGTGGCCGACCTCGTCCAGGGTGATGGGTATGCAAAAGTGAATGTGTTGAGCAGCAAGCGCGGGAACAGTTGAGTTGCTTAGCGACCGTGTAGTTGGGTAGCAAGTATAGAAAAAGAGAAGGAAATATCAGGTGGTAGAGCCTCTACCACGGCTTCGTAACCTTCGGTTAATCAACTATCGAACCTAAACCGTACTGCCCCTGTGCCTTCGAATCACTCTCACGATCTCCGTTTATTTTGTAATGTCTTTATGGAGGTAGTGAGTAGTGATGGAACAGGTGTGGGAATCATTTAAACTTCTGGTACTGCCAGGGTGACACCCAATACCAACTACTGAGTTAACATCAGAATGCATGAAAGGCAAAGGAGATGGAGTGTCGTTGTAAAAAATGCATCTCAGGCAGCTTCACTTACTTTTGTTTTCTGCGTCCTTCCTCTGGTTTTGCCTCCCGTTACACTGAAAGGCAACTTTTAATAGTTTTTCGATGCACATCTGCTCCTTTATAATTTCTTCTTTTCCATAACAAGCACACAAATAAGATTCCGTCACACCCTGAAGCGGATATTCGTAAGTGAAGTTGGGTGCGTGACGAGACTACTTTTTACATCCACCACAATTTAGCTTTTATTCTCCCGAAACGGTAATAAGAAGTGCACAATCAAGCGAAGGCCGCTGGAGGTGAAACAAACTAGTGAGGGCTAGCTGTAGAGCGATACAACAATGGTGCCATCCATCCCTCAACTACTGCTTGAGCTTCCGGTAGTTTGTGTTAGTGAAAATCATTTACTGAATGGTCGCCTTACTCTGTCCGTTAAAGATGCAACCGCTACCGCACAGTCATATTACGGTGCTGTGGAGAAGTACTTGCAAGGTAGGGAACCCCATCTAGACTTGGAAAAAGATGTTGTCCCAGCCATTGACTTTGCCCTGCGTCTTTTTAACGCGGAGAACTTTAGTGGGGAGTTAGTGCCAGCGGAGCGGGAGCAGCTGTCTACCGTGCTGGATCGCTACGCCACCGTTGACACGCTGCACGAGCGCTATGTACAGCGTTTGTTAATGAGCGATGGTGAAATGCCTCATCCCTGTGTGCGACTTAGTAGGATGTTGCTGGCTGTTCTCGCTACTGCGTGCAGTTCGGTGAAGCATGCCGGACAGTCACAGCCGCAACCGCTGCTGCCTTACACCTCCGTTTGGCGTCTGCGTTGTCACATGCGTCACCAGCTAATCATGCAGCACCGTGCCCACTCAATATTTCTTCACCTCTCGTCTTGCGTGGATGCTGCCCTCGCACTGCCAGACGAATCACTTACGGCTGAACATCTGCTGGAAGTCGGCCACGTGCAGAACTATTACCATCAACGTGAACTAGCAGCGGAAGTGTTTTGGCGTGCGGCGAGGAAAAGCGGTTTATCAGTCAGCGAAGACACCATGGTTGGCGTGCGAACCCGGTGGCAACAACAGCGGATGGTGCAGATGGTCGTGAACGCCAGCAGCCAGGTTCCCTTTGCTGCTCCAATATCCGAAAGTGACGCAACTGGAGGTGATGTGCCCCTAGCTGTGATGAGCGAAAAAGATGGACATGATTTACTGGATCGACCCCGCGAAGCGGCTGAGGCTCCGGTGGCCGAATTGCAAGCGCTGCAACCACTCGATAAGGCTATCATACTCGCTTTGTGTATAGATATACGGAACACTAATCCATATCATGGGCTGACACAGCACCGCATGCAGACGTACGTGGAGCGGCTTCTCGCTGATCCAGTTCCCGCACCTTTCATCATACAGTGCCAAACACTGTTGCTGCGAGCTCGCCTAGAGCGAGGTCGGAACCGAGTTCAGGAGCGTGCCTTCATGCAGATGACTGAGCTAGTGGACCAACATTCGGCCGGTCGTGATCCCAACCGCGCGACGTTTCACAGAACAGATAGCGACTACTTTTACAGTGTTGCCTATCCGTCAATTTGGCAATTGCGAAGTGAGTATGCTGACTTCTGCTTCGATGAGAGCCTTGTGAAAACGGCACTCGACGCTTATGAGCAGGTACAAGACTGGGAGAACATCATAAAATGTTGTAAAATTCTTGACAAGAGGAGGAGGGCAGAATCCCTAGCGCGAGACCTGTTGGAGTCTGACCCCTGCAACCCACTTTTGTGGGTGGCATTGGGGGAAGCCACGAGGGAGGCCGAGCACCTTACGAAGGCATGGGAATTGTCTGACCATCGATCTGCGGCACCCATGCGAGCTCTGGCGCGGTTGGCACTCGAGCGCGAAGAATATGAGCGGGTTGTGGAATGTTTCGATGAGGCAGTGCGTCTCAATCCAGTGTTCGGTGGAGACTGGTTTGCCTTGGGCTATGCTGCAATGCAATTAAAGCGATGGGAACGCAGTGGTGAAGCCTTCACTCGCGTCTGTCAGATTCAGCCCAACGATGCGTATGCGTGGAATAACCTAGCATCAGTACTGCTTCGCACAGGGAAGCTTCGTCCCGCATTTAATGCGATGAACCAGGCACTGCGCAACAACCGAAGAGACTGGCGGATGTGGCAAAACTACTTCGCGATTGGGTGTGAATTGAAGGAGGTAACTGAGACAACAAATGCTCTCAACGTGTTGCTGGACATTGCCCAACGTAACGTTCATCTCGAGCGCGGTTCGCTGAACCGCTTTGTGGAGAATGCCATTGCGTATATGGAAGGACGGATACCCGCAAGTTGCAAAGATCAACAGAAGACAGAAGAAGATCAAGAACAGGCGGTGGAGCAGGAAGCAGAAAATAGAGACGAAGGTGGGAGGATGCACCGAGCGGCTGTCACTAACACCTCGGCTACCCACATGGGTGTGGAAGATGACACCATCGCCACCAATGGAAATCATGCTAATTCTGCTGATGAAGATGCGATGTGTGATATTGTGCCATTGTGTGCGGATATTGATTTACCAGACATGTGTTCTTCATCTACTAATGCGGCAGCTGCGGAGGAAGCTGAGCGCGTGCGTGAAGGTGTAATTAACCGATATAAGTTCCGTTTGCGTGAGACATTTAAACGGATCATCGACCTATTTGTGACGGATCCGGACATATACGCCTGTGCGGCGAAGCTTCTACGATACATGGATGGACCGCTAACTGCTTACGAAATGCGGCAGAAGGAACTTCGGTGTTGTCAGCAAAAGGACCAATGGGAGCGCGACACTGCACGATTTGCACGAACATGTGAATGTCTTAATGATATGTCTAGGGATTTGTTGGATGCGGTTGATTATTGTGGGGATAGTGTGGATAACTTGAAGAAGAACAATGTCGTAACGGTTTTAAGTGACACGGTGAATAACGTTATAGCCGCCCTTGAAGCGTCAGAGGAGTACATGGAAGAAACGGCAGAATACAAGCAACTGCGCGGCGAGCTTCTCCCACGTATGCGAAAAGCTCTTAAGGAGACCAAAACTCGCATTATGGCCGACTGACACTGTTATGCCTATATATTTCCGTTTTTGGCACTTGGTTCGCGGGGATTATAGTATCTGGACTGTGTTGCGAAATAAATGCACGATCTTTGTCTGGATGTGGGAGCAGTCAACAGTCACAATAAGATAATTAAACTCAGTGACTAACGCGTTTAAAGTGTTATAACTGTCTGTAACTGTAGTCAGCCACGCCGTCCACCACAGGAGAACTGATGTGTACTTGAAGTGACAGCCTGAAGTTGTAATTTCAATTTATTTTCTTCGTTTCCCTTTTCTTTTTTTGAAAATTTAGGAGCTGCTCTCAAACACATTCTATCGCAGACATACATCACGTTGGTTGAAACGAATGTTTCCACATAGATAGGCATGCGAACATCAGGGAGTTAGCGATAATAATGGACATTTTTCGTAACTTCAGCTACTAAGGAATTTTGAGCCTAGAAAGTAACTGAACCCTGCTGTTGGTTGTGATGTTTGGAAGGCACTTACCCAAATAAGTGAACAGTGGCGGTTGTGTGCCCTGTGATGTTAAACTCACTGTTACCTATAAGAAGCTTACATCAGGGCTAAAGTTTTCAGCATGCATGTATCCAATATGGCGTCTATTAGTTGCTACCTGTTATACTTAGTTTATGTGGTGCGTCACGGTTTACCCTGGGGCTTCATTCTTTCCTATAGCCACTGTGACGGAATGTTTGACAGGTTTCTTTTTTTTCTTTCTAAAAACAAAAAAATAACAGAGCCCCTTAATAGCTTTTTCGTTATATATTGTCTATTATTCTAAGCTTTGACGGAGCTGTGCATTAGTTATGGAGAGTACAACTTTGTTACAATCGTGGAAACGTGTTTACTCACATATGGCCGTGGTCACACCCCTCACTCATTTCACTAAAAATACAAAATTTCATTTAAATTGGAGGGGGGGGGAAAGACATGCAAAACATTTTCTTTTTGGTGAAGAACCATGGTATCATCCATTCGCTTATCTTTTAATTGGTAAAGAAACTAAATGTACCAAAACTGATGTTACCGGCGTTCCAACCTCGTTTCGGTCCTTCCCTTTCCTTTCTTTCCTATTTTTTTTTTTTCCACTCTTATCAGCACCCCGTTGAACCTGCACAACCGTAGAAGCGAGCAAAAAGCGGCGGCTTCGGTTAAGCAGCGAGAGGAGGGTAGGGAAGTTAAAGCAGTGCGTCAGCTAGAATATAGGTGAAAGTTTTTAGGAACGTTTACGTCAGGGAAAATTGTACGCAAACGAAAAAAAAAAAGTAGCAACAGCAGCAACTGTTATTTTTACGCCAAGAAAAGTTAAAAAGTTAATATCTATCTGCCACGGAATTATTGACCTGGAAAAAAAAAACCCTTTAACAACCGGAATTTATGCCACCGCCCACATCTGTTGCCTCAACGGCACGCTCCAGCAGTGGTGCAACTATCAAACGAAAGGTGGATGACCGCATCCGCAAGGTTATTGAGAATGCCGTACACAAGCGGCATCGCGCACTTCTACTGCTTGTGGGTGACCGCGGAAAAGATCAAATTGTTAATCTTCACCAGATGGTTTCACACGCCAACCACAACGCAAAGGTGAATGTGTTATGGTGCATGAAGAAAGAACCGGACTTCGGATCAACAAGCCTTAAACAACAAGAGAAGAAGGCGCGACTTGAGGTGAAGGGTGGAATGTCTACCGATGCAACGAAAGAAGCCTTTCAGACATTTCTTTCGCAAACCATTATAAGGTTTTGTCAATACAAGGAAACACATAAAATACTTGGGCAAACGTTTGGTATGGCGGTGCTACAAGACTTCGAGGCTATGACACCCAACACATTGGCGCGAACTATTGAAACCGTGAAGGGAGGTGGCATTATTGTAATAATGTTTCGCGCAATGAAGTCACTGAAGCAGTTATACACCATTGCTATGGATGTCCACTCTCGGTATCGCACAGAGGCTCTTCAAGATGTGGTCCCGCGCTTCAACGAGCGATTCCTTCTTTCTCTAGTTGATTGCGACACATCACTTTGTGTGGATGATGATCTTAACGTGCTTCCAATCACCGCCAAAATGTGTGCCGTAGAGAGTGCACGAACAACGTCGTATGATGAAACATTAGTTCTACAAGGGCGACAAAAGCACGAAGCGGACTTGGCTGCACTAAAGGAACGCCTACGGGCCAGTAATGAAGTGGGGCCACTCATTAGCCTATGCCAAACACTCGACCAAGGCAAGACCATTCTTTCACTTATGCAGACGGTTGTGGAGAAGTCGCTAAATACAACATGTGTTGTTACTGCTGGTAGGGGTCGTGGTAAATCTGCAGCACTTGGACTTGCGACCGCTGGCGCTGTGGCACAGGGGTACAGTAATATCTTCTGCACAGCACCATCGCCAGAAAATTTACAAACATTTTTCGAGTTCGTTGTGCGTGGGTTGCAGGAGCTTGGGTATAAAGAACGCACAGACTTTGAAGCCATGCAAAGCACGAACGTCGAGTTCAGCAAATGCATTATACGTATTAACGTTTTCCGCGAGCACAGACAAACTGTTCAATACATTTCTCCGAACGACGCATCAAAGTTTGCACAGGCGGAGTTGGCGATTATTGACGAAGCTGCAGCCTTGCCGTTGCCGATTGTTAAACAAATGCTCGGCCCGTACTTAGTGTTTCTTTCTTCGACCATCTCCGGTTACGAGGGCACAGGCCGGAGCCTCTCCATGAAACTTGTTGCAGACATGCGAAAGCACAGTGGAAGCACTAATGCCTCAGTGGCAGGTGACGACCGCCGGCTTCTTCGCGAGTTATCCATGTCAGATCCTATTCGTTATGGTCCTAATGACCCTGTGGAGTTCTGGTTGAACAAACTGCTGTGCCTTGACGCCACCGTCCGACCGATCGCCGTGAAATCCTCTCCACACCCAAATTCTTGTGAGTTGTACTACGTGAACCGTGACGCACTCTTTTCTTATCACCCTTTGGCCGAACAGCTGCTGCAGGCAATTGTGGCCATGTTAGTTGCCGCCCACTACAAAAATCAACCGAATGACCTGCAGCTCATGTCCGATGCACCCGGTCATCACCTCTTCATACTATGTCCCTCTACTGTGGATGCAAAGAGCGGCATTCCAGACGTATTTTGTGTAATTCATGCATGCGAGGAGGGACACGTTTCGTCCGAAGCAATCAAAAGTAACCTCAGCCGGGGGTTGCGCCCTTCCGGGGACCTAATTCCCTACACCCTATCGCAGTATTATCTCGAAGAGGGATTTGCAAAACTTGCAGGTCTACGAATTGTTCGTATTGCCACAAACCCGGAGTTGCAACGCGCCGGATACGGCTCGCGCGCTCTCGAGCTACTGCAGCAGTACTACACGGGCTCTGTGTCGTTACGTCCTGCCGCGTCTGCTGCTGCTACAGGAGAAAACAATACGGAATTAAAAGCAGTGGACGATGCCGATGAAGTGAGTAGCACCATCTCACACACCATCAAACCGCGCAAACGCATACCCAGCCTTTTAGTGCCTCTCGTTGAGAGACCTTATGAAGAGATTGACTACCTTGGCGTGAGTTTTGGTGTGACAACGCCTCTGTTTAACTTCTGGAAGCGGGGAGGGTTCGAGCCACTGTACCTACGTCACGCGGCGAATGAGTTAACTGGAGAGCATAGTTGCGTTATGGTTCGCTCGTTTGGATTTGACCTCGGGCTACTCCGTGCTGAGTTCCGTCGTCGATTTATTCCCCTTTTAGCGATGCCATTTCGCCAACTTCCAACAGAATTGGCACTGAGTATATTAAAGGATGTTGATGTTAATGACCCACAAAAATTAGCAGCTGCCACTGACCTCTCTCATGTGGCGGAGCATAATGTCCGCGTGGCAGGCCAGCCTCAGTGTACATGGAAGGAACTGCAGGAAATATTCAGCATCAGTGATTTGAAGAGGTTAAAGCTAAATGCCACTACATTTGTCGAGGGTGGCCACGTTTTGGACCTCGTTCCTGCTTTAGCGAAATTGTATTTTGAGTCGCGTTTATTTCACCTTCCCGATGGGGCAGAGGGTGTCGTACTCTCCCACGCGCAGGCTGCAGTACTTTTAGGCGTTGGGCTTCAGTGCCAAACTATTGAGGAAGTTGGTCAGCAGGCGGTATTTTCTGGCGTACCAACACAGCAGCTGCGTGCCTTTCTACAGAAGGCAATTTCTCGTATAGTAGACCATTTCACGCGCCTGCAGAAGCTGAAATTGACTGGATCAAAAGAAGAAGAGATTGTGAAAAGGAATGGGGGGGATGACGATGCGGATGAAAACACCCATGAGATTTACGATAAGGAGGGACGTGTAGTTGGGTTATCCGTGGAAAAGAGAGTCCGGAGTGTAATTAATGTAGATTCGACTTTGCTGCGCGACGCGAAGTCGGCAACAGTCGGAGCAAGAAATGATGCAGGAGGATCAACAGGATTGCAGCGGGCGTTCAAGCGGTCAAAGAAAACTCGTCGCGGCTGAAATCGGAGGGCTAACAGTTATTCACGTGTTTGTAAGGAGGGTGAGCCTTGTGTACTAATGAGGAGAAAGCAGTGAAAATAAACGGGAAGAAATGAGGGTTAAGCCAAAAGTAACGCAACGCAATTTTTAGCGTCTATGCCATCCGGAATGAGCACGCATGCTCAAAGAAAAAAAAATAACGAAATGGGGTATTCATTCACCTTTGGTACGTTTTGTATGTGCATATCCGTGGCTGATTAAAAGATAATCGGGTAAACTAACTGTTAAACTGGGTTCTCTCTGTGGTGAACTCCACATGACCTCTCGATATGATAAGATTTTTTTAAAAGAAAGGGGACGCATCGTGTTGCTTTCCTCTTCTCTCCTGTTCCTAGTAAGATGTCATTACCGCCACTTATTTCCTCTGTCTTACTCCTGTCTCCATTTTTTTTTTTTTAGGAAAGTTGGTGACAACCAAGGACTCGTTGTGGCAAAAAAAAAAGAATAGACCCCCAATACTGTGTTTTTTTTCTTTTTCACCTTATATTTACTTTCATAAATACTAGCGTGCATACACATCATAGAGATATTCATTGGTGTTTGTACCTCTCTGCAGACACTTTGACGTCCTGTTACGTTTGTTGGTTATTATGTCTGATTCTTCTCTGGTGTTCCTCATATTAAACTATGGGGCAGAAATGATATTTATTCTCGAAGCTCGCCTCAGCGCTCAGAACGTTTCCGAAAAGACGGCTCGCATGGTCCTTCATGATGTCATAAAGCACATGTATAGTTCAGAGTTTATGGATGAGCTATTCCGACCTCAGATGCTCTACTCCTTCGCAGCAACAAGGGAGGTTTTCAAATCGTTGAGTCAAACCTCTGTTATGCAGTTGTCGCCGGCTTCAATGGCTAAGCTCTTTGAGTTGATGACAACGGGGTTAAAGTACAAAATATTTTCACTACGGCATCCACTCGAGCTGTTAGAGCTCACGTGGGCACATTTGGAAGAAGTAAAACGGATTGCTTCTCATGAAACCCAATGTTTTGTTGATCCCATATTTTCCCGTGTAAACGACTTATTTCAGCAGCTCAACGTGGGGATGTTGGCGGAGGTTCGGAAAGATTTACTGAACTTTCTCGTAGGGCGTTGCACACCCGTGTCACTACTTTTAGAAAGTGGCGTGCAGGCTCAAAGCGGTTACTTTTACCTAAAGGAGGATAAAACCCTTCCTCCGCTTGTTGAATGTGAACCACCAGGTACCATTCGCTACTATGGTAATGGGAACCTTTTAGCTACCTGCACCTTCAAACACCGGGATGCTCACCTCCGGCACCCGCTGGCGTTTCCGGTTGGACGGTGGGACCCTCGTAGTTCAACTGCGCCTCGTTTTACGAAGAGGAATGTCAACATGTACACTTCCAAGGACTTGGAAACTAAAACTCAGAAACTAGCGCAGCCATCACAGAAGAGCGACGTTATTGCAGCGCATCCCGTAGGAACCAAACCCGAGGCCGTAAAGGCAGTTCAGCAAGAGATGAGCCAGTTGTTGCGTCTCGTTAGAGGTGAGTCGGAAAAACCACAGCATCTATTTAAACTAGCTTTGTGTTATGAATTTGAAGCAGAACATGGCACGCGAACTCCTACGACTGCTGAGGACGCCACTCTAAGTTGCAGTGGAACGGGCCCCCCGTCACCAAGAGCAAGTGACACCGCACCATCACTCCCTGTGAATCAAATGAGCAAAGCTGATGTGAGGAAAGAGAATAAGAAACTTTTTTCCCTAATGGGAGAACTAAACCTGGAGGAGGTTTCACGAAAAGAGGGACATAACTCCGTAGTGACTGGAGCTAACCTGCTGGACATTATGGATGAGGAGTGAAACACAACAGGGTGTGCGTGGTTTTCGTTTAGCCCTCCTTCCCCCCTCCTTAAAACATCTGCTTACAAGTATGTGTTTGTCATTCTTGTTTTAGTGACAAATACGCGGATTGGAAAAAAAAAACGATTGTGTGCGATTGCAGACAGCAAACGATAAAGGACAAAAGAAACACAAAAGGAAGAAGAGCGACGGGACTACTTTACCTGTCCGAATAGAACACACGAGTTGGTAGTACGATGCCGATAGAGAAATCTCACCCTTTTCCCCCTCCCTATTGTGCATTTAAATGCAAACCACTTGGGCATCGTTGCTCTGTATGTGAATAATCAGGTTCTGAGGAAGGAGCCTTTTTTACCCTAACTTTTACCGTTTCTATATCACAGTCGTGCGTGATTTCATCCATTTGATCTTACATTTATTCAATACTTGTGGCATGTGAGGCCTTTGTTGCATGTGGATTATATTGCAAATCTCGTAAACCCTTTTATAAATATTTGAACAACCGGTCCTAGATTCACTAAGAGACACAGATAGGGTAGGAAGGAGTAATAAGGAAACCGAGATGCTTCGCCGGTTAGCATGCGGTGCTACTCCTATAGGAAGTAACACAGCTGCTGCCTCTGCTGCTGTGTCGGGGGTATTTTTGGCGTCCTGTACTATGAGGTTGTATCGCATCATTCCACATATGTACAATGAAATAGAAGAACTGGCAGAGACACAGGAAGCAGGCCGCTGGCAAATTTCGCATCGGAACTGCTTACAACAACCTTTGAAGAAGGCAGAGATTATGTGCGATAAGTTAAATCTTCGTGAAAGGCGACGCACGGGCAAACTACCGGAAAAGTCTGTGACACGCCGCTTGAGTCAAACATACGCTGTGGATGGGAAAGAATACGAAAGCAAGTACAAGACAAAGATTATTAACATCACCGTCGTTGGTTTTGATGGACATCCATACCACTTTCGCACATACCCGATGCCGGATGTCACACTCAACACATTAATTGACGGATCCGGTATGTGCCACGGATACGCGCATTACTGGGGAAAATGTAACAATCCCGACTGCGCAGACTGGAATCATGGCGATGGGTGTCTTGTAAATGTGGATATTGAAACTCTCGACCGCCTCCTTCCACCCAACCGGTGGGAATACACTTCGTTAACTAACTGGCGTTCGATGGATCGCGCTGACATTACATACAACACCCGCTTCAGCTGTCAGATTCCCGTCACTGAGGAACTGGATGGTGGTCTTTTCGCTTTAAAACAGTACTGGTCTCGGGCATTACGGGAGTCCGTCTCGGACTGGGGGCTCGTAGACGACATGGCGACGATTCATAGCGCCCGTAGTAGGAAAATTGAACCGTGGGCCCCACCCATCGAGGAGCCAACGAAAATAGACTTCCCTATCACTTTGGATATGTTGTGGGCGCAGAGTTACCAGGATATTCTCAAGGCCAAGTACCCTGATAGGAGGCGAAAGGATGGTTACCACACCAAACCTGAGATGTGGGCGGCGTATGTGTAAACGCAACAGGAGAAACTGCACATGCTAAAGGGGCTCAGAGGTGAAAGGAATAAAGAAAGCAAGTACTTGTTGCATTTACTGTGGCATAGTGAAAGTGAACGTGCATTAGGTAGTGTGCTGAGAAGGAAGTGTAGGGAGATGGTGCGGAAGTAGGTGGTTGAGAAATCAGTAGCGTCAAACTTAGTAAAATATAGCGGCAGCACATGCGGAAGGATAGTTTGGGGAGTCTGTAGTGTTTTAGGCGATTCCTTCTTAAGTGTTTGAGTACAATTGCTTTCCCAATTTTGTTTTTGTGTGCCCGCGTCGTTTGAAAGACTCGGTGTTCACTAAATCAAAGGCATCGTCACAATCTTTGGTAGTTTTGTTCGTTCCCCCGGTTTTTCTCGGGGTGCCACGACTCACTCTCCATTCTTTTTTTTTGTTTCTGCGCTTCGCTTGTTCATTCTCTTGTTATTGCGTCTTCTGATCGCTTCCGCACTCAGACACACCCCTGTTTTTTTTTTTTTGCTTGTTTAAGACAATACGAAAGCTGAGGTAAAACAACAAGTCCCAATACCATAATGTCGAATCCTAACTTCTGGACAACTGTACTGAACTGGACCTTCGCGCGCGGTTACATCCGCATTCCAATCGTTTTTACGATTCCTATCGTCTTCAACAAGTACGCTTTGCATCAATTTGAGCCCCTCTTCCAGCAGTGGAACGCTGGGCACAACCAACGTGATATATGGGATCGTTTGGAGGGGAAGGTTGCACTGATGCTGGAAGAGGAAGCGGTATAATGTGACCACTAAGTTGCAATGTATGATGCAACTTATCTTGTCACAGTGTGAAGCGGCATAACGCGTGGAATGTATACATGTACATGCATGTTGCCTTGTTTACTAATATGACTGTTGAACCACCTTTAAAAATGTGTCAAGGTGGAGGGGGTGGGCTGGGTATTATAGTTGTCTCTGTGAGCTGTTTAATAGTAGGTTAGAAAAGAACCGGAAGTCGGTCTAATGGCCTGAGCATCTGTATGCGCATCGCGCAACTAACGCTTCATTACCATTATTATTATTATTGTTATTTTTTTCTTAGGAAGTACCGTCAGGTGGATATATATATATATATATATATATATATATATATATATATATACATGCGTATCCCTGTGTGTCGGTAACGGAAGGAAGAAGGGAAACCAAGTCAGATTCGTGTTGGCTTAACCCAACTTATTTTCGAAAAGGGTGGCCCTTTTCGCTTGTATGTGTTTTTGTTGTCTCTTTTCCTGTAGTCTTCATGTGTTGTTTTGTTTTTTTTTTTTCATCCAGAAGCTTCTTTTGGAAGCACTACAGGACGGTGTCATGTCCTTTTCCTAATTGCATTATGCTTGCCTTTTTAATTTGCTTCTTTATACTTCAATTCTAGAGAAGATAAAACGAAACGCACTGTGCATACGTATATTACAAAATTTTGTAAAGAAGGAGGGAAGGAGGGTACAGCAAAGGATAAAAAAAATAAAGAAGGGGAAATCACAGCTTTAAAAGAGGAACATATAATATTAGTAATATTAATAATCATAAGTCAGGGAGCAACCTTGTACACAATCAGCGCAGGAAGTCCTTCAATACATAGCCATGGAGGACGATGGCTTGATGTCGAACATCATCATTGTAAATGGCCTCCCGGCGAGAGTTACACCGGAGAAGCGTGCCATGTTCCTGCGTCACATGACGAAGAAAGTTTCCGACGTCCTTGGTCACGATAAATTCACAATCCACCCCGTCCTTGATGAGGAAACGGAGCACGTTGCTGGAGCCTTTCTCACTTTCACTACGGTGAATAGCGCGGAGGATGCTCTCGCCCGCCTAAATCGCTTTCCCTTTACAAAGACCGATATTCTCTCGACATATAGGTGGTGCGCGCTTAAGGCAGCGAGTGAACCGCCGGAGGAGTACAAACCGCCAGAGATGGAGCAGGACACCGATGCGGATTTTGCTCACACAATGGCGGAAGACTCCATGGCGCGCCCGCAGTTCTTCATTAAGCAGGGCGAGTCCTTCGATGTAGAGTGGTATTGGTTTAACTACACTACACTAAAGGCTGAATTATACCGCAAGCCCCGCCCCCTCAAGACAGATTCTGTTGGACAGTGGACGGAGATGGACCGTCGACAGAAGAGACTTGACCCCGGTCTTGTGTACGGCGCCTTGACGTCTGTTCGGCCGATGCCTGCATGGTCGACATTCGGTCGGATTATGGTTTCGCAGCATATGGGTGGCCTGAAACTGTGGGGTGGGCGCAAGATGCATATGTTATTCGAGGTTACTGAGCTTGATATCAAGGCCTTTTACATTTCTCCACAGGAAAAATACCTTGTAGTAAAGTCACCAAAGGAGGTGAGCGTATGGAATATCCGTTTATCAAAAAAGATTCGCGTACTGGGCGGTCTCGATCTTGCCGACTCAGATAAGTGGCCCATTGCCCGCTACAATGCGGAGGATGAGCTTGTCGCTATCTCGCATGCCTGTTTGGAGCCAATGGGACAAGGTAAATTATTTTTGTATCGAGCTGAGACAATGCGAGCTCTCCAGGTGGAGTCCAACAGTGAAACACCGGTGCATTCTTTGGTCATTCCCGGACTGAAGGTGGCCGAATGGAATCCGGCAGTCGGCAATCAGATGGCCATTCTAGTCCAAGGAGGCTCCAGTGAGGGATGGAAGATCATCATTCAAAACCTCGTTGTGAAGGATGACGTTGTGCGTGCGGAGGTAATTGAGCAGCGAAACTTCTTGCAAGCACAGCGACTTGACCTCCTATGGCACCCGCAAGGCACCCATTTGGTTGTCAAAGTAACGAAAACGAATTCAACAGAGTATTCGATTTTTTCTGTTGGTGTGAAAAGTGCTGCTGCTTACCAACTGAAGGTGGAGAACGGCTTAACTCCTGGACGTTTTGCTTGGAAACCAAGCGGCCCTCACTTCGCTGTTATATGCGAGGACCGTGCAAGGACGGGAAAGTTGGGTGACACCTCGGAGATTCGAATTTACTGCATAAAGAAACAGCTGAAACTTATTGGTCATTATCCAACATCCGCAACCCACCTCTTCTGGGCACCGCGTGGTTCTCGTTTGGTTGCAACGAACTACGACAAATCAACGTTGCACTTCTACGGTATTAATGATAGTGGCGCTTGCGTCCAACTCGAGCGAGTGACTTCACCCGTCACAGATACCGCTTGGGACCCAACTGGGCGATTCTACGCGGCGTGGGTGTCTGCGTTGCGGAACTCTGGCGATAACCAGTTCCGTATTTTTGATCTCAATGGTAGGGAACTCATGCAGAAGTCAGTGCGCCAACTTTCGCACTTTGCATGGCGGCCGCTCGCCCCCCCGGTGTTAACGGCAGCAGAGATCAAACACATACAAGATAATCTTCGAGAATACAGTCAACGATATCAAAACGAGGTTAAGGAACAAAAGGAACGTGAAGAGGCGGAACTTCAGAGTAAAGAGCGCGAAAAGGAGGAACAATACAAGAAGCGCATGAAGGGGATTGCACGGCATCATGCCGATAAGGGACTAGCCCGTACACGTGAAGAGTTGATTGCCTCTTCGCGGTGGAGCCGTTTATGGGCGCGCCGCATGAAGAGCCTTCCACCAGAGGAGATGATTCTTCATGAGGTTGTCACGGAGCAGCGCATCGAGCGCCGGCGCCCACTAAATTAGGTTGTGAAAGAAGGTGGTGATATCGATGCGTTGGTGATGAGTCGTACCGGTGTCAGTGGATATATTTTTTTAAAAAAAACCAACAACAGAGAATAAAGAAGAAAAGAATGCAAATAACTGAAGATTTTTTTAAAAGGAAGAGAAGGTGTAGGAGGTGACGAGTAAACCCTATATAAAAAAATATGAGACTGAAGGTAGGATGAGGTATAGGTTTGTGCAAGAGCATCCCGGTACGCTCATCTGACAGCAAACAACCAAGGCAACGCTATTTCGTCGTGTGAATGCAGGCAGAAATTTCACTACACCATGGAGATTTTCACTTTTTTATCCCTTTTGTTCTCTAACTGTGTCGCAGAGTTGTTGTTGTTGTTCGGCAGATGGGGTGAAGGAGGCGTGTAAAAAGTGTAAGAGGCAAGAGAAATGAAGCGGTACGTACATTCGGTGATTGTGAAGGATGATACGTATGCTTGTATGCCTTTCAATTTTTTTATCAGATAGGGCCGGAGACATGGTTTCACTCAACAATCTTTGTGGGAGTAAAATCCTTTTAAAATGGCGGATGGCTGTCTGAGTGTTTGCATTTTCGTCTCATCGCCCTCCCTTTGCGATGCAATCTCACCACAACACTTGATAACCGTTTTGGAGGGGAGGAAAAGAGAATATCCTGGCGCTTGCGTACGGTTACGGAGGTTATGATAGCAGCTGAGGTAGCGCTTTCTTCCATACCTTCTCTCAAATTGTGCCCTGTTACTGTGTTACTTGTGTTTGTGACATCTATGCCCACGTACGCCCTTTATATTAATGTGAGAAGCTTATGGATTTTTTTTTGTTTCCTTCAACAGCAACAACAAAACCCTAGTATAAGCGTTTGGTTTTCCAGGTTCTTTGAGACCTTTATTTTGATTGAACGCGCACATAATTTTTTAGAGTACATCTACATATCTATCTACGCACGACTTCATGAGCGCATGGCAGTAATGAGGTGTATCTTGCGAATTCATGTTACCGATGGAATTAGCACGCGCTACTTAGCGTATCGGGCTTCATTTCTCTGCGTAAAGAGGGCTCATTCCAACTTCAGAACTGGACAAGAAGATCAGTACACAACGAAACGGTCGGAAGACGAAAGCTTCGGTGGAGGGGATTCTCATTACCCTTCAAAAGATCGTACAACTACTTCTCCCGCTTCATCTCAGGGCTCTTCAGATACTCATGAACACACCGCTGCCTCATCTGCTGAGGAGAAACTTTCATCTGCCAGTCGTGGTGCGAGGGATGACATCAGTCACCAGGAGCTGGAACCCATGCGTTGGCCACAAGAGGCCCCCGGCTCCCCAGCGCTTACGGAACCCATCATTGACGAGAAGGGACAGTTTATTGTTTCACGCATACAGTGGCCTACAGGTGAGTTGGCGTATGCAACACCGCCTCCACCTGACACGCGGGTTGCCCCTCGTTTTGGGTATAATGTCGTACAGGTAAAGAAGCATGTGTCGTGGTGGAAGCACTACCAGCAGCACCCCCGCATATCTGTTGCGTACATTAATATTCAACTTCTCTTCCTCCTTGGAGCCGCATGGTTAATGGCATTTCTCGTGGAGGAGTACCGACGTGTCACCGATGAGTTGCGGACGCCGGGAGCAATGGTCGGGGAGCACAGGGGCAGGGGCCCGGTTGAAAAGGGAAAGCAGAAAATATCCTTCACAAATGACGAAATGACATCACTAATTGGCCGTGCGCAGGACAACTGGATGGACGCTCGGGCGGAGGCAAACTACATTGGATCAAAAGATTACACAATGAAGAAGATACCGCGACCGAAAGAGTTTTCAGTCGATGACTTCCGTAAGCGCTAAATCAAAGGAATAATGGGAAGGAGGAAGTTGAAAACGTGTTCGTGACAGTTATGTAAAATTTATAGGGAATTAGAACTCATGATGCCGCGGGCGGTGGTTGCGCGATAAGGGAAGAACTGACTATACGTGGTTACCAGCTAACGAAATGGTGAAAAGTGACTATTTGAGGAGTTAACAAAAGCGAGCGTACGCAAATTTCAGTGACGTCGGAGAAGCAGTGGTCACATCGGGAAAGACATATGTAATATTACCGTGTGTGTGAGCGGAGGTGGTGGTGGGGCTACAGAACAACACACGAATATCCACAATAGTTGTTCCTGGGAGGCTAAACGTATTTCCTTTTCTCCTTGGGACTATAACGAAAGTCCGTATCGAATGTATTATTGTTACTACTATGATCATTAATTCATTATGAAGTTGACGGACATCTTGAACACATACCGGCGCTGCAATGACAAAAATTTTGTAATTATGGGGGATAGGGTTACTTTCGGCTGTGGTTGTACCGTACTGCTACATGTCTTTATCGTTTTTCACAGGGTATGTTGCAGAATAGTTTGAACGGTTAATTCAAATGTGGAAGATTTGTTTATCTACTACTACTGTTTTTTATTATATTTATTATTTATTTCGATATTTTAACATCTCTTTCTTCTATTTTTTTTCGTTAGCTCGTTATGCCTTCACGGGTGATGACTTAAACTTGGTGTTAAGAGGAAGTGACGTTAAACACATAATAACTGCGCGAAAGACATTGAGACATGTTGAAGAAAGGTTAGCCGAGCCGCTTGCCCTCTCCCGCCCCCCCCCGGACAATCATATCGCGCGCAGTTATTAAAAGAAAAAGAATTTAAAATATTAACAAATCTTGAGCGCACGTTTTAGATCTGTTGAACATACTTGCTTTGGCTTATGGTACCAGCGAAAAACGCAGAGAAAGCAGATGTGTTTGTCAACTTCGTCGGTAACAAAACCATTTTTTGGAGGTCAATGCGAAAATAACTTTATTTTCATGTGAAAAAGTTTCTGATAATAGCCAAAGTACTTTCCTCACTAACGCGTCGCCCTTTTATGTGCCTTCCACGAGGAAAAAAAAAGAACAATAATAAATGAGAACTTGTTTCGACTCGTATTTCTCTGTGATTCACTTCCCACTTGTTCTTTCTTTCTTCCCTACAACTCTTTCTGAAACTCTCATTAATTACGCCAAATTTGTTTCATAAAGGGGACTAAGGGTGATTAAAAGAACTTAGCGAGGAGCGAGTTGTTGAAATAATAAAATCACCACTTTTGACATGAAACGAGGGCGAGGTGGAAGAGTGGACCCTTTTGAGTTTGTAACATACTCCGGAGAGGAGATTAAAGAGTCGAGTAGCGAAGAAAGGGTTAAGGAGGGGGCGAATAAAAGTTCACCTACACGAACTCGAATTCTTTCCGCTGCACTGTCACCAGCGGAAAGGGCCATCTTCGACGTGCCAATTGAAAAATGGCTTTCCATCGATCGTAGTAGTCTTAGCGGTTGGAAATGCGCTGTGCCGCGACCTGTCACTATCGAGCAACTTCGTCCAGTGGATCCGTCTGATGCTATTCTACGTCACATTGCACTTTATCGCGGACCAGTCACAGATTTACAGCTTGATGCTATAGTTAATGCCGCAAACACACGATGCCTTGGCGGCGGTGGCGTTGATGGTGCTATTCATAGAGTTGCAGGACCGTTGCTGCTCCGTGAGTGTGCAACTTTCAATGGTTGCCAAACAGGGGAATGCAGGCTAACAAAGGGGTATCAACTACCAGCGCGCTACGTTTTGCATACCGTCGGACCGGTGGGTGAGAGACCAGATATGCTCCGTAAATGTTATCGTTCGATTCTTTCATTAGCGTTGAAAAATGGGTTACGCAGCATCGGTTTCTGCTGCGTCAGTACTGGCGTATACGGATATCCACTTCTACCTGCAACCCGGATAGCGCTAGGGGAGACGAGGAAGTTTTTGGAAGAGCACGGAGGTGCACTAGATATGTGTTGCTTCGCGTGTTTTCAGGAAGACGAATACAAAACCTATGAAAAATGCGTTGGGAAGAGCAGTCTCTAATGCTTGCTTCCAACATGCAGGGAAGCAACTTACGGGCGTTCTTCTTGCTTATTCGCATGCATTTTGTAGGTGATCCCTTCAAAGAGGTTTTAACAAGGAAAACGATGTAGGGTTGTCCCCTTTGTTTCCTCTTCTTTCTTGAAATTATGCATAGCATGTGTGAAACAAACAATTGATGCCGGAATAACAGTATTTGCATCACAAACTACTTCAGACGTCACAGCGTGCGCACATTAGTATACGCATGCATTTGTTTATAATATCTCTGCCTGATTTTTCCCCCACTGTTCTGTAGATGGAAAGGGCCGTAGAGGGTAGGACTGGGAATGTGCCACCGTCTCGTCCTTCCACTTCCTCCTTCGTTCCTTTGCGTCCCGTCCGTTGTTGAAGGCTACGGGGTTTTTGATTACAGTTCGGGTGAAGGTGAAGTTGATGTCGTGTATGACTTCAGCAGCCAGCTCTGTTCTCAACATCCGCAGCTGCGGTCGTATGTTGATCAACTGTGTGAATTCCTACATAAAACACGCCTCATTCAGTATAACCCTGATGATTTCTTTCGTCTTATGCCTGATGATTGCGACGAAGGCGGTGACTGTTGTGAGGCGCTGCGGCATCCGGACGGACGATTAGTTGAGTTGGAGGAGTTGCAACGTATGCGTCGCCTCTGCGATTCCTTTGCAACACTAATGCCGAGTGGGACCGCTCTATTTGACGTGATGAACGTACTTATCAGGGACGGTCCACCTCCGGCAGCGGCGGATTGTTTGCATTCCTTCTACTCTGAAACAAGGCTTCTCATGATGAACAGGAAGAGAAGACAACAAAACGACGCGGCACGCTTAACGCTGTGCTTACCACAGGAAACAGATAGGAAGGAGGCGGAAGATGCAGAAGGACAACAAAAACAGCGGCAACGAACAGACCGCGTGATGCGAGCACTTTTGGGACACGGCATGGGGCCCAAGAAGCAGCATGAGGTGCGCGTCATGCGTGACACCGTAATTGATGTGATTAGCTGCTGCAACCGCTCACTACATCCAGAAGAGTGTGTTCGGACGGTAATGAATGTTGGTGAGGGGAAGGGATACGTTTCCCGTGCGTTCGCTCTCTGTGACGGGTTGCAGGTTGTTGGGCTTGACTGTAATCCTGCACACAAGGAGCGAGCAGTAGAACGCGTTTCTCATCTTCTGCATGGATATTTAAATGTGGACGCGTCCTGCCCATCTATGACTGGCCGCGACATGATTAACTTCTTGTATGAACCCAGAGGGCACATGGCAACTGTTGTCTGCACGGTAAAAGCATCCGTAGACTGGTGTGCCGTGTTGCGCGGACACGTGCGATTACTGAAAGGCGGTGAATGCTGTTCACACGATTCAATAGTTTCTATTGATGAAAAGGCTTTGGCAAACCCGTGGGAGCTGGAGGAATATGGGATTGTGGGGGATGAACCAACAGAAAAAAGAAGGGGGAACGGTTTAAGTTGCTTACGAGGTCAACTCGCTAGTGCAACAGCAAAGTTACAGTGCCTTATCTGTGGTCACATTCTTGTTCGAAGTGCTCCAACAGCAATTGTCCGGCACGCGCGACACCACCTTCAATCCGACCATACCAAAGCCTCAGATACGGAAGCCGCGCCATTCCCATCAAGAGATGTAGTGAATAAATGGAACTGCGATTTACCTGTTGGGGCATTCGTTGCGAAGTTAATAGACGCATTTTTTATCGAAATCAAAGCCGAACGCCGCAATACCCCCATCGCCGTTAAGCATTCGCGCTCCGCATCTGAAAATGATGACTTTAACCGGGAGGAGAGCACGGAGGTGGAGAAAAGAAAATCCGTGTCTGAACAGCGTGTGCTTTATGGAGAATGGACGGACGTGCGGTTACCACGAGGAACACGCGCAGAGGTTCTGGCGCCGATTAAAGGAAAGCAACATCAAGATCAGGAGGTTAATAATCGGGGCACTTGCACAACAAATGGCACTACTGAAGATGTCGTGTATTCCTACGCCGAAATTTGTGTCACTATTGTTGGCTACGACTGTGCACACAACCAACACTTCATCATACGGGATGATGGAAGGCGCAAAGAGGGAATTACACTGCTGCAGCACTCTCAGCCTATAGCGACGCCGCTTGATGAGTCCCCCAAACGTAGCGTTAATACTCCAGCGGCGGAGACTGCATGGTCAGAAAAGGTAATGTTTCTTTTGCGCATACAACCGTTTCCACCGACGGTTGCACCCGCCATTCGTGTCCCTAGTCTCAGCAACGTCCTGATGATGGGACTGCACACGTGCGGGGACCTCGGCTCTAACATTTGCCGGCTTTTTGTGTCTGGTGCCTCACCAGGGCTTGTGCTTGTCAGCTGTTGTTGGCACGCACTAACAAATGATGGGTTTCCACTCAGTCGCGAGTTTCAGCAGCGCGGGTGGCGCGTAGAAATGCTGTCACTGATGCTGGCGACACAACCATTTGACATGTGGACAACAGCATCTCCAGAGGGGCATCGCGACTCGGCAGCTCTGCTATTTTATCGAAGTTTGCTGAAGCGATTGTGGGTGCGCCTGCAGGGCCGTTGGCGGCAGCTGACCGTGAATATGAGCCAGCCTACATCATCATGTTGTTGTTCTCTGGTTGATGTACCACATCTGGAGCCGGCTTTCCTGCGTCGGATGGCCAAGGTGAAACATAGTGTAACTTTAGACACGTTGTACATGGAGGCCTGCCGTGAGTATTTTTCCTCCGACTCTGATGGAAAATGGGAACACATGTGGCATCACACCTCCTGTGAACAGCGGGTTTGCCACTCGTGTCGGGCAGCACAAATGAAGTTCTTGGCGGATGAGGAAAATATAGCACTTGCATCTCGAATGGGGCGTGAATACTTCGACAAGTATTTCTCGCCCTTTCTCGGTCTCACAATCCTACGAATGTGGATGTGTCACCTAGTGGAAACATTACTTCTTTTGGATAGGACATTTTATCTAACTGAGTCTCTGATAACTGAGGGTCGTGGTGGTGGTTCTGTGGTTTCTCTTGTTCCGCTTTTTGATGGTTCTATTTCCCCACGCATGTACGGCATTTTGGCCCGTCGTTTTCCCGTGGCGCAATAAAAAGGAGCCACACTCTCCTGCTGCCCTTCTCGTCAGTGTTATTCACACGAGTGGCTGCTTATGTGCTGTTATGTCATAACACAAATTTTGGTTGCTGTTAACTTTTCTCATGCATTGGGCAGTGCATGTTCGCTTGTACTTACGGCAGCTGGGGAAGTTGATGCATGGTTGCCATCACTATTATTATTATTATTTATTGGTGCGGTTTACTTTCGTGGTAATACTCGAACTTCCGGATTCCATTAACATTCTTCAGCAGGTAGCACTGTAAAGTGCTCTGGTTGACGTTGACTTGTTGTTCACTCACAACACGTACCAGCACGCGTTTGTACAGCTTATGAAATGAGTTTAACGCTGTGTCCTTACCTTGGGAGTTTGAAGCGAGGGAAGCAGTTGAAATGGAACATTCAAATGCAGACACACACACACACACACACACACACACCAGCACGCATGCCTAGAAATGTGGTGAAGTGCAATACCGTCCAATCTTTTCTTCTGCTTTCTTATATTAGTTTCTTCATTACTACATTTCCCAATTCAAAACGACACACCACGGGAGTTCGCTATCTTCGGGTTGCTTTGAAATTCCGAAGCCGATCCCGCTTTAGCAGTGGGGGTCACTACCCGTTCTATTATGAACAGTGACCCCAATGCCTCCGTTACGCGCCTTAATCTCTCAGAGAGTGTTGCTGCTCTACCAACATCAGGAGGCTCGTCGATGCCGTCCTGGGCGGATACGTCACTTCTAGTAAACGCGTACTCGACTCAAACGGGAATGGGCAACGACGGGAAACCCCCCGTTGTCCACTCGTTGAAGACAGACATTGCTCCACACTATTCTGGTCGATTGCATTGTGTGCAGAGGGAACCGGTCGCTGGCGCATCAAATGCTTCTAACTTGACACGAACGGAACGTAATTACCATGCTGAAATTAGTGTTCTGTGGCGGCTACTGCATTCGGAACGGGCTGCACTTCAAGCCACTGAGCGACGCGTGTTTGAGGAGCAGGAGAGGGGTATGCGAGGCATTATAAGCACTGAGGCCAATTATGGTGCCAAACTTCTTCACGCGTTTCTACTCGAATCATTAGACTTACAAACAACCACTGATGATTGGACACCCCCTGTGAGGGAAAAAAGAGATAGGTGTCCCCGAGTTCACATGGAAAGGGCAAAGGCGCGGTCTGCGGGTAAAAAAACACCGTTAGATTCAAATCAAAGCGCTCCACCGGACTCGTCTTCCCCTTCAGCTCCATCGTACGAGCAACTGCGTGAAGAGAACCGTCTGCTGCGTGCCGAGGTGGAGCGGTACAAGGCAATAGATACGGAAGATCGCCTAGAGCTGAACAAGATGCACCGCAGCATGAGGGCGACGATTACCCAACTCGTTCATGAGTGTTCAAAACTTCACGCGGAACTTTCCAGACACGAAAAAACTCCAGGCGCGGCACCAGTAGCTGTGGTACAGTCACCTTGTTTAGGTGAGTCGGATTCCGCTTTTGCTGAGGTTTCATATAGTTGGGCCAATCATGCATCACATCACACCAAATAAACGGAGGACGCGCGCCTTACCGTTACATGGTTGTCGATGACAAGGAGTCAACGCAATTTTTGGTTACGCGGCAAGCCGAGCCCGCTCTCGTGTGGGACATCGTGGGAACGGTAACATCAGCATTCAACAGGCGGGAAGGAACCACACCAAACGAATGAAAATGTGTGGGACCGGAGCTCTTTTGATGGGGGATGTGATTTTGTGGTGAAGCAGAGGGGTCTTAACGTCTGTTGTTTTCCCTTTCATCCCTACTTTCTGTGGGGGCTCATATCGCTTCTCGCACTGTTAGTGATGTACCATGCACTTCATCTGATCCTTTACTTCTTTTTTGCGTTCGACACCATTTTTGCCGGTTGTACTCGCCAAGTTTCACTGCGTTTCCAGTTGGTCGCTATGTGAATTTTTTTGTGAAGTGGAGGCTTCCTTTCCTCATCTTTTCTCCACCCAGTACCCGTCTCTAAACTTTTCTTCAGTGACAGTTGCTTTTGTACTTTAAGGTGGTATGCGGCTCCAAGGTATGTGCAGCCCCATGTTTCCATAACCCAGAACTGAGGGTGGCTTCATACGGATACTTTCATTGTCGCGATATCTCTTGTTTAGAGAAAACTGCTTTAATATTGTTGGGCCGTGTGATTAGTGGTAGGTGTTTTAGTGCCTACTCTTATTGTCTAATCACATACCTTCCACGGTCTACTGGTGGTACGTGGGGTCAATAGGCATCAAGAAAGCGAGCAGGTTAGGGATATGTGGAGACTTGCCTCACTTATGCTTCGGGCTAACTCTGTATTTGTGTGACTCTGTATCACTGCTTCATATGCACTTCCGTGCTACCGCGTGTGTGTGTTTGCTTCGGCTGCTTCATTTTGGTCGGCAGTGCCTTCCACTGGAGTGACGCGTCAGCTTTGGAATCTCTGGGTGTCACTTCTTTCGCAAGATGTTTTGATTCAGTCATTTCACCCATATTTTGTTTTTGGCGTTACCTGCTGCTTTTCTTTTCGTGTGTTCATTTTTAAGTAAAGTTTAACTTTAAAAGGAAAAAAGTGAAGGAATAAGGAAATAGAGGGATAATCGGTAAGGAACCACATTCAGGGAGACAAAGGGTTTCGGGTAAAGGGAGAGGAAATAATTATAACCACAGAAACTGAAACAAAGGTGGAAGAAAGTTAAGTAAACAGTAGGAAAGAGAGCAGGAGAGAAGTAAAACGGACCATAGGGAAACACCCATATACTTTTCACTTCTGTAGACAGGAAATAGGGAAGAAAGTGAAGAAGATATTATTCGACACTAATCCGCAGGAACGGTATACATAAGTTTTCAAAACTTATTTGTGTTTCTGGTGTCGGCTTTCCGCAGACGTTCAGTGGAAATGCACGTACTTGGCAGAGATCCTACGTCCAACTGCCTCCCCAATGCTAGTGGAGATGAGGCCAAACAAATGAATGGGCGTGCACGTAACCCTTATGCTGCAAGAAATGGTTTCAATGTCAACAGCGGGGAAGAAACGCAATGTAGCCCGATTGGTTCACCTATAAACCCACATTGTCGCGAGGGTTCTGGAGAATACGCGGTGCAACCCGTTAACGTACAGGCGCGTTACCGTCTGCAAAGCCCACCAATATCTTTTGCATCGGGAAATCCATCATTTCCCACCTCCCCGCGTGATAGTGCTCTACATTCCACGCCACACGTGCGTAGTTGCAGTAACTCTTTTCCTTGCGATGGATTTTGTAGGCCAAACCCTTCTGGCCAGACGTTTAGCCCGGCGATGGGGAGGTCCCCTGATTTTAGTAACGATCCCAACATGTGCATGCCACCGTACCCCGGCGGTTACACGCCTTCAGGTTTTGTTATGCCTCCTGCACTTGCAACGGCTGCACCACCACCTCGTACTGATGTGATGGGGCGCGCACCGGTACCCGACAGTCAAGCGTCCATGCGACCCAAGCGGCCGGTGAGTTCACCCATCGCTTGCGGTCATGGCTCCCGTTACGTCTCACCGGTTGTGTTGTCCGTTTCACCAAATTATCAAGTTGGATCCCACCCGCTGTGTAACCCAACAGGTCCCCAATCCGTTGGGTGTAATAATGTGCATGTTGCAGTTGGCAGCGTGGAGCCCGCTCAAAGCGCACACTCCAAAATGACTACGGGTGATGGGAGTTCAACCGTGTCTGGTGGTAGTGGTAGCTCTATTCGTGAGGACTTACCCTTGTGTTCCAATGATGGCGTATGCACGTTAATTAACGACCGCAAACATCAGCGACGGTTTGCACATACCTGTCGTCTGTTCCCTTGTTATCATGGACACATAGCGCGGCATTCAAAACTGTTCCGGCATGCACCTGGACAAGTTGCACAGTCGGAGGAACTGCTCAACAACGGCGATGGGTCAAAGAAACTTCCTGCAGAGGCGCTGACAAGCGTAAGTTTCAGTTCTATCAGTCGCGAGGCCGCCAACGCCTATCGTATCATTGTTAGTCACAGAAATAAAAGTTATGAAATATTCGGTGACTGGATGAATGTCCGTGTGCATACCTTTAAGCGTTACTTAAATCAGGTGTATAACGTGCCGCCACCATCGCAAGTGCTAGTGCGGGAGGAAGGCAATGTCCCACTCGATGACGATCTTGAATCTGTAGGACATTATGGCATTAAACAGGATGGTGTGGTGATTCTAAGGTGGAAGGATGAAGATGAGCCTCTTGCTGTTTCTCTTGAACAGCTGTAAGAAGGTTTCTTTACTTTGTTTTTTTTTCTTTTACCGCATGGCATCGTGGTAAAAGGAAATATATATATATATATATATATGTATGTGTTTATATATGTTTATAAAGAACGAAAGGAAAAGGAAAAAAAAAAGAGCAGTGGGAAGGTGATGCCAAAAATAAACGCTGTTTCGTGCTAATGAACTGGTGGTGGAAAATGTGGAGAGGAAGAGGAAAAAAAAAGAAAAAGAAAAAGAAAAAGAAAGGAGCGAATTCGTAATTATATTCAATTATACACGCGCGCACCTGCCAGGGAACATTGGCAAAAAATAAATATATCTCTCCCTCGAATTTTAACAAACCCTTCAGTTCCCAATATAATAAAGTGCAACCGGCAAGCCAAAGGTGCGGTGACACCTCAACATTTGGAAAAAAAATAAGTCAACACAAACATACGCAGACAACGAGAGAAAGAGAGAGAGAGAGAAGAAACAGAAAGAAAAGAAATAAGAAAAAAATTTATAATAATAACGATGATGATGATAATACTGAACGGAAGCAGAAAAATTATATATATATATATATATAAGAGTTATCATACGTATGTATATTTAGGTGAAGGTATTCCGAAGAAGAAGGAGGGGGGAAAAGTAGAGAGTGTGAAAGTGTAAAAGAGTTGAAGAGTATATATATATAAATAAAAGAATATATATATATATATATATAAGAATTGAGATGAGATGAAATGGAAAAAGGTGAAGCAACTGAGTTAAATGAAAAAAAAAACAAATGCTCCTTCAATAGCCTAATGGCTGTAGTGCAGTTGGTAACACAAATGTGGCGTTGTTGTTGTGCTTTGCGGCTTCAACTATTGTGTTATTTGTTTAGTAATACTGTGGTTGTTTTCTCTACTAATCTTGTCATCATATATTTGTATGTCTGCATACGCCTGTGTTTTTATAAATTGGAGAGGAGGATAATGAGAGTTCCACTAAGGAAGAGAGAAAGAAAGAAAGAAAAGGACAAATGTGAGGGAAAATTTAAAAAAAAAAATATATATATATAAGTTAAATGACTTGGTTGTGGTGAGATGAGAAATAAATAATTAAATAAAAGACGTTGAAGCATTATAGACAACACGAATGAATGAGTAAATAGACAACTTTACGACATTTATACCTAAACTCTTTTTTTTCCTTTGTTTGTTCGTTTGTTTTGAAAAGAAGAGAAGAGAATAAAGGAACTTAGGGATATTGAAACAGTAACGAGTGTGTGAGGGAAAAGTAGTCAAAAGGAGAGAAGAAGGTGAAAAAACAAAAAAAACAAAAGAAAAGAAGAAAAACGAAAAAGTTGTGACGGTAAAGAGGGGTTCATTTTTTCTTTTTTTTAATTTTATTTTTCATTTGGTTGTTTCTTTTGTTAAAAAAAAAAGAAAAAAGATGTGAAGTTATTGCGGAAGGTGACTAAATAAATAATTAAGTAACGTGGACTTCACGCACGATGATAAGGAGACACAAACGCACAGGCACACAAAAATAAATAAATAACGACAGGGATAAAAAGAAGAGGTTAATTTAAGCTTAAAAAACAAAAAAAAACAATATATATAACAAACGCTCCTTTGAAATTATTAATTGTTTTTTTTTTATCAATCTAAAGGAAAAGATATGCAAATATAAGTGAATGCATACTGAAATTTTAAAGAAAAAAGAAAAAAAGTTTAAACCAGAGCGATTAATAAAGATAAAAGAAAATTAAGATGATAATGAAAAAGAAAAAAGAAATACAACGTTCCCAATTAATTTAAATGGGTGATGTTCTTCATGTTTTCAATTGTTTATTGTTTCCTTTTTCCAATTATCAGAGAAGACAACAACAAAAGATAAAATGTTCCCCCTTTTTTTCCTTTTGTTTTTTTTGTGTACTTCCGTCTTTTTTTTTTCCTTGTATCGTTCATAATAAATCCTTCTAGTGAATGCAATGGAAAGAAAAAGTGAAGAAGAGATAAGGTTCTCTTTCTTCCATTTTTTTTTCTTTTTTTATTGTTTTTCTCTCGTGTTATTTATGTATTTATATATATTTTTTTCTCTCTAAAGTTCGAGGGAACAAAAACGGTATGTTTACTGCGGAATTCCAAGATTAATGAAGGGCAAGTGCCGAAAGGGAAAGAGAGAAGGGGAGGGGGAAAAAAAAAGAAGTAAACAAAGTGGGAAATATTAGTTTTTCCTTTTGATTTTTTTATTTTTGTTTTTAAAGGAAGAACTGACGCATCTCTGGATGCGTGATGTGTGGAAGATAAAAGGGAAAAAGGGAGATTAATGAGGCGTTGAGGGGAGTGGGTAAATTAATATATACAATTTGTTTTCATGCGATTTTGTTCCGAATTGTTTTCTTATGTTTTTTGTGTCCACTTCATTTTTGTTTGGTTTCATTCTTTTTTTTCTTCTATTTTGCTGTATGTTCTTCACAATTTATCTCTTCTTTTTTTGTTTTTTTTGTGCTTATATATATATAGATATATTTGTTTATGGTGTTACTTTCTCTCCATTTACTATTAATTGCCTTTCAATTTTTTTTCTTACACTTACTCTTTACCTTTAATTTTCTTCTTTACTTTTCAATTTAAATATTTTTGTTTTTTTTTTCTCCTTACAAAAGAAAAAAAATTTTCTTAACTAACTTCATATAATTGTAGACTCTCTGTGATTGAAGAGGTAAATATGAGTGGCAGTTTGAGTGAGGTTTTGATGTGACTTCCTTTTCGTTTTTGTGTTTTTGTTTTTTTTAATTTTTGTCGTTGTTTCCTTTCTTCTTTTTTTTTTATTAGAAAAAAAACCCCTACATTATTCACCAGCATAACTTTGTTTTCTTTTTCTTTTTTCATTTTCATTTCTCTCCCTTCCTCCTTTTCCCCCCTCCTTTTAGTAACTTATTTGGGATATTTGGCAACAGAAGAGATGAAAACGGAGGGAACCGCATCGTATCTTCTCATTTTTTTGTTTTTTTCCTCCCCTCTTTCCTCTTTCTCCTCTTCCTATTGTTGCTGGCAGTAGTTGTGCATTTGAAGGTGTTTTTTTGTTTTTTGTTTTGTTTTGTTTTTGCACTTTTTCCTTTAAATTCCATATCTTATGTTGTGTCGTGAGACGGTGACTTTTTTTATGTTTTTTTTTTTTAAAATTAATTAATGAGAAAATGTGTATTTTAAACATTTCATGTCGCCGTTTGTGTGTGTGTGTGCTTGTGTTGTTTTTTTTTTTCTTAGCGAAGAGACAAAATAGCGGAAATGACAAAAAAAACCAAAAGAGTAAAAAAAAAAGGAGGAGTGAAGGTTAGGGCTGGAGTGGAATAAATTAAAAAAAAAAAAAAGGAGACAAAGAGAAGTAAAAAAAAAAAAACGATTCTGAAATTTAAAAATAAAAAAAAAAGGGGAAGGCAGGTAGCGAATGCGTCAAGTGGTGAGAAAACGCGTTCAGCTCTCGACACTTCCGCATTTTTTTTTTCCTGTCGTGTTGGTGTTTTATTTCGTTTTTAATAACCGGAACATGTTCGATTTTTTTTTTCTGAAAAAGAAAAAATAAAAAGGGAAGTTGAGGATATGAGTGAGTAAATGCGCGTCTTATTTTTGAGTTTGTGGCACTTCTGATTTTAATAAAGAACAGTGTGAGGGGTAGGGGAGAGGAGGGGGGGGAGAGAAAAAAAGTCCTTTTCATCTTGTTTACGTGACCCGCTACACTTTTGAATTAAGTTGCGGCAGTTAATCCCACAGTCCTGTTTTTTTTTTTTTCCTCCTCTCCCCCCCCCATGATGTGGAAGATCCTCTTGATTTGTGGTGTATTTCATTTTGGTAGTGTTCCAACTCTCTCAATTTTTCCCCATTTTTTCTTAAAAACCTTACGAGTTTGTTTGTTTGTTTGTTTTCCCCCCTCCTCCTCCTTTACGTTTCCATCCATCCATCCATCCATCTCCTAAATTGACCTTCAGTTGTATATAAATACGACCCCATTCCTTCTAATTTTTTGTTGATGTTTTCCCGTTTTTTTTCTTTCTCTCTCTCTCTCTCTCTGCATGTGTGTGTGTGGTGTGTGGTGATTATTGTTAAAATTACTACTATTAATATTATTATTACCTTATATATTTTTTTCCCTTTTCAATTTTGTGTTACACATATCAAAATAACGTGCGCCACCTCAACCACCTCGTCTACTCGATTGCTTTCTTTTTTTTTTTTTTTGTGTGTGTGTACGACAAAAAAGAAAATTCCACACAAACACAGACACACACACACACACATGCGCATTACACTCCAAAGTGTTTAACATGAAATGAAGGAAAAAACAAAATAAAATAAAGGAGGAAAGGAAGAATGAAGGAAGGAAATAAAGGAGAGCGCGCATTAAATGCATGGTGATGTTTGAGCAGCGCTAAACTTCCACATCTTTTTTTTTCCTTCCTTTTATATTTAACAACCTGATTTCCTTCTTTTTTGTTTTTTACTCCCCTCTCCCTTCATTTTTTTGTTCTAGTCACTAACCTTCATCGCCATCAATCCCTCTTTTTCGTTTGTTTATTGTTTCGCTGTTTTTTTTTTCACTTTTTCGTTTACACGTGTTTGCTCTCGGTGGTGGTGGTGGTGGCGGTGTTTTTTTTTCTTTTTTTTTTCCTCACTTGTTGATCTCTCCCCCTATAGCTGTGTTCGGTAATTGTAGTTGTAGAAATTACACCGCTGTTTAACGTCTGCTATTTTACATATTTGCGTTTGCGTAGGAGTGCAGTTGTGCATTAAAGCTCTTCTTTTCCCTCTTTCTTTTTTTCTTCTTTTTTGAACTCTTTTTTTTTAAAAAAAAACATTTTAACTTGCCCTTTCTTCTTCTTGTTGTTGGATATGCTTTTAGCGTCGTGTGGTGTCGCATATAGCACAAGAAGCGAGAGGGAGGAAGAGGGAAAAGAAAAAAAGAAAAGAATTCCTTTTCCGCACATAGTTCGCACTGTTATATCATGGCCTTTTGGGAAAAGATATGGTGCCGTCTTTTCGGCCGTGTAAATATCCCTGGTGTAGTTTACAGTGATGAAATTGATGCAACTGCCACATATGACCGTCAGCAGCGGGAATCCATGTGGCGAGGTAACTTACGTAATGTCCGTCTCGACACGGTGCCACCGCTTTTGTTACGAACGAGTGGCGCCGAAAATGCCTTATTGGGACCCGAAGAGGAACCCTACACATTTTGGGAGCGGGTTGGTGTTGTTCCTGTACATCCCTCACGCGTGCGGCCCCGGCAATATTATCACCCGATAACTGATTTTGGGTTGTACGATTATGATGAGGTGTCGCCGGAGGAGCGGGATTTAACGGCACGTTGGTTGGCGAAGGTGTTGGAGTTCAACGCAGCGGTGCCACTCGGCATTCTCTGTGCAGCTGGTTGTTTAGTGCTTCCTTTACACACGGTATATCGTATGCCCCTTTTGGTTGCATCGGCGGCAACGGGGGTAATGTTTGAGATCACACATTCGTACATGAATGCGGGGAAGGAACGACAGGATCTTGACGACTTCATATTGGCAAAGGAAATTTGGTATATCAAAAACGTGGAGGCGTATCAGTTAGGCATTCCGCTCATTCCCAAAGGACGTGAGGCGGAGTACCAGGCATTCCTGGATGGCTCTAATGGAACTTCGCAAATGTTGCCTGATGAGCTAGCGGAGGCCCTCCACTAAAACAACAGTGGAAGGGCAATGCAAAAAGGCGGAGACATCAGTGTTTGGTTTCATCCGTCGCGTTGGTACGGAATTGGTGGAGAAGGGCGGGGTGTGTGTGTGGGGGGGAGTGAACTCGTGTTGGGTTTCTTTCCCTTTTTTAAAAAAAATAAAGGTTGTAAATGGTTTTGTTTTGTGCGGTATTTGCTGTTGTTCTGTTTCATTTTCACTTTGTCACGAGTTTCCTTTTTGTGCATGAGTGGGTCGCATTATCGATGCTTATGGTGCGACCGCCATGCTCCTGTGGTTTTGCTGTATCACACACGAAAACACAAAAAAATATATTGTAAGTTGTGCCCGCTTGTACGAGGTGTTTCTTGGTGTATTCTACTTTTTCCCGTTTCTTAAGTATAACACAACCTTTTTTTTTGGTTGTTCTTTGTTACTTACACCTTCTGATCTCTCTTGTCCCTTACCTAGTAGTCACATTACTGCATTTTACCGGCTTAGTGGAGAGGCTGGTGCTCATGTCTTACAGATTTTTCGCGTCGAAGCTAAAACCATGGAAAGACATTGTTACGGAAAGTGTTGATTGTTTAGTTGTTGCAGCCCTTTGCGGATCGTTCAACCCTATGCACAAAACGCACGTTGAGATGTACAATCTCGTAGAGGAGGTTCTGAAAGGAACGGTATGGCAAAAGTCTCTGTTAGTTGGTGGGTTTGTCTCTCCGGTGAACGATGGTTATGAAAAGGAAGGGCTCCACAGTTTTGAGGAACGCGCCGCCGTCTGCGATGCGTCACTTGCTGGTCACCCTGCGTTATCTGTTGATCGTTGGGAAGGACTGCAGCCGGATTTTGTAAACACTTTTTGGGTGTTGGACCACATCCAGCGACAGGTGCAGAATTGGTACGAAAATGATGCCAATCCAAATGAGGCGCAGTTGTCGTGGTTACGCGAACACCCAGTGCGTGTACTGTTCGTTTGTGGAAGTGACCTTTCGGCGACATTTCTCATACCAGGCGTTTGGGAGCTACCGTTGCTTAAAAGGCTTCTAGATAACTTTGGTATTGTTGTGTACCGACGGCCGGGAACACCGAGCTGGAAGGAGTTGTTAGAGGCTGAGGGATCAGTTGTGCACGATGATCTCGTTGAAGAAGACGGAAGCATGACGCCATTATCTTTGGACCTCTCTTCCTATTCAATTATTGAAACCGATCTGTTGAATAGCTTCATATCGGCTACGGATATTCGTAAGCAGCTGCTGATGGAGCCAGCAGCTGATCTTACTGCGTTTGTCATCCCCACCGCGGAGGAGCTTATCCGCAAGTTTTATGGGAAAGAGCCGGTGAGTATCTCCTAATGGCGATTTTGGGGGTAAATATTTAATCGAAAATTATACGCTTCACTTTTGTAGGCACTGGATGTAAGGACTCCCAGTTCGCGATGTCTCAAGGACTTCTCGGTTATCGTGCATAGATCAGGTTGTGTCCTTGCGCGAGTTGCTTGAATCCTTTCAAACATCTTCGCGTGTCTATCGCGATATTAGAGTTACCAAGGTCTTCACAATGTGAATAACTCTGTGAAGGTTTTGTGAACAATACTGCGAAAGCGTGATCAACTTCCCTATTGTCGTTTCTGTTTTATCCCATATGATGTTCACCCCTTGCCTCCACATAATAGGTTTTTTTTTCTTTGAAAAGGGTTCGCAACCGGCACATTACCCCAAATAGGAGATACGATCACAAACCAGAAAAAATTTACTCGGACCATTGTTAGTCACGTTACGCTTAAATTCTTTTTAGCTTCGTGAGTTTTTCCCCCTTAATTCGCTATCCATTCATAGCAACCTTTTGTATATGGGACAGGAGACGATGTCCGATGGGACTTGGACTAACTTTGCAAATATTGGAAAGTGTTTTCCTCGTAAACATCACTACCCCAATACTGTGGAAGAGGTTTCTTCTATTATAAAAGTTATTAACTCCGCTGGTGAGCGGAGTCGCGTGGTGGGTGGAGGGAAGAGTCCCAATTCATGTACATTTACTAATGGTCACCTCATTCACATGGATCGACTTAATCGCATTACTTCCATTGACGAAAAATCTATGACTATCGTGTGTGAAGGTGGTGCATTAATAAGTGATGTGTTTGAGCGGTTGAGCGCCCATGATCTGATGCTCCGTTGTGTTCCATCTTTCGTGCAGACAACTGTTGGGGGTGTCATTGCTACTGCCACACACAGTAGTGGCATACGGTCCCGCTCCATCTCTGATTGTGTCGTCCGCCTTCAGCTGGTTGATGGACGCGGTATTCTTCATACGTTTGACGCCTCCACACCGAAGGAATTATCACTTTCCGCATGCCATCTCGGTATGTTAGGCGTCGTTGTTTCTGTGACACTTCAGGCAGAGAAAAAACGACTGTGGCGCATAGAGAGCCGTCCCATTCCGTTCCGAAAATTGACTGAAGGCGATACACTTAAAAAACGCATTGCCGAGTCGGAGTTCTACCGCTTTTTCTGGATGCCCAATACAGACCAATGTTATGAGTCTATTGCTGAATTTGTTGGCGAAGAGGGGGCCGATCAGACGAAAAGAGTCGACGAATCTATCAAACTTGCGATGGGGAAGAAGCATGAGGCAACGTTACCAATGACCGCAGGAAACACAATTGCGAAGCTAACCTCCAGCAAGTTGAGGAATTTTTCTTCCGAAAAGTGCAACAGCACGGGGGAGGACTATCAGATGTGGCTGCGAAATCAGCGGACCCTTAGAACTCGGATCTGCAAAATTCTTAAAGGTAACTGGCTGCGCCACGGTGTGGTGGAGGCCGCACTTGCAGCAGCTGTCATTCAACCGGGTATACAACCTTACATTAATCGCACGTATCGTCGTCTCTTCTACAATGCTCCAGAAGTTCAATATGGCACCTCATTGGAATGCTTCACGTTCGACTGCCTCTTCAAGCAGTGGGCATGCGAGTGGGCGATTGACATTAGCAATGTCATGCCCGCGTTTCATTATCTTCGTGGCCTTATTTCCTCTGAAAACCTGAGTGTTCATTTCCCCGTTGAGTTCCGCTTTACTGGTGCTGATACAACTGCTCTGTCACCTGCGCATGGCCGTCAAACGTGTTGGATCGGTATCGTAATGTACCGTCCTTACTTGCGGCACGCTAGAGACACATTACGTTACTACGATGCATTCAGCAAAGCCATGACGGTGATGGGTGGTAGGCCGCATTGGGCAAAATATTACACTTGGGGACCGGAGCAAATGCTGAAAGCTTACGGAAAGAATTGGGAGGATTTTCTGCTCTTTCGCAAGAAAATGGACCCGGAAGGTGTCTTTTTGAATGGTTGGTTCAATAGCCTCAGTGGAAACAGCCCAGTACTTAACAGCACTATTAGTCATCTGTAGTAGCGGACGTAACAGATCATAAGATTTTGGCACCAATAGTCGGAGGCAACCATGCCCTGCCATTACGATTTGTGGATCATTCCCACTTTTATAATTTTTTTTAATAATCACCTAAAGGACGACGTCCCAAAGGTTGCAACTAAGTGCAATGGCTACGTTCATAGTTTCGACAAACGAACGAAAGGAGTAGTGAAGAAATAAACGCGGGATGTTCCACCGTCGTTTGCGTCTACAAGCACATTTAGTCACATGGCTAAGAAGTGGTAGTGAAGAGAGGCTTTAAAACACGCTTAACCCTCTTGTGGACCGTGGAAAGTAGCCACTGACTGTCGCCTTCATAATGATTATGTAAAACATTTAACTCATTTCTCTTGCGACTGTACCTTTATTTGTGTCGTACTATTTTACACTGCTACCGAAATGGTTCGTGTTACCACTTTTCTTCTTCAACTTGTCTTATTCTTATTCAGAATACTGCAGGGAGTCCTTAGTCACTAGCTGCAACCAAAAAAAAAAAAGAGAAAGAATTTGCAGGCGGGAATGACGGAAACAGCGTTTCGAGGGACACTACTGCTTCTTCAAAACCGCACGCGTCGGGACCCGGAGGCCTACCGTGACGAGTTTCTCACACAACTTGACCACTTCAAGGCACTCACTCAAACCGTCGCGACACAAAAAGAGACAAACCCGCAGTATGTGGCAGTGCTCAACTTTGTTTGTCATGTCGGGCACTGCTACCCTAAGGAGTGTGAAGATGTAGCGGAAATTGTATTGAAGTTGCTGCAGGACTTTAAGGGAAGCACTATGACGTCGGATTTACGGCTCGTGCTGGTTAAATCTCTGGCGCTTCTTCGTTCCAAAAACATCGTCTCTGCTGAGCGTTCCTTTCCATTGTTCTTCGAGCTGCTTCAAGAGCGTGACAAGGTCCTGAGACGCGTAATTCTTTCCCATATTGTCAGTGACATCCGCAGGGTGAACATGCCAGGCGCCAAGAACGGTGCCGCCGTAAATAAAAAGGCACAGAACTTCTTGTTTGGTGTGATGGCAGATGACGACCCAGTGCAGGCTCGCTGTGCTGAAATGGTGATGATTGATTTGTACCGCCGCCGTGTGTGGGCCGACGAGCGAACAGTGGAGGTGCTTACGCAAGCTTGTTTTTCAAGGCACACCGCCATTATCCGAACTGCACTACGTTTCTTCCTCCTACAGATGCCGAAAATAACTTCCATGGACAGCAAAAATGAAGACGATGATGATGACGACCCGGGAAGAGCCATATCGAAAATGAAACAGAAGCTGAAGATCAAAAAGAAGACAGGTAAACGAGAACGAATACTGAAACGTGAGGTTGGGGCAGTAAAGCGGAAGTACAACAAGGAAGAGAAGGAAGAGGAGCTACTCGCGAAGCAGCACGTGGATCCCATAAGGCTGCTGCGGAACCCACAGCAATTTGTTGAACGGTTGCTCGCACGTCTACAGAAGACAAGTGAGCGGTTCGAGGTTCGTGTTCTCTACTTGAATGTTATTGCGCGGACGGTTTCCGAACATGAGGTGGTACACCTTCCTTTATATGGTTTTCTAGAGCGCTACATGGAACCCTCGCAACTTCACTCCACACAACTGCTGGCGCTTTCTGTCATGTGCACTCACCGTATGGTGCCCCCTGACGCCCTCGAACCGCTCGTGAGAGCCATCGCAAACCACTTCGTTTCTGACCGATCGTCTCCCGATGCCATTACGGTTGGGTTGAACACAATACGCGAAATATGCAAACGTCAGCCCCTTGCAATGAACGCGGATCTTCTAAAGGACCTTGTTGAATATAAATCGCAGCGTGGTGACAAGGGTGTAGTGATGGCTGCCCGCGCCCTCATTCAGTTATTCCGTCATGTTTACCCGGAGCTGCTTCCGGGTAAACTACGAACAAGAACAGTCGATGCCTCTACTGGGGAGGCGCCCAAACCCGTATACGGGAAGGAGCATGTGTACACAGATATTCCCGGTTTGGAGTTGCTTTATGCTGATGAGGGAAGCGACGCGTCTTCTCACAGCTGTTGCTCTGGCAGTAGTGATGACGACGATGACAGCGATGGTACATGGGTAACGGATAGTAGCGACTGCGACCCAGACGATATTGAAGGTAGCTTTGTCGATGCCTCTGAATGCGGTAGTTGTGATGAAGAACACGAAGAGTGCCCCCAACTTGTAGCCGTCAAACCTTCCTCAGGAGAACCACCATGTAAAGTAACAAAATATGAAAACAATGCAATAGGTGCTGAATCGCAACCCTCTTTTCGTGAGGACATGCCATCCCAAGTACACAAGCCTTCTAACCAAGACAGCGACACGCCAAGTGAAGAATCGGGTGGCAGCAGCGAACTGGAAGAGGAACTGGAAGAGTTTGAAGAAGTCGAAGGGGAGAGTTACGATGAGGAGGAAGGTGATGATAGTGATGTTGAGGAAGGAAGTGAAGAGGAGGGAGATGATTCTTCGTTTTGCTATGAAGAGTGGGAAGATGAGGAGGAGGAAGCAGATGAAGAAGAGGATCAACCCTCACAAAAGGGCGAAAAAGACGTTGAAGGGGCAGGTGAGTGGTTTGAGGACGTTGACATTAACTCGACGCAACCATCGCAACGTTCAACAGTATCCAAACTGTCGTCGTCAGCGGCGCGCATTCTAACGGACGAAGACTTTGCTCGCATCCGAGCCCTTCAAAAGAAGCAACAACAGGGTAAACTACTCTCAAAGCGTAAAGGAAAAGATGCAGAGGCACGAACGAAGAAACGCGAAGCTCTCATTCACAGCGTTTCAGCGGATCTCACAGCAGAGGTCATTGAGCATTTCACTGAAAAGAAACGTACAGAAGACCGACAGGAAAAGATTGCTCGCACTGAGGAACTGAGGCGGTCAAAGTCCAAGTTTGAGGCTCGAAAGAAGAAGAAGAGCAAGCTCAACTCTACTCATGTGGAGCATTCGAAGAGAGGAAAGTTGTTTAACATGACAAAGCGCTCACGACGGGTCGGGGCAAAGTTGAAATCTTCTGTGGCTGACCGTTCGAACCGAAATAAGGAAAACAAAAAGAAGGACATTAAGTTCCGCATCCGCCGTGGATGGAAGGCATAACAACCACTCAAACTCCGTTTTAGTGAGGTGTGTGCACACAACGTTTGTGAGGTCGTTTCATTACATTTTGTGTCTTGCCTGCGTTCACAGACCTCAATTTAAAAAGGGGTTTACCAATGCCAAAGGACTTTAATGTACTGACGTTTAAAGTAACAGTTTAAATCTTTTGGCCAAACTTCGGGCTCTCAGTCACTCTATGCTTCCTTTCTTGGGGAATTTAATTTCCAGCACCAAACCTCATGCCCACCGCTGTGGGGACTTCATAGCCAAATATTTACCTCTTTTTCTCCCTTCAATTTGTTGGAAACATTCCTCACTGTTTTTTGAAGGAGGGGTGGTACCTACCATTAAGGGGAGTTCAACTGATTCTTTTTTTTTTTTTGAGTTCACGTGGGAGCCACGCGGTTGCACACAAGTCAAAAAGAAAAGGAAGTAAAAGTTTTTCTGGTGGGTGAGACGCTACATTTGACCCCGTCATACTCCACTGTAGCAGCGCGTAACGTCTTTTTAAAAGTTGTTTCATGCCTCTATGGTCCTTTGTGGAGTTGTCGAGCAGCTTCCTGAGCCCCGTAACCGTTGGCGTATCTCCTTTTTTCCGGCCACTGGAGGAGCGACTTAACACGGAACCGCCAGCTGTGCGGGAGGTCGTTTGGGAATACATGCACTGCACGAAGCGCGCCATCAACACGCGAATTATAGGGTTCTGCGAGCCAACACTAAACAAATGTGTGGATGATTTGCGATTGTACCTTAAAGCATCAGCGGCTGGTGGGAGTGACGAGGCTTCTCTCGCGGAAGTATTGAGGCGCCGTCGTGGTGAGGTGGATGCGGATTCGTTACCTTGGGAATCACGTGCGGAGTACAAGGAGTGGCTCCGCACTCAGGGAAGGTTGAAGTGTGGGTAAGCATGTGAGGGCACATACATGGTGAGCACGTTACGAAGCGGTACGGGGCCGTACCGAATGTGATTTGGTGTTGTTATCTTTTTCTCAAGGTTGTCCATGCAAAGGGTAACGCGGGTTCGCTCATAATACCGTTACCACACTCTTCCTGTTGTGGCTGACCAACCAGTGACGGCGTCCCTTTTTTGCTTGGGATGTTTACATATCGTAAGGAGTGGGCATCTCCACTTCGCTCGTTGCACGTGTTCGTTATGATTTTCATTTATTTATTGCTTTTGCCTTAGCATTTTGTACGTGAAATCACAAAACAGTCCCTAAGTTGTATTCCCTTTTCCCCCCTCTCTTTACTGTTAGCATAGTGTGTGTCAACAATGGTCGATGAAAAATTACCGACGTTATTTTCACCTAGCGCCACGGTGTCTTTCGCCGCGCGCTCCACGTTGAGTCGTGCCACACTCTTTACAACATTGCTGCCTTCCTTAGGAACAACCAAAGTAGAATCCCCGCGGCCCCCGCCTTCTTCACGCCTTTACGCAAAACGTCATAGCTCCGTCTACTCGCGCCACCCGCTTGAAACAATTGTTACTGATCAGTCATCATCATCGTCCGCGTGGTGGGCGGCCAACACGGAGAATAAGCGGTATGCCTCCATTGCCACCATGAAGGTGCAGGCACTTGAAGAGAAGTTCAACGAGCAGCTGAAGTCATATAATGCTTTCCATCCCGTTGTCGTTGATGGAGGTGCTTACAGCACGCAGGCTATACAAAGGCGGTTTAACGGTGAGTCTGTTAGTGATTCTCTGTCAAAACTCACTGATTTCGCCGCGACCAGGTCTGTTAGAAGCACCTTCGACGATAGTTTCGTCTCCACCATGGAAAAGATATCTGGTGTACAGGGAAACTTCACTCCACGGACTGTGGAAAGGAAAAGAGCGGCAGTAATAACACCTGATGGCTTGGAACTGTCAAGTAGCTCCTTGTCCCTTCACAGCGACAAGTTCACCGCCGGTATTGAACTTTGGCTGCGTGAGAATAAAGCTTCAGAAGAAGAACTTAGGCAGAAACGGCTCTTCTACGATTCTCAGCGCGCGAAGAGCGAGCAAAGGGAGCGTTCGCAGTATCGTCAGAAGTGGCAAGCAAAACTCGATGCACTGCACGACGAACGGTTAGATGCGTTTGCGCATTCCAAACACTCAAATGTGCTAAGTAAGAGGGTGTCCATCGTGGAAAACTTAACTGCAGCGACTGAGCAGCGGATTCTTTGGAGCAAGTTCCTCTCCAGTGAGGCCAATGCTGAATCCGCCGGAAGCCCTCGTACGAAATTTACGAGCACGTGGACTTCTAACAAATCCGCTAGTAACAATGAATTGCACGAATGGATTGAAGGAAAGTGGCACAACAGTACGCACCGTCATGAGGAAGCAGCACTCAAAATTCAATGTGCATACAGATGTTTTTGCGCAAAGGAAGAAGTAGCTAGAAGACGTTATGCAAGGCGGATGGTCTTCGCTGGGGTATTGAGCCGTGAAAAAGAAGCGGAAGCAAAGTGGGAAAATGCCCTGCGGATGCGCGTGAGCTCGTACGATACCGGTGGTAACACGATGAACCGCTTGAATCCTTCTATTAAACTTTTGAAGGAAAAGTTACTTGCAGTTGTTGTAAGGCGGAGGAATACGAAAGCGCAAGAAGAAAGGTACCGGCGCGAAATTGAGGAGTACGCTGCCACGTCCATTCAGCGAGTTTATCGAGGTTACCTGGGACGGTTTTGGGTGAAACTGATGAGAAATGGTGATCCCGTGGAACAGCTTCGGTTAATCCGAATAGGGAGAGTGGTTGTGTGCTTGCAGGCCCGCTGGCGTGGATGCCTTGCTCGCGCGGCGATTGAGCGGCAGCGCGCTGCGGTCCTCGTTCTCCAGCGACTTGTGCGCTCAAGAGCGGCGTTTCTTGATCTTTGTAGAAAGCGCCGTGAAAGGAGGATGGAAGTGGAATATGGTATTCACAAACACTACATAAAGGTTATTATCCGCTTTCTCAAACGATGTGTAAACGACCGCAAAGAGTACATGAAGGAGCGTTGGGACCAGCTCTTCCTGATTCAACGTATAGGCCGAGGCCGCATTGGCCGTGGTATTGTGGAAAAGAGTTACAAACGTAGATGCGCTGCCCAGCTTGTGGTGGCTCTGGCAATTCAGCGACGTTACAGAGGTTGGCGCGGCCGTGTAAAGGCGCAGTACGAACGCGAGCAGCGTGCCGAGAAATACTTGCAGCTATGTCGTACTGATGCTGTCCAAGTTATTGAGAGGTCGTGGCGCTTTGCGCGCGGATATTACATTGAAAAGAGCAGGAAGGCCAGAAAGGAGGCAGAGAGAATAGCTCGCATTCTGAGGCGGCAGCGGAGGGAGAAGTTGAACCTGCGGCGCATGAGAATAGCAGCATTGAAGATTCAGTATTGGTACTTCAACGCCCGCTATGTCCGGGAGGTGCGGATGAAACGGATTGAGCAACGTAGGGAATTGGTCCGGAGCGAAAGTGCTGAGCGGATTCTTCGCTTCTACCGTGAGTACAAATTCAGAGCGAATAGGCAGTCGCCGGTGGAAACGGCACCAGCCGCAGAAGAAGAGAATTAATAAGCATCACCCCGTGTTGGGAATATTATGTTTTTTTTTCCATTTGTTTCTTTGTTTCGTGCCATTTATAGGCTTCTAGATGCATATTCGACTTGGATCCTGGACTACCTTCATGTATTCAAGGGGTACCTGGATGAGAGTAAGAGAAACTGAATCGCATTGGATGTTTGGGTGTTATTCGCTCTTCTTCCCTTATTTTTTGACATGTTTGTTGGTCTGCAATATTTATTGCAGACCATACTGTTTTGTCGGGCAAAACATGTTGAAGATGAAGCTTCAATGCTGAACTGTGCGGTTTTTCTTCTTGTAGTATATATGTATATGTACTGATGTTTTTGTAGCCCATTACGTGAAACACACGTAGTGCGGATTTTCCGCATGTAAAAAAGGTGGTCACATCCGTTACAAAAAAAAAGGGTTTTTTTTTCCAGAATATGTTTGACTCTGGGCTTTCAGGGTCGAATTCTTTCTCTTTAAATTTCTCTTCCCCCATTTGACCACATCATCCCCATCTCCACGGTATAGGAATTCTCTTATAGTGTAGCACTGTTACCACATCCCATTAACTGATTATATATATATATATATATATATATATATATATATTACATATTGTCGAATACCAATGCCAATAAATAACTGTGAATTGGACGCTGCTCTGCAGTTAGCCCTCCGGGCTGCTCATGGGGTTGCATGCACTATTGATAAAGCCATAGAAGAGAGGGACACAACACTACTTGACATTCAAACCAGGGAAAATGGGGAGGGTTTGATTACACAATATGATAAGCAGTGCGAGGAAGAAATAATTGCCATCCTTCGCTTAGGCGCACCGAGTTACGATATCATCAGCGAGGAGCTTCACAGCGACACGGTACTGACGGACGCACCGACGTGGATGGTGAGCACCATCAACGGGACTTCTAGCTTTATCCATGGCCTTTTCGACTGCTGCGTCTCTATAGCCCTCGTTGTAGACAAGGAACCTGTCATCGGCGTTGTTAATGCTCCGAGACTGCATGAAGTTTATTCTGCTATTCGGGGTCGTGGTGCATATCTCAATGGTCAACGCATTCGAGTCTCAGAGACGCGTAGCATTAACCAATCTGTTGTGTACCTTCACAACCCTTGCGGAGAAGGAGAGGTTGTGGTGAACACCGTAATTGAGATGCAGAAGGAATTTACGAGGATGCCCGTGCACGCTCTTCGTGTTCATGGTTCTGTCGCGCTTGACATGTGCTTCATTGCCACGGGTCGTGCTGAGCTCTTCCTTAAAGTTGGTGTGGATCCGTGGGATGTTGCCGCCGCCACCGTCATTGTGCGTGAGGCAGGAGGAGTTGTCCACGATATTGACAATTTAAACATCCTGGATCTCACAACGTGCACGGTGTGCTGTGCTAACTCGAGCGAGATCTCTAACATAGGAGTGGGAGTTGCAGCTAAACATGGCTACAAAAAATCGGTGTTAGGATGCTAGTGGGTTCTTGAAAGCGCACGTTTTCCTTAATAGGAGAATTTCTTATTTCTATCCACACCATTCTATACTCCAATTTTTACTATGTTTCCTTCATCAGTGAGTAGGTCCTCCTTTTTTTTTTTTCAGCTTGCGTGGTGTCCTTAGCCACTTACTGGCACAATGGTGCGGCAAAGGTTTTTTTTAGACACCAGACGGAGAACGGGCGGAGCGAGTAATACGACAGGCAGATGAACTTTTGATGCCCAATCGTGGGCGCACTTGCACGTGCGAATCAGTGTGCTCTCTTTCTTATATTCTTTCTACTATACTCTTAGTCTGGTCACACGGTTTTAGTCTAAGGTACCTGTGCTTAGTGGAAGCTGCTCATAAGCCGCATATCAGCCATCGCCACCCTCCGCTACTGAAATGTCAGAGCATGCAACGACCGATTTAGAAGGCAGATATGCCCAGTTGGCCACAATTCAGAGCGAAATCGACGCAGCACCACTACTTTCCCCTACTGTCGAGAAACTCGGAGACGGCTGTAACTTAATGATTGAATTTTCTGACAACCCGCCGATGCTCGTCAAAGTTGTTTCCCTCTGGAGGAACGAAGAAACCAAATACAAGGGTATACGCTATGCACGCCGCGATGGGAACTGTTTCTACCGTTCAGTGGTGTTTGGCATGCATGAGTCGCTACTGAACAATAAGGAGCGTGCCGGTGCCCACCTTGAGCGGATTACGGACCTCAGTAGGCAAGTTGTGGCCGATTACGGCAACTTTGCCGAAGATTTCTGCCATCCCGCCGTGGAAATGGCTAAGAAAATAGAGTCGGGTGAGTGCTCAACGGTGGAGCAGCTGTATGAACTGTCCACTAATGGAGAAGCGGAGTACGCACTCTACTTCTACCGATATGCTGTGTCACATCATATTCGTACACATGAAAATGACTTTCTGCCGTTTGTAGTTGGAATGGGCCACGAAACGGTGTCGGAGTTCTGCTCAGCGGAAGTTGATGCGGTCGCGAGTGAGGCAGATAATGTGCAGGTGGTGGCCTTCGCACAATGCTTCGACGTGCGCGTTATTGTGGAGTATGTGGATGGCAGAGAAGGCGACTGCACTACACGGCATACATTTCAGCAAAAGGACTCACACGACGCTAACGAGTACACCACTATCGAGGTAACGCTACTCTATCGACCGGGTCATTACGACCTTCTTTACAAGTAGTTATACGGGTTGAGCTTGCACTAAGTCCTTCTTACATGTTTGTTCCTGTTCGGTGAAAAGGGGGTTATTTACACCCCTCCCCGCCTCTTCTTAGGCGTGAAAAAGTATTGAATAGATCTGAGAGGGAAAGATAAAGCGAAGCGGGAGTTTGAATGGCAAAAGAGGTAATAGAGTTGGATGTCATCACTACTTGCATACCTTTTTTTTTTTTTGCTTTAACACGAGTAAGTGGTGAGGCTGGCAAGAGTGACACTCCAATGTCAAATCATAAATAGTAGCCATTTTTGGTCGCAGGGCAGGGTGTGTTTGTACCTTTTGGTTTGGAAAAGAAAAATGGAGTTGAGAGAGGTGTTGTCAGTTTTGCCATCTTTACGAGGGTGATGCCACGTACAAACCCCTCCTTTCATGAGCAGTTATTGAACTCTCACGGCTGCTTTCGCAGTTCTTTTATGTATCATGGACTCTCCAACGTGCATTGCCATCCAAAATTACCCCCGACTCCTCTCTTTCTATTGCTAACATGATCAACATCTGAATTCTCGCTGTAGAAGTTACCACGGCGAAGGGAATAGGTGCAAAAAAAAAAAATTGCATCGAAGGTGAACTGCATTTGATCAGCTCCGTGATTTGGGGAAGCGGGAGGGGAGGTCGACCAATACAATCTAGCAGAGGAGCGAGTTCCTGTGAAAACCCCCATTAAGATACCGCTCCATCTTTAATTGATGAGCTCTTCACAAGGAGAAATGCCCCGACCGCTGGTATCGGGTGCGGGTGCACTTCGGTGGGGAGAGAGCACCAACAACAACACCAGTAGTGGTAATGCGAGTTGCGTTACTACCACGGTATCTGTTTTTCGGCAGAGTGTTGATAATTGTAGCGGTGAGTGTTCGAACAAAACAGCGGTAGTAGCGTCGTTGCCCAGTTTGTTTAGCGGCATGGATGTAACGAGAACACAGTGCAGGAGACGTGCAGCGGCCGAAAGAACGGGAAGATCGCATACTTCTCGAGCCGAATCTTTAGTTTCAGGAACACTTCATAGTGAGGTAGTTTCAACCGAAGTGAAAACTGTAGAAAGTGTCTTCACGGGAGCTGTTGGAAACCAAACATTTTCTTATGAAAGTGAGCAAGGGGTGGAGGAAAGAGGTGAATTCAATGCGAGGTTCCAGGAAGATGATGAAACCCCTGTTCGACGCAGCCCATTAACGACCCAAGAGGATGCCAGAGCTGCAGTCTTGATGGGGAACGTCAAAGAAGCCGTTAGTACTCCTTCGGTAAACTCTGCTGTTCAAATGAGTGCTCCTCAACATAATGTGAAACCTAGCAACGTGATGTTCCCTGAGAGAGGTACACTCTCGTTTATGAAGTCCGCATTTGGATTTATCTCCGGCCAAGGCGAAAAACATGAAAACTCGGGAGAGGTGGCTGATTACGATGCTAAAGACGACGTTGGAGGGGGTGATGATGCACCCATTATCCCACCACTTTGCGCACTTTATGGGTCCAAAATTCTTTCTGGTAATTGTTCAGAAAAAACACAACATGCTGAAGAAGCAGCAGCAGCACTTGTGTTTCCCCTGCAACATGAATTTAAAGGAAACCTTACCACGGAGAGCATGAACGATGGAAGGTGTGATTATGTTGCCATTAATTCTTGTTGCTTTCCCACCAGGGGTGAGGGGAACTGCGTGAGCACGGTGGATGACCGAGAAGATCGCCTGAACAATCAAGTGAGAGCTGTGGGCACTTTGGAACCTTACAATACTTCAAATATCTTGGGGGAAGGCGTGGAAATGGATCAGCAACAGGTCACACACCCAAGGAATATCTCTGGGATTGTTAAAAACAGAAAACCGTGGGAAGAACGATGGGACAGGCGCCGCCAAGAGGTTCGCGAGGCGGAGCGCAACGTCCTGAAAGCAGTTGAAACTATCGCGAGAAAACTTGGTGAAGTCCATGCTTCCATTGAGGAGCGTCGAAAGATTGTACCCGCGGCCTCCGAAGTGGAAAAACGTATCGAGCAATGTATCATCGAGGAGTCATTTGACGGGGCAGAGGCTCTAAACGCAGAGCTGACACACCTGTTCCACCGTGTGGCAGAGCTGGATGACGAGACGCTGAACTCATTTTTACCGTCCTTAACCAAGTATGGCACTCATTTGCAATCAGAGGTGATAGCTTTCGCAGAACTTCTTCGTCAGCACCATCAAGATGTTTTGGATTCCGGAGATACCGCTGAATTGGAGATCCAAACTTTCATTACAGAATCAACGCAACGTCTCAACAGTCTTCTTAAAGATATCGCCTCCCAAATGGAGAGGTCGATAGGGAAGCAGCAGATTGCACAGCAAAAGATGAATGAGATATGCGAACGTAAGGATGGTATAATGAAGACAATACGAGAGCAGAACTACGGAACACTGGAAATACAACAACAGTTAGGCAGCGAGGTGGCGGAAATCGATGAGGAAATGGAAGAGCTGGAAGCGAAGCTTGCAGAGCTGAGACGCCTTCGTGCAATCAAGATGGAAAAAATGAAAGAGATGGAACAACGGGTAAGATGTAGCTTGGATGAGCGCCGCATGCTGGAAAGTGAGTTGGACAAACTCATCACACGGGCGGAAAAGAATTTATTCGCGGCAAACGAAGAGGTTGAGAAGCTGCGTGTCGAACTGGAGTCGTATGAAAGTGGTAGGGCAGCGTTTGAAGTGAAGAAGGAGCTTATTCTTGAGGAGTGGGAGTGTGAAACCTCCACGGCCGGAGGTTGCGATCTGCGTCGCGTATCGCTGGAAACGCAAACACTTACTTCTGTACGTGAATATATGTCGTCACTCACCACCCTCTTGCGGCTACGAAGCGACGGCATTTGTATTCTTGGTGACGTAGCGCCATCTATTGATCCCTCTTCACCGGAATCCCAAGACTGTCTCCTATCGGTAACACACAACCTCCAGAAGAAGTTGAGCGATCTTGAGATGGAGAACGAAATGAATGATAAGTTGGTCAAATTACTTGACGTTAAATTAGTAGAAATGCGAAGCAGTTTAGCTGTAATAGGGGCAATGAAACAAACTGCCATTCAGGCGAGACAATTCAGAGAGGCGCAGGCGAAATCCGATGAGATACGTGAACTTTCTGATGCCATCAAAAGAGAGGAAGAAACTCGAACCAACATCCAAAAGAGGTTACAAACAATTGGCGATCTTCGAGAGGAGCTTCAAAAGAGGTTGTGTGACGAAAACAGTCAATGTGAAGTTAAGGTCAGGGAGTATCTATTCAACTATAAAAGTTGTATCGACAAGACGGAGGAGGCGGGTGCTGCATTGGTGGACGCGCTTCATAATTCCATCGGTAAGGAATCGATGCTTGGAAGTGTTGACCTCGTAGAGGCAACACAGCAGCTGGTGGATGTACTGAGGGAAGAACTCGAAGGTGCAAGTATGGCTTCGTCTTTAAATCCAGTGGATCAACAGAGCTCTGAGGCGGTCAAATACGAGTGAGTATGCAAAACAAAGTAAGAAAATATTATTCAAGGCAGCGTGTACAGCCGCAACAGTTTTAGTATAATTTGTTCCTTGAATTGCATTCTCTTGAGGGTTAATGTGACACCGTCAGCGCAAGTTTTCATGGGTGCATTGTCAAGTTTTGCAAACAAAAGCAGCGTCTCCTATAGCTGAGTTTACAACCAACATTGTTGCTGCACCCCCTCTTCTTTTCACACATCTTTTTATATGTATTGTTGGTGTTACTGCGTTCATTTGTCACATTTTCAACATTGTTCACGCTGGTACATAAATAGTACCCGCTGAGTGTACACTTCTTTTTTTAAAAAAAACGTACGAAGCTGCCTAACGTTCATAGTGTGAGGGAAACCTTTTTTGTAGCATTGCTGCCACTGCCACACAATTTTATCGTTGTTTTTTTTTTTCACTCTCTGTGCAGTAATGCCTCATTCACCTTTTTTTTTGTTGAACTCTCTTCTCGTGCTCAGATTCATCTGCAAGAGCTTTAATGGCTGAAACACCAAAGGAGATTCCGCCGGATGAAGCACCGCTACGAGCGGCGATGGGGGAGGTTCAGGAAGATGTCGCGCATAACACGGAGGGCGATGAGGAGAGTACCGCAAATTGTATTCGGACGGAACTAGGCGAAATGAATGAAATTGAATCCCGGTGCCCGCGGTGCGGAGGGAACGGGACCACGCGCCTCATGATTACGAACATACCCCACTTTAAAGAGGTGATCGTCAGCAGTTTTGAATGTCCTCACTGTGGTGAGCGAAATAACGAAGTTACATTTGGAGGTGAGTTTGGACCAAAATCAGTGCGGTACGAACTAGAGGTGAAATCAAAGAAGGATTTGGATCGTCAGGTTGTAAAGTCAGAGTACGCCACAATTCGTATACCTGAGTTGGATCTGGAAATACCTCGGGAGTCGCAACGAGGTGTGCTTAACACTGTCGAGGGGTTTCTGGAGCAAAACGGAGTCTGGTTTACAGCTTCAGCAACCACTTCGTCGAATACAGCATCCCGAATTGTATGAGAAACTTGAGACCTTCTGTGAGAAGGTCCGACAGTATCGCACTGGAGATGTGCCCTTTACATTCATCATTGATGACCCCGCAGGTAACAGTTACGTCGAGGCTTACTATGATTACTACCACCCAACCATTGATCCTCAATTGACACGGTATGAAAAGGAGCGGACGAACATTGACCGTCAACTTCTCGGGTTAACAATTGAATACAATACGCAGAGAACGGATGCGGAGCAGCGTGAGGTGCAGGAGGGGCAATTTGATGACGTAGTACGTATGGAAACAGAGTGCAGTGCGTGCAAAAAACCTGGATTCATAAATATTCAGCAGGTTAACATCCCATATTTCAAGGAGACCGTCATTATGGCGTTCCGTTGTGATTTCTGTGGTTACAAGAGTAACGAAGTGAAATCTGGTGGTGCAGTAGCAGAGAAGGGACTTAAAATAACACTTGAAGTGAAGTCGGAGAGCGATCTGAAGCGTGATGTCCTCAAATCCGACAGCACAACATTGTTGATCCCCGAAGTCGCGCTAGAGTTGGCCCCTGGAACGCTTGGCGGCTTCTTTTCAACAGTTGAGGGAACACTCATGATGGTGCGTGACCAGCTGAAAAGTTTGCCACAGGCGCAATTTGCTAAAGGTGATGCGGCGGCTACCGATCCGGAGGCTAAAACGCTAACTACCTTCGTAAAAGAACTTGAGCATCTGTTGGAGCTGAAGAGGCCTTTCACATTCATTCTCGACGACCCGTTGGCGAACGTTTACATTCAAAACCCTCGTGAGCATCTGCCACCACCGGAGAATGAAGACCCGCAGTTGACAAAAACATATTATACCCGTACTTTCGAACAGGACGAAGAACTTGGCTTCCATCAAATGAATGTCAACTAGCGTATAAATGGCCGCCGGATCTGAAAAATGGATGCTTGTAAGGGCGTCCCACGTGTTACCTTTACTCCTTACTAACTTTAAGTGTCATAGCTCTTTGAATCCCCTTATGGCTTCAATCAGCGTATATTTAGGACGAAGACGAGTCGCATTTAAGTGTAATATTTTCCACTTTCGCTGGGGATTTTTGAATCGTCTCATGCACTATATTAGTCTCACCCAGTTGGTTCCTCTCTTTCTAATGAAGCACGTACAAAAAAAAACACTGCGCGATATCATCCGGCAACACTTTCATTTGTTTACCTCCTGTTTTTTTTCTTTTTTGTGCGGTGTTATTAAAGCTTAGGGATGCAGCGGCCGAAAACGAAGGGGACAGCATACGGGGGAAAAAATAGGAGGGTGAAGAATTGATAATAATTACGTCCATTGACACAGCCGATAGTCCAAATCACTCGTGTTTGGCGGAATCGCGTGAACTCTTACACAAAATAGACATTTAATGTGGTAAATCACCTCAGCAGTTGATTAAACCCTTGCTGCTTAGGAATGAAAAGAATAAAACATGTGCGGTTAGTCAAGTCAATCGACCTGACGTTTTGTGTGTTATGTAGTGGTGCCATTACTGATGCAGATAGCTGGCGGCTTCAAGTTGGCTTTGCAATTTTGTTTCACGTAATTGCTTATCTTCTGTATTTATTTATTATTATTATTTTGCACTGTATTTACACCATAGTAGCGTACGTAAACATATGCGTGTTAGAACCAGAACCTTTGCCTTCGCCGACTCATATCAGGTGTGGGATGTTTACTCTGTTCTCAAAGACGATTTTGAAGCTCTTTCTCTCCACTACATCACCTACGTTATATCAATATTACTGTTATTTTCACCATCACTTAACATTTACAATTTGGAACTCCAGCAGGAGTGCGGACATAAGCCACGTCCAAACAGAAACAAGTGGAATACAAAGATGAGCAGCGATTCAAAAGCCATCCGTAACACCGACGCTTTGGGGCGCGCTTACATGCAGCTGCTTTCTTGCACCCTCGGTTTAGAGAAGGAGGTTGAAAAATATTATGTCCGAGAAGAGGCCATCATTCGCGAGCGTGTTATGCTACTCGACAAAATACAAAGTAACATCGCGGAAGAGCGCCGTTGCTTGGAGATAGATCACCAGGAGTGTCGGTCAAAGATTAGTGCCACCCGTAAAAATAGCCTTTCACTGCGCGGTGATGAGACGAAGTTATCGCAAATAGCTTCGCATACAGAGGCACAGTTAGATAAGGAGGAGAAGTCGCTGAACGAGCGCCTGGCGTGGGTGAATGAGCGAATGCTCAGTGAAACCCGCGAATTAGAAATTATCACGGAGCAGATTAACAAATGTGAGAAGAATCAAAAACTTTTGGGTCAGCGGGAGGAGGAGCAACACAGAGCGGAGCGAGATCTCGATATGGCCCAGCGGGAGTTGAAGTCGCTGGAAAAAGAGATTTACGAGCGAAAGGCATCACTTGAAAAAAAACATGAAAACATTGTCATGTGGAACCGGTCACTGGACAACCGAGAAAAAGAACTTGCGCGATATCAGGAGGAGTTTAGGGAAGATTTAAGACGGGTAGAAGAGGAAGAGAGGCGCTATGGGATTTACAATAGTTTCAGCAAGGTGGCACCGACCGTTTCTTTACGTGAAGTGATGGATGACTACAACATGTCTATTGAAAAGGATAGCCTCTGTGAAGAAATCGAAAGGGATGAAGAGGACGACATGTTGCCGTAAATAACGGAATTGTGTCAACTGTGGGGAATGGAGGGAGAGGGGCGGTAGAGCATTGCATGAGAAGTGTTGATATTAATTTACATGATCACGTTTCACGCACACATGCACACACCTACCCACTAGGGTCCTCTTTTTGTCTCCTTCTTGATTTTTGCCGTTGCAGCACCGTTTTTTTTTTTGTGTGTGTGTATGTGTGATACTTGGCGTGTGTTTTCCCATCGTACTCCATGTTGATTACCCATTTCGTGAAAATCATGACCACGATGGTGAGATTGTAAACGTTTTTACTTTATGGCTCTTATATATATATATATGCGCATATAAAAGGGAAGGATAATGATTAAGTTGCTTTTTTTTTCTGAATAGCATTTTACTCAGCGAGCCCATGATGAAATTTTTTCGAAAAAAAAAATCTCCCGTTTATCAGAACAGTTGCTATGCAGGTTTCTTCGACACACCGCCATACGAATTACTGACGTTCCATAGAGCATCACGGGGTCGCATGGGAGAGGGGTAAAGGAGCGCTTTCACTCGTGACGGAGGCATACATTTCCTTTCTTCTATCAGTTTTTAAAAGTGTCAACGTCTTTTAAAGCACGAAATTGGGAGGAAATGTGTTATTGTCTTTTACTGCAGTGAACATATTTGCTCATGTCTCTCTTAGCTGTGTCTTCCATTTTTTTTTTTCGGGGATGGATGGGATGATGTTGTGCGTGACAAGCTCCCTTATCTCTTTTTGTTTCCCCCATTTTCATCATTGTTTTCTTTCCCTTTTCCTTTACTTAACTCACACTATATTTCGACCCAAATATTTTGCTGTTGTTGTTTTTTTTTGTTTTTCCTTTTCCTCTTCTAATACCACATTTAAAATATCAGGGATGGATGAACTATCGGATATTTATGACTCCATCGTAGCAAGGCGCATTGCAGATGCTCTACTACAGCGTACTATGAACTTCTGTATACGTAAACGTCGTTCTTTTGAATCTCTTCACAGTCTCCGTTGGCGTTTGCTCACGGACCTTCTTCCCACAGATGTGCAACTCAACAACTTCTCGGAGAAATGGTCCTCATGTACTCAAAAGTGCATGACAAGGTGGCGTACAATGAATGAAGATTTAAACAATCGCGCACCAGATGACTCAAAGAAAGGGGAGGTTGTGAAGAGAAAAGCGCGTTTTGAGGAATCTGATTCTTCCAGCGAGGAAGTAGATGATGTGACGATTGAAAATCCTTTACTGCCAAAAAATGGAAGCTTTTACGCGCTCAGGTACCGTTTGAACAAACTGTGTTCTATTATCGCTCTGGATGTTGACCGGATTCACTGGGATATTCCCCTTTTCGAACTTCGCACCACAAGGGATGCCCTGCTTAAAATCCTTAGTGTTTACTGTGTACAACACAGCTGTGAGTACAAACAGGGCATGCATGAGGTTGCGGCTTTTGTGTTTTATTTGACACATAACGATGCAACCATTCTCGAACACCTCCGCAATGAGCGAGGTTGGGGACACGCTTCCCTACCCAATATCTTTGCTCCAATATGTCCAGTGGAAGGAGTGGTAGCGGTAGCGTATCACATTTTTGACGCCATAATGACTGAAAGTGGTGTGAATTTATCCTTCTTGTACTTCAGCGCTTCCTATGGTCAAACAGATGGCATTACTGCTGCCACTCACAATGTACAGGGCCGACTGTTGCTGAAACTAGACGCACAACTCCACAAACAAATCAATACTGTATATAAAATCACTCCAACATTGTACCTTATGCGATGGTTACGACTCCTCTTCCTTCGGGAATTCACGCTTGAACAATGTGCAGACCTGTGGGATGTCTTCCTTTCGGAGCGTTTTGTTACCCCTGCGGAAGACTACCACCTCGAAAACAGCGTCGTTACATTATTTGCAGCTGTCATGTTGTTGAATATCAAAGCCAATATCATGAAAGGCTACAATGAGGCAATTGAAAAAGTGATGAGGTATCCGTCGGTCGGGCAAATTAGTTTTTTGATTCAAGAAGCAGTGCTTCAGTTAGAGAGAGTAAAACATTGCTTAGGGCGCTACTTCGTGGTCGAAGACGCCGTTCACGTTGAGGAGAAGCAGTTGTTTGGAGTTGATTCAGACAGACACGTGTCAAGTGTGATCACTGAATCATCGGTGAGGGGGATGCAACAAAACATCGGCGCATTGGAGTTTGTTGTCACCATGGACGAACAGTGTGGTACATCCACCAAAAGCTCACTCGGTAAAGCCGTAAACACGGTTAACTCGAATGGGTATTATGATGTTATCGCAGATGGAGCATATCCGAAATAAACGTTCTCCGTGATGCGGAAAAGAGGGAATATGGGTTATTTGCTCCATCAAGTAGATTAGAATATGGATGCGATGAAATTTTGGGGCGGGGGAAAGCAAAAAAAAAAGGAAGTAGATACGGGAGGAAAGTTGTGAATGTAATGCGCTGCATCGACGTGGAAACAACAATTATGGCGAAGATTGTGCACCTGCGCTGTCCGTTTGACAAGATGGGTCCAAAACAGTAAGTGACATTCGGAACGTAAGCAACGTTGAGCCACCTGCGGTTTTTTTTTTTTTTGTGAGGAGCATTTCCTATAACGTCGAGTATCGCGGTACAAATGTGTATGGGAGAGAAATACGTCACCGCGAAGTACTACATGTGGAAATCGTTAGTTAGTGACATCCATCGTAGGGAAGTTTTCCGACGGTATGCGAAAATGGCCTGGAAACTCTGGGATTTGCTTGCCTGTTTTTTGTTTTCTTTCTTAACAGTTTTTTTTTTCTCAAGTGTGCGAACGACAGTCAGACGAAAAGGTTTTGGGACTATTGTGCCACTTGCAGCGGTGCTATCTTTTTTTTCTTTTTTTAGATGGTGACGCTGGGGGTTGAATCCACTTCACATTTGTCGAAGTGTCAAATGTGCAGTCCATTCCAAGTTTTTATTTTTGTTTTCTTGTCACTACTTCTTTCCCTTCAAGCACTGTCCTCGTCAGTTAAGTGCTGTAGTGCTGTAGGGGTGACCGTAAACTGCAGTGGAGGTGCGACGCTCATCCCATTAAATTTTGCACCGCTGCGCGGGTAAATAGGATGGAATGTGGGAAAAGGTGATTTGCGGTGGGGAAAATGGGCGGGCTCGTAAACTCCTGCTTGCTCGCTGAATTATTACTTTCGTTATTACCATGTCTTCTTATGTTTTCGTTTTTGCTCATCCTCATTTCCTGTGTATTTTTACACGTATATTATATGAAACAACAACAAAATAAGAAGAAGGGGAGACATATCCTTTTAGTTTGCTAGCCACACATATGACTTCCTTAAAGGAGAAGGTACTGTTCTTGCTTTTGCACACCCTCATTCACATATTGGTTATACATTTTTGGAACGTGGATCGCACGCTTGTGGACGGGATCTTTGGGAAAAGGCGACGTCGGTCCCGCGGAGTTATTGAAGTTGTGGCTCATGGAAACGCGTCCAAAGTTTTTTTCTCTCTTGATAAAGTGGAGAAACTGTTTTACCTCTCGCCACCGTATGACGGCCGAATCAATACGGTTTTGTGCGCCCTTCGGCCAAACTGGCCGATAAGTTACACGCGCGAAGTTGTGAATGGTGTGGATGACAATCCCATTTGCTTAGATTGGCTCATTGCGGAAACATCGGAACGAGACGCGCGAGGGATTTTGATTATTGTCCCAGGACTCGCATCCTGGTCACAAACGAATTATATTCAACGTTGTGTCCTACTCGCACACCGTTACGGCATTCACTGCTGCGTCTTTAATTGCAAGGGCCTTGGGGACACGCCGTTGACAACCCCCCGCATGATATCCGCTTCATGGACAGGGGATTTGCACAAAACATTTTCCACCGCCCTCTCGAGGGAAGCGCTGTCCCGAAAGTTCGGCACTGCGGCCAATAATATATGGGGAGCCGGGTTCAGCCTCGGTGGGGTAATCATGTCAAAGTTTCTAAAGGAATGTGCACTCCAGGGGGTGAAATCACAGCCGTTGGATGCCGCCCTCATCATCAACAGCCCCTTGGATATGGAAGAAACAAGCAGGACCTTGAATGAACCCCAAAACGCCATGTATCAGCGGAAGATGATTAGCAACGTTATTCAGTTCGTCACCAAACACATAGATGTTCTTAAAAACGTTAAGGAGATAGACCTTAAGGAACATGACAATGACATTCTAAAGTTCATGAAAAGCTTACGATCACTCCAAGAATTTGATGTACACATTAACGCGCCGCACAATGGTTTTGCCACTGTCAAGGACTTCTACGATGCTGTGAATGTCTTTACCTCGCTGCGACACTGTAACATTCCAGTGCTTTGTCTGGTGGCTGAAGATGACCCAGTCATCGGCTCACTGCCAAGCAATGCATTCGACGATGTGGCATCTTGCAATAAATTGGTAGCATTTGTAAAGTTCCCGTATGGTGGACACCTTGGTTTCTGTAGAAGTCCAATGGAAGAATGGAACGGAGAACCTTCGGTGATGGAAATGTTCATCTGCGATTTAATCAGTTCGCATAAACATATGGAGGAAATGAAGGAACCAACTGAAGGTATTTGTTTGTATTGAGTAGAAGCATCGTGAATTGCCTCTCGCCTGCATTTCCTTGTGTATTCTGTCCGCATCTTTTGCATTGATTTCTGTTGTTTTTTTTTTTTACTCTTCGTTTGCGCCCACGGCAGCGGTGTGGGCGAAGGGGAACCAAAAGGGAAATTACACGCTTCCTCTTTCCCGCCAAGGTTTTTTTATGTTTGGCGGTTTCTTACGGTTTGAATACCATTATCCCCCCTTAATGTCTTTCATTTGCTTATACCGGCATCAACTTAACTTTTCCTCGCATTCGCCTCCGGGTTTTGTGTACTTTGCGCAAATGTCAATGATGGTGACATCTGACAAGCGTAACGTCCGTCGATGTTGTGAAAACAAAACAGGGATCGGGTTGATGTGATTTAACAAAAGGATGAACATTTTGCCGCGTTTATGTTGTTCATATGCTATTCCGCTTAACTTGTCTACATATACGCACCAGCACCTGTCACGCGATGCGGCATGTGGAATATGAGAGGGCTGCTGATCCACGAAAGGTGGAAGTTCCGTTATATATATATATATTCTTGGCTCTGTAAAACCACATGAATCATAAGCTCCCGGTGTTGTGGTGGCTGGTTTCTGCAGCGTCTCTGCTCGCGCAGAAGCACTGTGACGTGATATAGAGTTATTTGAATGCGTATTATGAGCAAAAAGATGGCGAACTCGCTACCGAATGCACAACTCGGTTAAAACAGAAAACTGTGGTTTGAGATTCCGAATGTTGTTTTCCCGAGTTTTTTTTTTCGGTCTGACGAATTGGAGAGTTTTGGGCCCCCGTTGATATTTCCATCGACTTCAGGAAACAAATGTGCCATGCAATATGTAGGGGGACAAAAGAGGGAAAGGTGAAAGAATGAATGAATGAGAACGTGTCCAAAAAAGCGGGAGTATTTTAAGTAGAAATCTCTTCCACTCTTCGCCTTTTCTCTATTATTAATCTTTCCAATTTTAAATATTTTTCCCCATCATCTTGGGTGGGTGCACTTCGCCGTTGTACTTGCGGGGATAAAATATTGTCACCAGTAATCACCATAGGAGTAGCGTGTGCGCACTGGTGGGGCATTTCGTTTGGCTTTTACGCACGTGGTCGATTGTGGTCCCAACGGTAACGAAATGGACCACCAGTTTGAAAGTTGGCACCTAAAAGCTCCATTTCTTTTTTTGTTTTGTTCTTTATCTGGTTCATTTCAACTCTTCTCACAACACTATATTTACTTCCCTTCTCCTCTCGATTTACCTCATTGATTTATTTTTGTTGCATGCATCCGTGGCCTGGGGTCTTCTTTTCTCTTCTCTTCCCTTTTTTTTTTTAGTGTAGATATTCTTATAAAGGAAATGTTTGCTAGGGTTAAAAGGGTAAGGCAAAAGCGTTCTATGTTCCTTACTGTAATAACCTTGATTATTGGTATCGTAGTGCTGCGGAAACTTATCCACTACAGCGTACAAAAACACCAAGAAATGAGTGATGAATATGCGGATAGAAGGGCCCGGTACGATCCGAGTCCGCATGTTGACACACCCTTTCAGTACATTTCGCCTGAAGTGTTGGAAACATGGAAGTCGCGGGACTATCTTGTGGCATTGGGGGTTTTGTCTCCGGATATTAGCGTGAGGCGGAGACGCCGCTTCCTTCAACGCATGACATGTTGGACGTTCCCCGATGTGGCTACAAAGAGGAATAACTTCACTGGGGCCATGATACCATTATATGTTCTCGCGCGGCATCCGGTTCATAACTTCAAGTACTCAGATATATTAAAGGAGGAGGCTCGTCATTGGGAGGACATTATCACACTTCCCATTGATGAGGGTCGCGTTTCAACAAATAAGAAAATGGGAGATGGCACCTTTTGGGGACCCGAGACGGAGGTTGGTATGAGCCGAAAAACATTCATGTGGTTGGATTTGGCACTGAACCTTTTCGGTACTGCAACTTTCATTAGTAAAGCTGATGACGACATGTACCTTCGCGTACCACAGCAACTTGCCAATATACGCGTCTTGCCCACCCATAAATTGTACTATGGCTACAGTATGCCGAACCGCTATCCATACCAGTTCCGCTATGCTGATGGATCGGTCTTCACCATTTCCAGAGACATCGCTGAAAAAGTTGTGGGTTACAGACCCCTGCGCCGTCTCGCTAATCAATCATATGATCGCGCGTACCTTAAACATTATCTTTTGCTTTTCATGGACCATGAGGATATGATGGTGGGGCACACAATATTCCGCGTTGCAAAGGACGTTACTTACGCGACCGTTAGGCGATGTCATTTTCATAATATTTACGGAAGGTTTGATGTTTCCCCGCTGACGTTCAACTCAATCATGCTGCACAATATAAAGGAAAGTGAATACGCCGACCTGATGAGGCATTTCAGTAATATTAAACCAACTCCCACAAGGTACGTCAAAACTAGTGAAGGAATTTTCTTCGAATGCGAATTCCACAGCGGCAGAGCTCTGCATTTGGGTGGAAGGTGGTGACAAAATCTACCATAGTCAAAAACGTTCCTCCCCTTCATCTTTGCAATTTTGTACTTTCTGTCCTGGCGAACAGACGGAAGAACCTGTAAGTGCGTCTAATATAAATTTTTCTTCCCTTCAATTACATGGTGTCATGCACTACATTCGAATGCGGAAGTCAGTTCCTGCACTCCCCTACAAACCCCCTTTCTCCTCCCCCGCATACCTAATTTTTTTCTTTTCCTCCCTTAAAATAAGAAACGGGATGCTAAGAGATGCCGTGGAAGGTCCCCACTTCGAGAGGTACGATGACATCATCTGCCGTAAAGGCTGCTGAGGTTCAGCTCCAGGAGTACTCTTCATGAATGTGATTTATCGAGCCTTTTTGCCTCGCAGGCGACATCCAATACCCCTCCGTGGAGTTATCCTTGTGATTTGTATTCTCCGCATCCCCGAGCTGTGCTTGTCCCGGTCTATCTTTATTTCTCATAGTCCGAGCGGAGAGTCCCCAAGCCAACGCGGATGGTTCGTGGCCTCCCCATTTTATGCTGCCCTGCCTCTTTGTTTTGTGTTCGGGAACATGGCCGACGGCTGCTCTCGTATTTATAACGCACCCGGGTTGGTGCTGGGACCCCTTATATTTGAATTTGGAGGGGTCGGCGTGTGAGACGTTTTTTTTATTTATTTGCTCCGTGGGGGTTTGTATCTTCCTCGGTATCTTCTTCGTGAGCCTCCTCCTGATTGCGCGGGTTTTGTACACTTTGGGGATGCTCCCCCGTTTTTTGATCGACGGTTAGGAAAATATTGGGTACCGTCGATGAGGACTCGGTGTTCTGCTGAATCGTCGTGTTTTTGTGTATATTCCTTGATATTGCGGGGTCGGGACGGTCCTCTAATTCGTTGTTGTTCATACGCCGTTAGTTGTCTGCGTGGGCGGTTTTTGAACTACGCTGTGAATGCTTCGATATTGCGTTTCAGTTCATCTTCCGGTGTGAGTTTTCGGCGTAAGTTGAGGCGTCGACCCAGGTATTTTTTAGCGGAGATCGATGAACAAAGTTCCTCGTATGCGACTTGACCTTCCTGTACGAAACGTTCCCCGTTGTCTTTATTCCCGCTTACCATAAGCTCTTCTTCAACCGCGATCCAAGCCGAGTCGATGTATGTTTCGTCGTGTTTCCAGGACCCACCAATGGGCCATAAAGTGACCAGGATAACTGTTATTTAGAATTATCCCTCCTCACCTGTGGGCGCTCCCGTCAGTAGTTGTCGTTCAATTCAACGGCTTAACTACTTTTAGTAAGGGAAGTGGATGTCGTGGTTCGCTGTGCAATATCGTCGTTCTAGGGCTGGGAAAAGCCCCCTTTCACACTGGAGCTAGGGGTTGTAGCATAATCAATCATCAGATTCTGAGTCCAATGTTCCTGATGTCGTCCAAGGAGTTTGATGGTGGAAAAACACTTCATTTAACTAACTCCTAGTGCAGATTCCGTTGTGCGAAGACCATCTACCTGTGGTTTCCCAACGTGACCGGCCTGAAGCGCTTCCAGCGGCGCTAAACTGTATTTTAATTTGGCGCCCACAGGATCCTTGCATATTATGGCCTACAGCGGTGGCAACTCCTTACCGTCTGATGAATCCCCTCTCGGTTCCTCTGTCCCGACTGTCATTGAGCCCTCTCCTGTTCCCACTTCGCAGCGTAGCCGCCAATTCAATACGTCCAAGAACAGGGGTCCCATCACTGACTGCGAGGGCCTATAGCTTCCCGTGCTGTCAGCGCACTTTCCCTCAGACTCGGTGTGCCAAGTACTTTTCTTGTCACAACCATTGGTTTTAGAGGGTATATAGGCAATGACAACCCCCAGCTATTGTGCCGCAGTTGACCTAACAGATGCTTCTTTGTGTTCCCTGTTTGTTTTAAACCTTCTATTCCATTTATGTCACCCTTTGCCAGCATCAGTGTTCATATGCCTCTGAACGATGACGTTATTCCGAGTCTTCCTATTCAAATTCTGTTTTGCGTTGCGCTTCTACGTTGCGCCCCCATATTTTCTGCAAAATGCGGAGTTCACTTTTTTCTTCGCAAAGGGACCTTGAAAACGTTAATTTTTTTTTTTAGCATGAAGGGGCCCCAAGCATTCCATCACGATTCACGCGGGATCACGCAGCCATTCTGTTCCACACCCCCGATAACAATACCAGCAGCTGTTTGCAGAACTAGAGGAACAGCTTTCCATGTTCGGAAGAGTTGATATATACCTCCCCTCGTACCGGGGAACACCGATGGCTGGGCCGCTTCCTCTTTCTCCAGTAGCCGACTGCACACTCCAGCTCTTAAAGGCGCGTGGCCGCTGAGGTGCATGGTTTTCTCTCCATAGAATTTTCCGAATCCTGACACCAAAATGATGTAGCCACTGTCGCTTTGCCCAATCGACCGGAAATGGGAAATGAACGGTATCAAAGCGCTCTCCTCCGATAGGGTTTTACAACACCGGTCTAACAACAAGTTCGCATAATAGACCCGATTCCGTCTCCGGTGTGGTATAGTGGCTAGAACAAGCGGCTCTCACCCGCTAGACCCGGGTTCGATCCCCGGCACCGGAAGCCTTTTTCCGGAGACCAACGTGCAGCTCCGCAACAGGCTTATGAAAAGACAAAAAGTGGAACCGGAAAGCCAAACAACGGAAGCTCTCGTTTAGTCAGAAAGGCAACACAGAGGAAGGGTCGTCCCCCACCACGCATAAAATGACTGTGCCCTTCACTTCTTCACAGGGCGTGATACCCGTTCGAGGGCAATGAACGATATATGAAGGACAGTTCGAGTGGGCATGAGAGCGCCGTCGCAGTCGCGGCATCGTATTGTTCGGGTTTTGGTTGCTCAGGTCCGGTTCTCTACTCACCATTGGTGGCTTTGACACGGTTAAGTAATTTGGCGTGCCTCGTCGAAGGGCGTTATATTAACACAAGGCCTCTTTTTGGCGACTGCGGTGGTTGTGCGATATGGCCAGTGCCTGGAGGGTTCCTGGCGCAACGTCCGACCCCCGGGAAGGCAGAATGCCGCCGGTGAGTGGGCTTGGAATGTGGTAGTTGTTGCGCTTGCGGGTGTTTTCCGGGCAACTTTTCGTTTATAATCAGTTTTACAAAGAGACAGTTGCGTGTTGTCTTCATTTTGGCCATCTGGGTGGCTATCGCCTTACGTGTGGTGAAAACAACTCGGTGAGGTGCGCAAAAGCATGAAAGGTCGGAAAATTAATGAGAAAGTGCGGCCGCACTGGCGGGAGACTCCGTCGCTCCCTCATTGCTGGCGCCGACACTTTCCCCGAGACCCTCCAACTAATTAATGAGGATCCCCTTTGGAGTCAACAATACCCCAGCAAGGTGCAAACGGCGCAGCGACGTGGGCGGTGAAAATGAAAGTTGAGCACAGTGACGTAAGTTTGGAGGTTTTAAAGCCATTTTAAGGGATCATGGTGAACAGGGTTTAGGAAATAGGTCAAAGGAGATAAGGTACTCAGAGGTGAGAACGGCAGCGACCCAGTTTTGGCTACGGGGACATTAAACCTTGAAAACTAGGATCCTAAAGCTGAAATACTCTCGCGTGCCGCCCCACTGGCGAGGATGCGAAGGTACTTCCACGTGTCCCGCACTGCGGGCCTTTGTGGAAATTGGCGGTGCAGAGCGCGGCCATTTCCCCCATCAAGCAAAAAAAAAACCTACTCGACAGGGAAATTCGCGGTCACTCAGCTTTCCACTGGACAGTTGGCCAATTCGGCCCGCCATCCGCGTTGTTGTCTCCGGGTTTAGTTGCATGCAAATTCTTCATCGGCGACCGTTGCAGCCCAAGACGCGCACCTGGCTGGAAGCAACGACGCCCGATCCCTCACGCAGTGTGCAAATCAACTTTCCGCCTCTATGGCGGGGAACGACGACGGAAGTATTGTAAGCCGAAAAAGGTTCGTTGCAACGCCTCCGGCTTTTGGAGGTCACCCGACATTGGGGAGATCTCACCGTCCGCCGCCTTTTTTTAAAAAAAAAAAGTTGGTTACCCAACATAAGGGATGGGAACGGAAGGGATCGCCCAAAACCCCGGGTAACTACAACCGTAATTCCGGTTGCGCAGTGACCTTGGCCCTCCTTCAGTTGGTATGCAAACTGCTGATGACCGCCGTTATCCCCGACCCAGGTCGTGCCAAACAAAAGGTAAATTTCCTTTGACTTGCCGTTTTTAACCGCGGGGTGCCCCAGTCATTTACAGGGTTTTGAGAAGCCTCATGGCCCCCTTATCGCACAGTCGAGGGTGTTACGGACATTATTATAAATTTCCTAACATCCGAAACGAAAGGGCCACCATCTCGCCATATGGAAGAAGAAGGGGTTATGTGGACGCTGTACAGTCCAAAGAGTGGTGTAGATGATATTCGCCCGAAAGAATGATTTCACGAAACAGGTTTACCAAGCGCCACTGGAGTTAAAGGATAAAGGAGCGCATATGCGTATGCACGCCGTTGGTAACCGCCAAATCAAACGTAAGTTTACGGCCGTTGCCTCTCCATTTGCAGCAATTACACTTTGCATGAAGAACAACGTGCAAACCGGTCGACTGTCAAGTTATCAGCGGCCACCATCTCGGTAAATACTCTTTCTTTCTTCATAAAGCATGCGTAGTTATCCTTTCTACAGCACAAAAAGGAGGAGAGAGGATAGTGCAGTCAAACCGAAGAAAAAGAATGAAAGTGTTTTTCCACCTCTAGGTACTGGCAGTTAACAGTATTCAAAAAGCAATGAATAAAAAAGGCTCCGGGGAATGGAACACGAATACACACACCGGCTGCCGCGCTAAATCTAGCACAACGGTATATACACATCGTGTGGCCACCCCACTCCCTCCCACCGCTTTACCACTGGCGTCCATTTCGCCTTTTCTTATTCTTTGTCTTCGTGGGGTTGCCCTTGTGTGGAACAGCTGGGGGGCTTGGAGTCGGCGCTGTGGGGTTGGCGCTAACTTCACATCGGCTGCACATGCAAAGAAACCAATAGCTCTCCAAGAGGTGCCGACGCCTTATTTGTGTGTCTTCATACCTATCCACGTCGATGTACGCGATGGTAATTTCCTCCCCAGCCTTTATCCGCCGCCGCGCCAGGAGCTCCACGGAACACGCCGCACTCCTGCTGCTTGTGGAAGCCTCAGTCCGACGCGGTCGCACAATCGCAGCGTTTGGATCACAGCTGTGGTTAATCATGCATAACTTCTCCTGCATCATCCATCCAAGCGTCTCCGTCTCGTTGAAGGGGTAACCGATGCTATTGCACTTTGTCCGGAAGAGTACATCGCGAAGGTGATCCGCATCGACACGAAAACCTTGTGGGGCAAACGTGTCCGCCACGCGGCGAGCAAATGAGGTACAGAATTGACGAGCCGCCGGGGGCTGCTGCGTTGCGTTGGTGCAAAGCTCACCGACAGAAAGCAAAAGCGCCGTGTCACCCAACAACGCCCGCGAGCCATACTGCAAGGCAAACCGTAAGTAATCCGTATCACCCTCACGATCGGACTCAGGGAGAGAGCAGAACCATGCACACGCCTGCTTGTGGGCCTGCAGCAGCGGGTGTTGCTGCATCACCTCCAGCTGCTCCTGCCATGTGGGTGATGTCACCGGTTTGGAAGGTTCATCCCCAACGGGCACGCGAGGAACCCCCTCCGCCAGCTCACGAACGCAGTTTTCGCACAAGACAAGGTGCTTACAATCAGTACATTCATAGTGATGTTCCTCCCGTTCCCTGTTCCTTTCATTGCTTGTCTGTCGCCCATGTTGAGGGTAAGAGCGCCGTAACGGCAGACGCTGGGATTGCGAAGTGGGGCGTCTTTGCTGCGGCCGCTTACGCTGCAACGAACCCCTACCCTGCGACGTACGGCTGTCCTTGGGAACGCTGACGAAGCAGCGGTAACATGTGTTGCGTACAAATGGGCTATAGAGCACCGCAATGTCGTAAGGCACGCAGAGAATTGTGGAGTCAGCTTCGAAGTCCACCTCCGCTATAAGGCCACGACCCCGTCTTCCATCAATGTAACGGACTGAAGTTGTTTCGGATACCTCACGAGGCTTCTCGTCCGCCCCCGTCATACCTTTTAATTTCCTTTCCCCCCTTTTGGATTATTCTTTTACTTAACAAGACTCACTTCCTTATCTTAATCTCGTGAATCACCCCTTTGTTAGTTGATGGTCAGTTTTACTACTTTATGGGCTTGACGCTCTTTTTTTTTGTTTACGATTAATGTACGCAGATGCGTGCCCTTTAAAGAAAGAGCAATTAACTGGAGACTTATGTCTCTACGCACTACTTTCTCCTCTATTCCGCTAAGGACGGCGTTGTTTTCCAATGGGATCACCCAAACAAGTAAACGAGTGTTGCATAAAACGAGATGAGCAGGAAAGAAAAATAACGATTGGTGTTCCCCGCCTCTCTTGAGTGCACAATGCACTCTTCCCCCCCTAAGGCAATGCGCAGAGAAAGACACAGCGACACACATTCACGCACATAGCACAAACACGGTTCTTTCATAATTCGAGCGTTTGCATGTGCATGTGTGTGAAAGAAAAGGGAGAGGAGGGGATCGAAGGCAAATAAATGAAGGCCGGGTAAAGAGAAAAGGCGGTAATGGCCACCAATCCCAACACCCTAACCGAGGAGGGGAATCGTTGCTTTCGCGTGCGAATTAATGCTCGTGCGCTCCACTTTCCCCTGGCAGCACATCGCATCCTTAACATGAGGGGCTGCGGTAATTGAAGGAAATAGAAAGCGAACAAAAGTAAAAATATAAACTGTACGCGGGGCATTAGAAGGGGGCGCCGTGCCAGAGCAAAAGGGAAGAGGCAATAAAAGAAATTCCCAAATGTTCACAGTTGCCTCCCCATACCTCATCCAAATGCATGCAAGGCCGCCAAGGGGCTCGAGACGATGGAGCCGCCTCTGGGGAAGGGGAGAGGTAAGTAAGTGTGATGGAGAAGGGGGCTTGACGGAGTCGTTGCTTCTTCTTACAACTGGAACATGCCCTCCGAACTGAGAGGTGCAGTTGCTCCACACTTCGTATTATCTTTAAATTTGAATATCTTTCCCTCTTCGCAGCTGACTCAACGCCCCTTACACACACACTTCCCAGCCGCACGGCACTGAACGAGGTCACAGAAAGCAGTCCGCTACGGTGAAACCCATTTTAGCATTCGTCCTCACCCTCTCGCCTTGAAGATCTGGTTACATCTCCCTCTTTCTTCCCTTTCGCCACACTTTCTGATTAACAAGGACCGCCCCACACGACCCCCTGCCCACAATCGCAGGTGGTTAACTCCGCGCCACAACCGGTTACAAAATAAACACTCACTAGCGCACGCACTTCTTCCTTTTCCCTTATCTATGTAGGTGTGAGAGCCGACACGTCAACCAGACTTCCGGCTCCTTTCATTTCCTCACGCACACCCTCTTGATGAATCATCAGAACGTATTTGAGGGAGCGGAACATAATCTTCCGTGTAATAATAAACCATTATGCCCACATGCATGCCAACGGACAACACTTAAACAACTTGCTTCTATGTTCATTCACCCTCCCAACCATCTTTCACATCATCCACGTAAATAACGACAATGCCAACAATAACGGCTAGAAACCTCCCCCTACCTTCTCACACAACACAGTGGTGAAGTGCATCAACGCTATCCAAATAGTATCTATGGGTCCCGATTCTCCGGTTTTGCGTAAGGCATCCCGAGGACATCAAACACGTCTTTCTCACACGTCACGTGCACCCGCTTCGCCTCGAGTTCCTCCTTTGTCATACCCAGCGTTTCCATCTTCGCAGAGTTTCCACTAATAGACGAGACAAAAGGCTCTGCACCCTCTTCAGTCACAGAGGACGAAGAGTACGGGTCCTCCTGCTTCATCTGTGACTTGCTTAAACCTGCGGCTTTCCTTGCTCGCACTCGCTCCTGCAGCACTCGAACCTCATCCGACGTGCCCACCTTAAAGAGGCCATACTCGTTCAGCAGGTAACCTTTGCTGATGGCCGCTTGCCGCATAATGACGTTGAAGTTTTTGCTCCCCGTGAAGGTGAGGAGGGCGGTAGGAACAGACTTCGTTTCAATGAGACGAATATCCACACGACGAGCCTTATATGTTTTTGTTGCACCTCCCGTCGTGCGCGGTGGGAGCCGGCCCATGCCCATGTATTTGAGAGGTCCGAGTGCCATCGTCGCCTCGAGGTACCGCTGCTCCTGAAGGTACTCAACCAGAATGGTAAGGACGCCAGTGGTTGTCACCGGGGCATCTAATGGTGGGGCGTTAAGAGAACGCGCAAGTATGGCGTCAATATCGCCGCTGAAGGGATGACGGCGGCGGTAGCTACCGCATATCTGAATCTCATAATCAGAGCCCAGTCGCCGCAACGCACACTCCCGGAGGAAGTTTTCGTGAAGGATGGATTCGTGCATCGGGATTTTCTCATTTATGTCGTGGAAGTAACGTACACCAACGCGCTGTTGCTCTGTCAGTTGAATCTGGTCTGCCTTTTCAATAAGATCCTCCACAGTAAAGATACCTTCGCGGTCAAACAGTGTTGCCGCCGCCCGGGGGCCAAAGCCATGGATCTGCGTAAGTTCCTGAATTGCCTTCAGTTTGGGCTTCGTTTTTTTCTCAAGTTCATCCAGCTTCCCGGTTCGGATGATCTCTTCAGCCTTCTTCAGCAGCTTGCTGCCGATTCCAGGGAATTTTTCAAGGTCCTCGACGGTGCGCAGTGGTAAGTCAAGGTGCGTTTTTAGGCTCCGCACCGCGCGGTTATAACTTTGTACCTTGTATTTCTCACCCAGGGCATTGTTGAGATCTGCCATCTCCGTGAAAATGCGGATGATGTTCTCACGGTTGTCAAGACTCAGACGGAAGAAGGTTCGTCTGAGCATTTTTTCTCTATGCTTTTATTCTTTGTCACTTCTCTGAACTTTCCCTCGTTGCCTCACACACACACAAAAAAAGAGACAAGCAGCCTCTACTAATGTTTCCTTTGTATGTTCTTCCCCTTAGGTCCCACCTCCTTTATAAATTGTGCCGCCCGACGCGGTTAAGAGGAGCAGAAGCAAATAGGAAGGTGGAAGAAACCAAGCGCAATCGATTTACAAAGGGTGTGGAATGTATTAAGGTTTCTGCTTTCAATGCGCACTCTCTCAATATTTGCATTCAAACTTTTCGTCTTCTTTCATTCACCACCTTTTACCTGGTGGTGACCAAGAAAAGAGTGCGCGCTGCGGAGTTTTATGCACTGGCTTGTACCCCCATCACAAAGACACATAAATGCCACAATGGAAAGAGACAGAACTGAGAAGGAGAAAAGTAACGGAGAATAAGGCGCTGACAACACGTCGCAAATGAAACACCGTCACAACTGTCCCACACACACATACCGCCCCTTCTTATATATATATATATATCTTCCCTAACACAACGGTGTCGCGCGCATGTGCACGCGCAGTGCAACCCTGCGCAAAACTGTTAAGTTGGGAAAGATAAAACACATAACGGCGGGAAAATAATAGGTTGTAAACAACGTCCTCATCCAGTGGGATGAAGCCAGTTGCTATTCAACACAGTCATGTAGCCGCTCTGTCAAAGAAAACGGGTAAGACAATTCTTTCCCTTCCCCTCTTTAAAAAAAAAAAACGAAAATGTGAATACACAACGCGTATCAAGAGAGAGGGAGAGGGAAAATAATAATAACAGAAGTCATATTGCCCTCAAGTTCCTCGACCTAGAAACAGAGTAGCAAGACCACGGTATGTAACAGTTACGTATTTGTGTGCCCGACGGAAGCTGGCGCCTTTAAATGAAAGAGGAAGAAAATGAATTTATTATTGGGCAACTCGTCGTTCCCCTTAAATGTGTTCTATGATGATGCTCCTCCAAATCGCGGCCCATCCATTCAATCGTATGTTTACTCTCCACGTGCCGTTACCTCTTTGCACTGGCCCCTCGCTATTGTTATGATATTCCCTGCACGGTTAGTTGACTATTGTCCCTTTTTTAGTTTAATTTTCTATTTTCACTCCCTTCATTCCTTAACTGTGCTTTCTTCAGACATTCTCTCGACAAATTGGTACCCTATCACAAACACACAGATACACACGCAGGCATGTCATGTGTAGGCTCCGAAAATTGCATTTCCCGCGAACACCGATATACACACACACACACACACACAGGCTGGAATGGATCCGTTGTGTGAAGTATAAAGTTGACAAAACAAACAAACGACAAAAACCGAGTGAGCGGAGCATTCCTCCCCCATACTTTTCCATCTATATGTCAACACGCCTCCCCCCCCCCCCCACCCCACCTTGAAACCAAGGTCTTACGCACAAAGACACCAACGGCATGGTATGGGGTCTCAACAGGTAAAGAAACATGGGGAGGAAGCAGACGAAAAACGAAAGAAATCAAAAATGATAAAGGGTTGAACAAGAAAGAGGAGGGCTTCACAGTCAGCGGCCATACGGTATCTATTGTACACACCCACCGACATGCGCCCTTAACGTACGGCAATAAGGTGTTTGTTGGTGCTAGCCTACATTCATCCACTTCACATCATTTTGATCTTCGTTTTTTATCTGCTCCAACCACGTTCCCTTCTGTTTTCGTTCCTACATCCCGCTTCTCTGGGTGAACATATGCCATCCCCAGGGCTGCAAATATCTCACGTTCGTGTTTCACCTTTACGCGACGGGCCTCTACTTCACGCCAGAGAGCCGCAAGCTCCTTCGCCTGCTGCTGCTTCTGCTTTCGAGACGTTGCGCTTGAGCCCTTTGCGTTCTTCCCGACCGCCGCCTCGCCATCCTTTTCATCGTCCACCGCGTCTTCTATTGTGCCAACAAATGCCGGGGACTTGGCAGAGTAATAATTCGCACGGACTAACTTCTGAAACGCCTCTGCGCTCCAGCGGCCGCGGATGGCACCTTTGTCAGCCCCATCTCCGGCAACCCTGCCACCGGTTTCGGAGGACGATGTAGGTTCATTCCCAGTAGCATCGTTACGGAATAGGCCGTACTCATTGAGAATGAAGTTGCGCTTGATAGCCTCCGCACGCATGACAACATTAAAGTTCTTGCTTCCTGTGAAGTACAGAAGCGCCGCGGGAAAACATTCTGGCTCCACAAAGCGGATATCCAACCGTCGTGCAGGGTACATCCTCGGGTTCGCTGTACCGGCGTTGTATTTGTAACTTTTCAGACGACTAACACCCATGAATTTCGTTGCTCCCTGTGCAAGGGTCGCTTCAATGTACCGTTCCTCCTTCAGGGCGGAAACAAAAGCTGCAAGAACCTCCTGTGGTTCTAACTGCTTCTCGACCTTGAGGGATCCGTCCTTCTCCCTGCTGGTTTCTTCACTGGCGCCTTGGGGTGTTGCACCTTCGTCTGCTGCTATCTTGCGTGTGATAAGCACATCTATATCTCCTGACGTTGCCAACCGCCTGCGGTAGCTCCCACATATGGCAAGCTCGTAGCTCTTCCCAAGGTACTTCCGCAGCCGCAGCTTAAGAAAAGCCTCGTGCAGGCGAACCTCTGCGTGTGGAATGCGTTGAGTAATATCGCTGTAGTACTTGAGTCCCAATCGCTGAGCCTCAGTCAGTTTTAGTGCAGACTTGTCACCACTACCTCCTTTTCCTCCTTCATTAGCCTCTTGTTCCTCCACACGCTTTCTCAGTTCTTCGACAGTTTTCAAGCCGTGCTTTTTGAAGAAAATCACAGCCGTGCGCGGTCCGACGCCATGCACCTGTGTGAGTTCTCTTACAGCACGAATCAGTGGTGTTTGCTGCAATAAATGGAGCTCGGCGAGATCACCCGTTGTAAGGATCTCAACGATCTTTTCCCTGAGTTTGTCGCCCATTGCCGTCGTATTTTTCACCTTTGCCACAAGCCGTTTGCGCTCCTCGTCGTTTACCCCAGGGGGCATGATGTTTGGTGGAAAGTTCATATAGATGTAATCATTCCGCTTTAGCCTCTCCACAGCGACAACATACGAGCTTGCCTTGTACCGTTCATCCAAGGCTTTGTTGATCTCCGCAAGCTGTTGGAATATCTGCAGCACTCTTTCACGGTAATCGGGGACAAAGTCAGTGGGTTTGATTTTTGGGGTGACGGGTACGGCTGCGGGTGCTGGTGCAGGCAACGCGGCGGGAGGAGGGGCCGGAGGAGACTTTGCCTTAGTTGCCGGTTTCTTTGGTTGGGATCGTGCACGGGTCCCAGTTGGCTGCTTCACTGGCCTCGGAGACACCGGGGCACTTGCTGCAGCCGCCGCTTGTTTTTTGGCTGGCTTCGGAGACGGTGGCGCTGAAGCCGCAGGTGCTGCCGGCGGCTTCTTCACAGGCCTCGGAGTTGGTGGTGTTGGTGCTGCAGCAGCTACAACTGGTCTCTTTACGGGCCTTGATGAAGGTGGTGCAACAGGTGCAGGTGCTCCAGCCTGCGCCACGGGTTTCTTCGACGGCCTTGATGGTGGTGGCGCCGGTGTCTGTGCAGGTGCTGCCGGCGGCTTCTTCACAGGCCTCGGAGTTGGCGGTGTTGGTGCTGCAGTAGCTACAACTGGTCTCTTTACGGGCCTTGGTGAAGGTGGTGCAACAGGTGCAGGTGCTCCAGCCTGCGCCACGGGTTTCTTCGACGGCCTTGGTGGTGGTGGCGCCGGTGTCTGTGCAGGTGCTGCCGGCGGCTTCTTCACAGGCCTCGGAGTTGGCGGTGTTGGTGCTGCAGTAGCTACAACTGGTCTCTTTACGGGCCTTGGTGAAGGTGGTGCAACAGGTGCAGGTGCTCCAGCCTGCGCCACGGGTTTCTTCGATGGCCTTGGTGGTGGTGGCGCCGGTGTTGGGCTTGGTACTACAGGTCTCTTTGCCGGCCTCACGGGTGGCGGGACTGAAGTTGCTGCCGGTGACGTGGTAGCAGCCGCAACTACTGCCCTCTTGGCGGGGCGCCGCGCGTTCGCGGAAGCCGCTGTTCGCTTCGCAGCGGAGAGCAGCAAGGTGGGGCGGAACAAAAGCATTACTCTATGTGAATTTGAACAGTAAGGTCAGGTCCGAGTATTAGTATATAAACTATGATCCCCCCTGCGCGTGTGAGAGGTCGTCGACCCACACAATAAGGCGACTGTGACGTGATATCGCTATATTGACCTTCCGGTGCGTCCGCGCAATGGGTAGGAAGGAAACCTTAAGCCAAGAACCACGTTTATCAGTTGATTCCTTACTTTTTCTTCGTAAACTTCCCACCCTATCTTTAACTCGCCTTAAATCGCCAAACAGTGGGGCCTGACCAGGGGCGGCCAAAATCAATTCATTAGTAGAAAAGTAGAAGAGGAAACGCAAAGTGAACGGCTAACAACTGGAGTTCAGTACCTCGAAATCTACCAAACATTACCCTTTTATTGCCGTTGAGAGGAACGCGTCAACATCGTGTGACGCTGTTTTAATGTGAAATGCCTATGCTTCAAAACTGCTCCGCAGTTTGGTGCCATGGTTGAAGCTTCTTGCGGGTGGATGGAACTACTTGCCCCGCTATTCGCGTGGTCTCCTACACATGATAGCAAGAGCGTCTGCCCCACCAGCGCTTCCGTGGTCGCATCGCAGTGAAAAGGCAGTTTAAAACAGCCTTCTTCATTCTGCTATCATACGATCGCACACAACTCAAACAACACCAATGCTTCCCGTGTGCTCAATGGTCGTTACTAACTGCACTGTCGTATATCCCCCAACTTCCCAAATTGGGGGATATCATTCACGTAGTCGTTTTGTTGTGCCAACACCCCATGATTCATATTCTTGCAGGAGTTGTACAAACAAGGGAGTTAACCGCGAGACTTCCCCACGCTCAAGTGCGGCAAACGTTAAACGCATGAAGTCAAAGCCGAAGCACATGGGTTGCTCAGGCTCTTGCTCCATCTCTTCACTAACCAGTGTTGGCCTCTCCGTTTGCTTGGGGCGGTGGCCGCGCCTCTTGCAGTGAAGGTCCACATCACGCCCACCCAGATGCGCTTTCGTAAGACCGGGTAACTTCGGATATCGCTGGGAAAAGTGGTTCAGCACCACGTGTCGGGCACCGATTGCCCCCGCCACGCCAAGAGCCTCCCGGAGGGTTGAATGAGACTTTCGCATCGCTTCGTCCTCGCAGCCATCACCGAAAGTGGCTTCGTGCAGGCAAATGTAAACACCCCCAATCGGGTCCTGCGACTCCTCTGAATCGCGGCAAGTGGTGTCTGTAAACTGACAACAGCGCTCCACGAGAAACGGGGAGGGTCGCGTGTCCCCTGAGAAGAGCAAAACACGAGATGGTGCTAAATCTGAAGGAGTAGCCTGGTGAACGGGAAATCGAAGGAGCAGCGCGTGGGCGTTCGCTGGGTGGTCCACCGGAAACACCTCGGCAGCCCAGAGCGGTCGATTTGCTCTGCGGGGCACGGCTTCATCACTCACAATATCTGATTGCGACGACACCATTTTGCTGCAAAGTTTCGAACACAGTTCGTTGAGGTGTGGCAGGAACGCTACATCGCTACGAAGTTGTTCCTCGCCGTCCTCTGCGGGGAAGACATCAAATATCACTTCCTCACTCAACCACTGCCCGCAGGAACGAGACTGCCCCCAAGTCTCCATAAGGAAGGCCCAAACCTCTTGGGGGCAAACAATGAGAATAGGTTCGATCTCGTCACGCTGCTTTCCGTTAGCATCCCGCTCAAAAAATAGACGGTGACGAAGCTCAAGCAGACTTAGTAACCCCAAGTGATGATCCGCATGCGAGTGGGAGATGAACACAAAGGTCAGGTCACGCACGAAGTCACGAAGCTGCTCCTCCCCATGACCGTAGAGCATCGACAACTGCCCGGTGCTACCTTCGCCAAAATCAAGCACAACAATGGCACGGCACGGCGGTTCCCTGTGTTGCGAAGTGTACACCACCTCCACAAATGCCCCACTGACGTTACGGTATTTACTCGGTATAGCGGAGCCAGTACCCAGAAATGAGAGGGCACCTCCGCCGTCTACATTGTATTCTCGTCCTTGCAACGTGGACAAGTCGAGTCTAGTAGCTGATGTGCTGGTGTCGTGGCGAACAGCGGCAACCGCAGAACGGAACTGTTCCGAAAGCATTGCAGCAGCGGAGGTGGCAGTCGGGTACCGCAACAACCCCTTCACGTTAGTACCCTTCTTCTCTCTACCAGCAACATTCTGTTTGTCAAAATTTTCGAGTCCGCTCCGTGCGGAAAGGGTAGCGCCGGCCAACCTCTCAACGAGAACATGGGCTGCAGAAGGGTCGTCACTTATTTCAGTAACCAGTGGAGTGCTGGCACCAGGGGGAATGAGTAGATGTTTCACGGCGTATGGCCAAACAGGCCCCTTTCCATCATCAACGTAGCAATGCCTAATCCAACATTCACTGGGTTCGCTGTCGCTCTTTTCAGACAGCGACGATGCTAGCGGAAACTGCTGGGCAGCAATACTGTTCAGATGATAACGATGAGCGAGTGCAGTTGGGAAAGCGGAGAAGGTGCTCTGAACATCCGCGCAAAAGTGGTGTTTCGTCCCACCGGCTGTTGGCGGTTCCAACCCCACAGGGAAGTTAGCGTCGTTGGAAAGGCATTTCATAGCGTCTTGACGGACAGGAGGGAAAACATGCGCAAACACATTCGAAATATAAAGCGATTGCCCAATGACGTGGTTTCCCCCTCCTATAGACGAAAAGAATTGCAGACATTGCACGTGAACGACGTGAACTAACGAAATCGTACGCTCCACTTGTGCTGTTCCGTCATCTTTGCAAAGGTTAGCGCTGTGGCTGCGGTACGCAAACTGTGGTTTCCACTGCTTGAGAAGTTCATAAAGTTTACCGCTAGTACTGCAATCACCGCCATCCACAGTCGAATGTTCCTGGCGGAAATCCCGTTCCTCGGCTCCCGCCCCGTCACGACCAAAGAGAGTTTCCATAGCGGTCGCCACATCACAAACACTGTCACCATCCAGCACAAGCGTCACGTAGAGAGATTGGCTACCCACAGTTGCCTGCTGTACACTGCGGGGGTCAATGAAGCGGCGCGTGTTACATTCGCCTTCAGCACCGGGAGTAGGAGGGTCATCCACCCACACGCCCACACCTTGCTTCAACTGGCCGTATAAAGGACCCGCCGGAACACCAAGAGCCTTTGCACAGCGGCAGTCAAAGACGGCGGCCGGCGCATGCAAAATGGCATAGCCATACACTTCGTCCGCATCGCTCTTGTTGCCTTGCGATATGCGAAAACCAACCAATGCACTCGTCGTACTCAGTTGCAGCGCTATGACAAAAAAAGACGACAATGACAACGCAGCGGCCTCGGGTACGCGGTGACCCCGCCCCTGACCAACGGTAGATATGGTTTCACTTCTATCAAACAGCAGCGGCACCTCATACACATAGTTCCCCGGCATTGACGTAGAAAGACGTCGCGGCAACTGGCCAACACGTAACTGCTGGAAGCTCATCTGTCGGTAAACAAAATAGTGCCGCCGCAAAGCGTCCAACATTTCAGCCAAACCTCCAGTACAGTTGCCAATTACATCGCTCCCGCAACTTGAGGACTGGGCAGCGGCAGCACTGTCACCAACGCCCTGAACTTCGTCGCTTCCGCCAGTCATCCCCATTCCGCCTGGCCCAAAGAAATTTGCATGGTGAACGCCAGCATCGTTAATGGTAAACAGCAGTCCTGGCATGCCCATCACGGTTGACGGCACCCACCGTGTGAAGAAAAAACCACGTGTCCGCACTAGACGTATAGCCGCTTCGGCACTAAAGCGCTGCGTGCCTTCAGGGCAGTTGAAGAAAAGTAACTGACTCTCACATCTACTGGCCGGGGTTGGGCTTTGCGATGCACTACCAATAGGTGGCATGGGCTCGGTAACCCAGTTCAAAACCTCATGCTGTACGTGGCCGGTAAAGCAGCAGCTACCGTAGCTGTTTGGAACATCCGTACCCACAAGCTGAATGGTATCTACTGACATTCCCGCCTTCGAGGCACCTCGAACCAAAAAATAAGAAGACAGAGGAGAAGATGTGGGTTAAAAACTAGCGTAGGAATAAAATGTATGGAAGTCAACAGGCTACCGAAAATGAAAGAAGGATAACAGAAGCAAATGACGATGACCACCGAAAACAGCTCAAAACACCCGCACCCCACGTCTAGAGGTGGATGATGCCGGCAACTTTGCGAGTCCCACGCCATGATACTTCTGCAATCAATATGCTCGAGCACAACTGCCACACGGCCATCTCTCACACCACAGGGTATGATTCACCTTCAAGGACAGGAACGACACTTGCGTCACTGCCGTCACTCACAACAACAACAACAAAGTGACGGTAGCAAAGCGACAAAACACTCAACCGAAACGGCGACACAACGTGACAAGTAGAACGTAATGGAGGCGTAGCACAGAGAAACAATTCGAGGAGTGAAAAAAAAAAAAAGACGGTGCTAGCGAGTTGTAGTCAGCCCGGGGCTGTGACGAATCACTTTACTTTGTGTTATCACCCTCCTTCTTGGCATCATCCTTGCTTTCCCCTTGTTGTTTGCTACTTTGCTCCTTCCCTTTAGATCCATCCTTCGCGGCTGCCATGGCCCCCTCTGCGTTTGACGCTATCCACATGGGCAACATCAACTCCGTGTTCATCATTAGCCGTGGAAGTAACATTAACTTCAAGAACACAGCCATCAACCGAAAGGCCATCTCCTGCGGTACACGTGGCACCTCCCGCGTGATGAGAATAAGCGCTTGAGCACAGCGGTCCCACATAGGAAAAAATATATTCCTCTGCGTGTAGAAGGTGCGGCGCTCACCCCAAAATTTTTGCTCATCGCCGTGAACTACTTCCGCATTGATTACACGTGCGTACGAATGGTCGAGTACCTTCTTTTGTTGTTCTGGTCGATACTCAACGCCAACTGCTGAGCGGCACACATGACGCCCACGACTGCGCGTGAGGAAGCTTCTATGCGTAATGCGCAGTCGTGACAACGCTGCAACAGGGAGTGGTGAGGCAGGTGACATACTGTCAGCGATGCCCTACTATCACTGTATCACTATTGCTAACTAACCTTGAATATTCCTTTTTTTTAAAAAAAAACCTTCAAGTGTAGGGCCCGGTGGACAGCCGCTCCTTACTACTGGTTGATTGGTGACTACCATGTGCAAAAAAAAAAAAGAATGAGATGATACGGAAAAGCAGTGCTGTCTTCAGACACAGTAAGAACATAACTACAACGGAGGACGGGGGGAATCAGTAGGCTTTCCGTTAAATAAACGACAGCATAAATACAGTCTCTCATTCGGGGTAGTTAATCACGCATCCAGCTCTTCGTCCTGCAGTAGTCGACACTATTCGTCATTTGCCGGTGAACTGTCAGGGGCCAACTCAAAAAAAAAAATTATACATATCCCCCTTAAAAGAACTTTTTCTGTGCATAGACTCTTAATACCGACCTGCCAATCGTAACTTTGCATCTTCTCCACTTCCTCCTTCCCGCAACCTCCGGTAAAATCAGTGACAGAGGGTTAACGATGGCAAAGGGGGGGAAACAAGCGAATTCAACAATACATTGGAAGGAAGAAAAAAAAAAGGTAAGGAAACTAACCAAATGAAACCGCTGAAAATGAAAGGAACTCGAAAAAGAAAATATTAACGGTATGACCAAACATGAAAGGAGAAACAAAGTCCACAAGTAATGTCCGTAACGGTAGATGCCGTGAAGCTGAGGTATTGAAGAAGAAGAAACGTGGTACTTCCACTCACCCACCCAGCACTAACATCATTCGATTGGCCGGTTTTTAGGCATTAGTTGAAACCATTCCACTCCATTTTCTCCTGAAAACGATGAAATGGCGTCAAACAGCACCAAGTTTAAGCTGATAATAACAGAGGGTGGAGAAAACCAGCGCCGGAAGAAGAAAATTCTCCACTAGAAACATGTGTATGTAGAGGTTTGTGTTTGCCCACAGAGACGTACATTTGTGTGTAAGCATAAACCGCACTTGCCGCAGTAAAAAGACGCACTTCGATGAAAAAAAAAAAGATATCAGAAAAAGGTCAGCAACACACGTATTTGCACTAGTACAAGAAAAAAGGGGGTAACTCAAAAAAAAAAATGAATAAATACATAAACAGAAGCATCTCACTTGTTGGGAGTGAAGAGGAGTCGGCAAGAGAGTAAGTGATCCAACTTCGGTGCATCAATCAATCGGAAAAAAAAAGGATGGCTACGCACAAGTGCAGCCAAGAGATGCACAGCAAATTGCTGCACTCTTCGTCCCTTCGATACGACGAATATAGTGCAGAGTGAAGATGGGGAAAAAAGTACAAACGCGAATTCATAAATCATATTATCACAACATCGCAAAAACAATATGAGGTAATGTGCTGAAAAGGACAACAAATGATACATGTGAGCGACTTCCTGTTGAAAGGAATAAAAGATGGAACACACCGCCTCGGAGATAAAACGGAAAACTGTCATGTGTTCAAAGAGTGTTGGGGTCGAGGGAATGGTACAAGAGGGTTTTCACTGTGCCGTAGCCACACCATCAAGAGGCACAGTTTGCTGGAACAACTCCAGAAGTGCAAGACTTTCAGCCGATAGTGCTGCCTTCGCTACAACGCTGCCCTCAATGTTGCCATGTTCCATCGCAATACTTGACCCGCATTTGCTACAAGAGTACAACTTATAGGTCATATCTACCATTGCGCCGCCATCGCTCAATATTGGTAGTTCCACAGCATATTCCGTTAAATTTTGCGGAAGCCTCACCTCAGAGGCGCTGGCCCCATCTCCTCCTTCTTTGGTACCTTGTAATGCTCTTCGCACCGGCGGTGACTCCCCTAAGTTTGAAAGTGCCTGAGCCGCTGCGACACCAGCGCCAGCAACTGGAGAGGAAGTGGGTGAAGCGCCAAAAGCCCCGCCGCCATGGTTCCGCTTGCCGGTGAAAAGCACTTCAAACGGTATGTCGGGAAGGTGCATCCATTCCACGCCACTCACCGACCCAGAAAAGCGCAGGCACACCGTACAGTTGCAGACAAAACTACCGAATATATAAGATATGTGTCCCACAAAATTTACAGAGTTACACAAGCAACCACCTGTGAACAGCGGGTCCAAAAGGTCGTCCGCCCCCTTTTCCTTTGCAGTACTTGGGGAAGTAACCTTGGGAGAATGAGAAGACACCACTGCTGGGCTATTCGGTATGCCTTTCACCCCCACCGCGTCCTTGTTAGTGTCGTTTCCGTCCTCCTTACCTCCTTTTCGGGCAGCATCTGCCAACACATGGGGTGCCACTATATTTCTCCCTGGAAGGGCGGCCTCGTATTGTTCGATGAATAGCGGAATGCGCTCGTCTATTCCGTACCCCTTTGCAACCTCAGCGGGGACCTCGGCAGGTGATACCGGTTTGCGCCGTAACTCCTGTACATCAAGTGTTGTGCCGAGGGCGTCCGAGAAGTCTTGTCCCACCTCCCCCTCACCACCGGTATTCTCTGCATCACGCAGATTATCCGGCGCCGGGGAATTGGAGAGAACGGACGGAGAACGTGTGACAGAGGGATTGCGTGTGTTTTCGCTGCCGTTCGTTGCCGCTTGGACATGCTCAAAGTGTTCCGCCATTTCTTTCAGTACACGCGCAAGATCCCCTCTAAGCTCGTCTACAACTTTAGCAGCGGTCGTATCGGCACACCGCGAGTGTTGTTGTTGGTTGCCGCGGAAGACATTGTCTTTTTGTCCACCACTAGCACCACCACCACCACCAGCAGCAGCAGCCGCTGCTGCTGCGCCCCTCTCTACCGCTGGCAACTCCTTCCTTTCCGCTGCAGCTACTTCCCTAAATTCAACTTTCAGTGGCGGGATGTGAATAGGCTCCTTTCCATAGATCTTTTCATCCCTATCGTGTTCCGCGTTGGGTTTAACAGAAGGGTTGCGAACCACCGGAAGTGCTGCGGGAGGATTCTCTTTCGGAGTGGCATTAGCATTCTTGGCTCCATCGTCTTCGGGATTCGCCCGCCGCTCTCGCCGCTCTATTATACGCTTCTTATTTGCGTCGTAAAGAAGAAACAACTCCTGAAGTGGTGTTCTACCGAAGGAATGTTTTAGCTGCAGGCGTTGTTGTGCCGGCGATGGGTACTCCATCTTCTTGACAATATTTTTTTCATGCTCATTCTCTATGGGGGTAGGTTTCTCATCTGTCTTCACGTTCGGCTCGTCTCTGTTTTCGTACGATTCACCCTGAAGAGGGGTTCGGCCATTCTTCATCCCGTAGGCGAGCGGCAGTTGGCGGGCCGGCTGCCGTGGGGGCGGTTCCTCAGCTTTCAGTAACGGCGACACCTGCGGTGGCATCTTCCTTGCAGCTGGTAATCGGCTGGGCGACACCGGGGAATTAGCGGGACTACACATCTTTGGTTTTGGCAATTCCTCTCCTACGCGAATAAAGGGATAGTCGCCGTTACGCCTACGGAACAAATCCACATGCCCTAACATCCCCACTCCAGAACGTGCACCACTGACTCCACATGGAGTTGCTCCAGCTGCACCCGCACCGGCCACACCACCCGCTAGCCTCTCTCCCTTTTGCGGTGCGGGAAACTTCGATGGAATAAGGCTGAGTCGATTTTTTATAGGCGATGGAGGCTTAGCGCCAGGTGTAAGGACGCATTTGTACTCACTTTCGTAGCTTGTATCTAACTCGCTCATTTTCTTCACCACGCTGGGGATAGCCCTCACCAAAACGGGAGTGCGCAGTATTTGATCAGCATCTGGGCGTTGCTTCGGGTCTTTTTGTAGCATCCACAGGATAAGTTGCCACAGCTCATCTGAAAAACTCGACGGAATACGTCGGGGCTCGCGTTTACATATCTCGTCCATTAATCTGTTCATAGTGTTCGCTTCGAATGGCAACCTACCAGTCGTGCACAACTCGTACAGGAGCACACCGAGCGCCCACACGTCGGACTTGTTGTTATATGGCTTCCCTAGACACAACTCTGGTGAGAAATAGCACGGGGTGCCGCACATGGTCTTTGCCATAGCAACAGTACTCATCAAAACCGTGCTAATACCAAAGTCTCCGAGCTTGACCACGTGATTCTGTGTAAGGAATACATTTTGGGACTTGATGTCGCGGTGCAGAAGCCGGCGATCGTGCATGTACTTCACCGCCATCGTCGTTTGAACAAACAAGCTAATGACTTGCTCCTCCGTGAGTCCGCCGCAACGGCCACTGCCAAGGGCCCACATGCTCTTCCTCAGGTTCTTCAGGTGTGAGTAAACGTCACCACCATCAGCATACTCCATGACAATGTAAAGGTGCGGAAAATCTTCGAAGAACTCCTCGTACCGGATGATATTGGGGTAGTTGAGTTGCTGTAGCACAACAATCTCCTGGTGAGCATCCTTCCTCTGTCTCGACGTCATGTTGGACATATTAACATGTTTCACTACATAATTTTTGCCACGCTCTTTGTGGCGTACCAAATATGCATTGCCGAAACTACCCTTACCAAGCAGGCGCTCAGCCTCGTAGCCAGAACCAACGAGCGCTACGGGGAGTTTCGGCCGCGACTGCCCAATGCCTAGTCGCGCGTTAAGCTCATCCAAGGCATTCATGTTTAACTTTTCCAGCTGATTTACTGTACGTTTTACTACCTATATAACTCCTACTTTTATCTACTCTTCTTTTTGTTTTCCTTCTGTAATTCAAACTTCTGATGCTGTTGTGTATACGAGTGCGTGCACGACGACGTACCGCTACAGTGGTTTGTCGTATCCTCGCGCGTACACTTGAAAGAAATGGAGAGAAAATAAGTTATGTTTAACCCCTTCGCAACACCAAGCAGCGTTTCATTATTTCAGAAAAAATGTCACTGGTACTTTTCATCGTAAATTCCACATCCGTTAACAACGAATTCCCGGCCTCGTTTGGCCGCGCACACACACACGAATATACACCTCTTCGCAACTAAGTTTGAACCTGCACTCAACGGCGATGCAGGAATAAATAGGTATCAATATATGCATGTTCAGGTGACTTTTAGTGGTGACCGAGTTCTACACAAGTGTATAACCCTTCACCTTGCCGGTTTCCGGTTCTCTCACCATCTGCAATCTCATAAGACAATCTGTAATACCCACAATAAAGGGTGGCACTGGTGGGGACGGGGAGGAAGCAGAATTGACGCAGCTCTCAAGCGTTGTGCCATCTGCATCCAACACTGCCAACACAACGCCTTTCACCACAGCACCGGAGGGACCATCCAACCGTATAGAAACCACTCCCCCAGACCGACTTTTCTCGGCTTCAGACTTCGGTGTTGAGGCGACAGGGCGGCTCAGCAACCGGCGTCTAGCAGAGGGAAGGTAATATGTCGGTTGTTTGTAAAACATGAAGTAGGCAGCGGCGATCGCAGGCGACCACAGCAGCACATCCCGCAGGCCCCGTGGAAGTCGCTGAAGGTACTCTCCAAGTGTTTGGTACCGCTGAGTTGTTCCACGTTCCTCCGCTGGGTTGGCTACCCTTACAAATGAGCGACGGGCACAACAGGACGGCCGCAGTTTGTTGTATGGAACGGTGTTTAGGCAGCCACTGCGAGAAACGAACCGCATCCACCTTTGCTACGAGTCAATAGAACCCCCGTAGGAGGGAAATGTCGACGGACGGCCTTGCGGAGACCTGTGAATGAGAAACCCCTTGACTACAGCCGAAGTCTCTCTCCATAACCAAGCGGAAAACAACAACAAAAAGTGTGCCGCAGCGTGCAGCAACAGCAATAACAATAACAAAAGTGGGATAAAGTAAATGTTCACACCGAGATGAAGAAAGGGATCAACAATAAAGAGGACTAATACCGCTGTGAGCACTCGCATGTGTCAAAAAAGTTTACACAACTGGTTCTTCAGACCAACAAATTCTCGCTTAGTCCTCAACCACGCCACTTCTTACTGTTAGTGAATATATTTTTCCGCTCGCGGCGACCACTTTTCAATGCCTTCCGCGCCACCTCGTTCAACATTAGAAAATGCCGTGCTGTCGACATTGTCTGCCCCGCGGAAGCGGCGGGTCCCTTGCCAGCGCGATTTACCAAGTCAAAAGCCGTCTGCTCGCATTGGCGTCGAAACTTTGATCGATGCCCCTGCAGCTCCCCGTGAACTTCATTTATGTTTTGTCGCATTGATGACATTGCCTTTTGTTCCATAAATCGAGTGCGACTTTGTGCTAACGCCTGTTTGGAGAAGCGCGCCCGGTGTTTCGGACGTGGCTGCCAGTCACCCACACCTCGGCTGATATAATACCAAACGCATAACCGCGGTGGCGCTTGCGCAACGAACCGCCGAAGCATACCATACACTGCGCCCTAACCCTCCCCCTTTCCTGTAGTTTGTCCTCACCCACTATAGCGCAGAAGCACGGTATGAATTGGCTAGGAGGAAAAACAACAAAAGAACCATATACGCTAAAACAATAATAACAAATGGGGGAAAAGAAACAAGTTTAAAACTGGGCAAATTGAATTGAAGACAACGAAAGGGAAACATCACCTCGCGCAACGACCCTTGAGGGTGAGGAGTTGATTTGCTGCTCAATTTCATCTTTTCTACCCCTCAGGTATAAAAGAAGAAAAAACAGAAAGAGCTCCTGGTCGGAAAGTCGTTTGTCTCCTCTCTAGGCAAATGCTGCCATAAAACTTCGTACATGTGAGAGTTAACAAATAAATCGAACTGAACAGTGCGCCAAACTTCCGTGCGAACGGGGGAAAAGTTGGTGACAGAATAATAAGGAGACACCCTGAATGTAGGCCACATACACTCACGCAGAGAGTCGCAGCGAATGCTCTAAACCAACAAAGGAATTAGAAGATGAGAATGAGTGAAAGTACACACGGAAAACCACAACTAACATATACGTCCTTCGTTTGACAACAGCAGCCGTCGAAATACATTCCACATTACTCTCCCCCATATGAACCACGTAAAATTGCCTCACCCTATTCCTCTTGAGTAGTTACACTTGATCCTCCGCTTCCGTATGCGAAGCAGCAGCGCTGCACTTTCTTAGTGACCTACAACCCCACTCTCCACCCTTCATCTAACCTTCTAGTTGAATACCCTCTTTATACACTCTTTCCCTTTTCTTTTCTTTTAATATTCCTTTTCGAACTCACTATCAATACGTTTCTCGTTATATACATAACAACTACGTTCCGTACACTTCTATAACTGATACGTGTGTGCAACGGATTTTAGTTGCCTTCGTCCCCATCAGATCCTTCGCCATCACCACCGCTGCCCTCCTCTTGCCCTTCCTCTTCAAGACGTGCGGCGGCGATCCCTTCCCACTTGGCTCGCTCTACACTGTCAGCTTCAATCCACAACTTCGCGAGGGCTTCATCTGTATCAACACCAATCTGTAGAAGGAGGCGACGAACTGCGGCCTCATCGACCTCGTCGTCTTCGTCACGCAGCGCCTCTTCATCATTCGGATCGTTCACATCCTCCTCAGGCAACTCCACAGCCGCCGGGACCTCACGTCCGGCTTGTGTGAGAAGCTGCAGCCATTTGTCCCGTGCGTCACGGTACGCACTCGCTGTCCGAAGTAGCCGTAGCAGGGCGTACAATATAACACTGTGCTTTTTAGCAGTCTCCTCCACTCGGCTGGTGATGTTCGCAGCGCGATCAGCGGCTGCAGCAGCTGCTTCTAGGGCCTCGTGTTCTTCATCCGCCCCTGAACCTTCGGCATCAATGTGATCTGCAGGGTTGACACCACAAATGTACTCTCCGTCGTGCAACAATACACGAAGCACGCGGCCTACACGGCGCGCCTGACGAGGCTTGGGTTGAGGGATTGGGACATCTCCATCTTGCATATCATCCCCCGAGTTCATATCGTTGGCGTTTTGGAGATTGTCTTCAAGGCGTAATGGACGGCTCCGCTGATACGATCCAACTGGATTAAAGGCACGGAGCAGTTGCATTAATTTAAAGGGTTTCAACAGGGCGGCTACATCAGCCGGTGTGCTAACCTGCTTGGGGGTGCTGTCAAAGAGGAAATAGCACCAACAACGCAATACACGGAACAAAATCATGGGGGCGGAAATTTTTTCGTGTTGCCGTAGGGTTACCTGGCGCACAAGCTTCTCCATTGCATCGGAACTGGGGAGTGTACCTTTAGTTGCAGCAGCTATAGCCTCCGCTTCGTCCTTCTTCTGCGCTTCCTCTGTCGCAACCTCTAGCGCGTCGTGCATTTTGTCTTGTTCCATGCGTACCTCCTCCCGGCGGTCCACAAGCTCTTTCTTCAACATGCCAAGCAGCGCCTTTCGTATGTAAAGCATAAAGCGGTGTGCCTTGTAAAACTCCACACGAGCATCCTCCACTGCAGCAGCTGCATCATCGACATCGGCTGCGTCCGGCAGGGCGTCTCCACTATGATCCTTTTCACCAGCCACGTCTCCTAGTAAATCATCTGCTTCCGCTTCCGCTTCCTCATACTTGTTCCACAGTTCCTCTTCCTCCGCACGGCGTGCCCGCAATACCGCCTGGCACTGACGGAAAAATCGCTGAATGGTGTCAGCTGCTCGTTTCTCCCGCAGTGCACGTCGTCCCGCCCATGCCTGCCTCAGGGCTTCCACTTTCGCCTGTCGAGTGGCAGCAATGGCAGCGTTCTGCTCCTCCTGCAATACATGCAGCAAATACAAAGCAATGTACTCCTGTGGGTTGCTGGGTTGAGCAAGAACTGTTTCAGCGACGGCTTTCGCAAGCACAGGACCAACACTGCATTTGAGGTATGCACTCTCAGTCATTAGTTTCTTGTTTCTACTCGATTCAGAAATACAAAAAAAAAGAGTGGAAAGAAAAGAAGCAAAAGCTATAGTCAATAATACAAGGAAGAAATGAGTGCACGGGCATCTCCTCTGTGCGCATATGCATTTATACGTTTTGTTACCATATAATCATGCCACTGGTTGAAGATACTGGAGTGCTCCTGTTAGTTATTTTTTCCCCCCTGCTTGTCCTTGTTCTTCCTCCACGGCAGCGAGTTAAGGTGTAGTGGGTTGACCACCACACTACTGACCTTTCAAGCGTATCCCTTCCTCCTCATTACCAGAGGAACCCCATTTCTCCACTCACTCTGCGGAAAGTAGAACAAAAAAACAAAATAAAAAAAGTAGAGGCGAGCCTCGTGACTAAGGGAAAGAAAGCACCAGAGTGCACCCACACCGCATGAGAAGCCGTCACAAAAACTTCAACAGCGGCAGAGCAAAGAGAAGTTAAGTACGGACGGAGAACGGGACCTGTTAAGCACTAGAGCAAATAAAAAAAACAACTAAAAGGGACAAGAGAAGAATAGGGGACCCCCCTCCCCTGCGAAAGGCGACTGATGGGCGTGTCCTCTACTTCACGGGAATTAAAGAAGAGAACCCACACTCTATACGGCCCAGTTGTATAGTCGTATATAGATTTTTAAAAGAAAATACAGTGCATAACCACAAGAGCACCCCAAATGTAGGGAAGCCTCCCCCCCCACCGTTATTCTCTATAATAAAAAAACTGCTTTTTCCCCCTATTTCCTCTATCACAATTAAAAAGAAAAATTTAAGCGAACAGGCATATACCCAATACGTATACATAGATAATATATATATATATATGTGTGTGGCTTTACTTATCTTTCTTTTACGCGTGCGGGCCAGTTCGGCCAACAACCACGCCACATCCAAGAGCCCGTCACCATTTGATTATAACTCTGATTACTTGTGTATCTGGCACTCAGCTTCCGTTTCCCCCTTTACGCCATCTCGAGAATTACTCGGGTGGACAAATAATAGGGGTATCATACCAAGTAACAATCCAACAAGCATACCTGCGGTGTTGCCTACACGAGTAGCACTACCGCGGGCCTTTGACTTCTGTTGAGCGGCGGTTAGAACCGGCACCCGCGCTAATCGAACCCTTTGCGTGAAGCGCTCGGCTACACCGTGCATTTGTACCCCCGCCACACCTGAAACAACACCACCCAGAGCCGCAGCCGTCATGGAAGTTAGCCCAAAAGCCTCCGCGCAGCGCCTATCAATAGCATCGCCAGCGGTCACGAAAATGGAGTTGTCGAGAATGCCGAAAGCCATAAACGGGACAGAGGCCGAGTATGCAATGCGTAGCCACAAGTTCCATGCGATATGGTCATTGGTGATAGTGGATTGTGAAGCTTTCGATGCCTCACTACTTCTCGATTGCTGTTGCTTTTTTACTCCGCTCTGTCGCGCCTCATTACGAGCGTCTGCACACTCTCTCAACGCAAACTCCACCCAGGCATTATATTCTTCCGCCGAAACACAGTCCTCTTTTTCTGTATCCACTTTGCGCAACTGTTTCTCGACTTCCTCGAAACCGAAATACTCTTGCGCCGTTCCAAATAGGAGGAGCATCCGCAACGTGTCGTCCTCGAGCCCAGAAAGAAGTCGAGGCCCAAAGCTCGGATCGTTTTCAAGCACACACACGAGGGCCGACAGCAATTCCTCCCGCTGCTTCTGTGAAACCTCTCTATTTTCCGCTGTTATTTCAAGAGGTGGTGGCTGCACGGTGCTTCCCTCACCTCCCCCCTCCCTCGAGCACCAACTACTCAATAAACTGTGAAGCTGCTCAACGGCATCCGCCACCCTCGACTCCTCCTCAACCCGCTGATAACCGCTATTGTTACCGGCATCGTTACTATCACACCGCTCCGGAACGCCACTTTGAGGAACTAAAAGCGGAGGACTAACCGCTGGTCGGCTGCTGTCGACGGATCCGGGTGCATTGCCCACAATTACGCCAGGGTCCTTATACGCTACCGTAGTGGAAACAAGGGTAGCAGCACTATTGCTGGTGTTAAGAGCACCGACGCACTTTGAAGGTGGTGGCGGGACCTTCTCACTTGCCAACTTTTGTCGCACTGCGGCGGAAAGGTGAGCGCATGGCATCTTGGCTGCAGTGAGAACCGGTGTCGAGGGTGGCCTCAGCGAGTTGCCCAGCAAGTGTGCTCCAAACATTCGACGTCGAAACTCCTTCATTTTCCCTCAGACAGTCATGCGCTACACACCGGGAGGTTGAAGGAAAAGAGAACACGGCCGACAAGTTCCGTGTATATCTCCAAGACCTTTTAATCACTCGTCTGGGCTTCCTGAGTGTGAAAAAGAGGAACCAACAAGAACCAGGGGGCACAAGTTGTTGGATATGAAAATGTGTTTCATTGTTTTGATATGCTGTCAACAATTTTTTTTTTTTGACTGCAGCCTCGTACGAGGATAACGTCAAGGAAAGAAATCAGGCTACTTCTTGATGCCCTCACCTCCCTACTGAAGCGCGTTAATACCGATCCGCCCCTTCACGTTCCCACTCATGTAATACTGTTAGTGGATAATACGGAGAGTAAGGTAGGGGAGGAGGGTCAGTGAAAAGTTACGTATGAAAATACGGATGTCCTCCACCTCTATTGCCACCACCATGCTGTAATAATAACAATAAAAACAGAAACACAAAATCTAAACAATTAAATACAGTCGTGTGCATATCTAAGCTACCAACGATTTTTTACCTATTCACACACACGTTGAATATCATTCTGTTCTCACACATCTCCTTTCAGGCGCCACTGGTTAGACGTAATGTAGGCACTCCGGACATGTGCCAGCGGATCAAAAAGAGGGAAACTGAAACAAAACACACACAAAAATAAAATAAATAAATTGCCTGCGCCTCCGGAAAAATGGTGCGAAAACTGCCCGGCACATCCTCTAGAGGCTATAAAAGGCGTGATTGGTTCAGCACATAGTTTTATAATTACGTGTTTACACGCATTCGTACATATGCGACGATATTGACAGACGAGGTACGTCCCTCTACTTTCCCTCACCTCATACGTCGTAACGAACAGTAAAAACAAAAAAAAAAGGCTGCAGCGGCAGCCAAACACCCTGAGTTACGAGGGAATAAAAAATAAGGACAAAATAATAGATAATAATATGGTATGAGGGAAATGTAATGGGGAGTTGTGCGCGGGCTACAATTACGCATTTCTGCCATTGGGTGACGAAAATAAGCAAGTTAAAGGAGAGGAACTAAGGGCACCAATAAGTGAAAGAACGATGTTAGACGGTTGCCCACTACAGAGTAAGAAAGGGGAAATCAAAAGAAAATACAAAATTGTGCAAGCAGTAACTGCGGGCACTACGGGGCTGCTCAATACACACAAAAATTTAAAAAATAAAAATAAATGGAAATATACACAAAGAAAAAAAAATAGAAAAAAGTCTTTAAAAAGAAAGTAAACTACACATTTTTATATTTGTAGAATCACTGTTGGAAATCTTCTTCCAATTTATCTCCCTCCCTCTCCCCCGCGCACCAAAATTCACTTTTTCACCAGTAGTGAAACAAAGGCACTGAGCGGAGCAAAAAAGAAAAGCTCTAGTGAATCGGAAGGCCAGCAAACAATGGGGCATAATGAATACATATATGCACAAAAAAAATACTAGTACACGCAACGTAACATAATAATATTAATAACATACAGCACACTCCTACTGGAGTTAGAACTCGGTGCAAAAAGCAATAACAATGGCAATAATGCGCGGCTAGAGATAGCGTCCGCTGAGCAAACAATGCATGTAAGGTTGTTGTTGTTTTTTAATCCCAACTCTTGTCAATTACTTCCGCAGATTCGTGCGTTTGCAGTATGAACGCTCAATAGTAAGTAGCAAAAAAGAAAAAAACGAGCAATATTAGCAACACGTCCTTTATCGATGTTCCCTCCAGCGATGCAGAAGAGAAGCGCCCACTGCCATGTGAAGTGTCCGGCAATTTTTCTTTTTTCAGCAGCATCCCCGTCAATCACATAAGTAACACACATCTCACAGGGGACCCGTAATGCGCCTTCTGTGCCTCAGAATGGTTACGGAAGAATCCGCATTGGTGCAAGTAGTGTCGGTTAGTACCTGATTAACAGTGTTCCGGATGCCTTAAACCCCCCAAACGTGTTCCCCTTTGGAACCTTCCAGATGTTGAGGAGCCAAAATGTCGTTGCCCTCCATAGCACCTTCACTGACACGTGGGAGACCGACAACTGGAGCAACCAGTTGCTTGTTTTCTTTTGGTGCCCATTCCACACGCCTCTCAGAGCTAGAAAGGGAATAGGAAGAATAAGTAGTTAATGTATCCCACGTTGCCTTTACTGACCGAGTGACGAAAACCTTGTGAGCGTTCACAAGAAGGTTAAGTATCTTCGCGCGCTCATCGACTTCGTAACGCCGAAGCCGGCTTCGTTGCACTTCTTCTTTCCGTCCGAGCACAAGCACCGGTATCACCCAGAAGGAGGCCGTAACGTCCGCCGCATTTGATTCCCCGGTGACATCCAGTGACGGCACAGCAGCAAGAGTAATGTTCACCTCCTCTGACAGCGTGCCATTTAATGATCCCTCTTCCCCCTCTTCTTCCTCCTCCTCCTCCTCCTCCTCCACACAACCTTTTCCCACTTCGGAGTCGATACCTGTGGGTGCCGCACCCGCCATATCAAACTGAGGTGTCCCTCCACCCCGCCGCAACGGGGGTAGAATCAACTTGCGGACAACAGGGGGCTTAGGGACCGTAAAATCTCCCCCACCACGTGCGCCTAGAAACACACACCCACTGCGGCCAGATGGCTGCAAGCGAAGCGAAATTCTGAGCGGCGGCATCATCTGCATCTGGGGTTGGGAAGCGATCTGATCCTCGTTCGTGGTGACCGCGGTGACACGATCTGAATCGGGCACAAGAGCCTGCTGAGGTCCACGATCTCCGGTTGCTGTGTGAAATAAGTTATCCCAGGAACAGCGGCGCTTCATCGTCACTTTGGTTTTATTGCTGCGGATACATTGGGGCAGCACACCTGACTCCTTCACGTCGCCCTCTACCGGTGGTGGTAGCACTAGCTTCGCGTTGCCATTCGACTCGGAGCGCGAGTTCCTGGATTCATTGATGGGCACCGCGGGCAGCGTATGCACAGTTGACTCCAGGTCCGTTGAGGGGTAGCGTTCGAAGGTCGTACCCGCAACAAATTGTGGTGTTGACTTTACGAGGCGGGGACGACCAGTTTCCGCAGACTGCTTCGGCACGTACTTGCCAGACTTAGGGTTATCAAAGTTACAAGGCAAGTCCCTGAAAGACTGAGATACTAAGCTCTCCGATGCGGTGTGTTCAACGTCCTCCCATTCATCACCAAAAGTGTCAACTTCCCGCAACTGGCTGCTTCTCAGCGAGTCCTCCGCCGGTGGCCATGCTTCGCGATACGAGGAAGTGTTTCGGCTCTCCGACGCCGCCAGACGCATCCTGAGAAATACAATTTTGTTGTCCGGCGAACGTTCGTCCTCGCTGGACTCGTTGTTCGCCTTTGAGGCAGAACATTTATTGCACCCCTTGTGCGGCATTGGCCACGTAATTCTAAAAGAGAAATAATGAATGTAATTTTTTGTGATATTGAATGTCACACTGTGAGCTGACCCGGCAGAACAAGACGACAAACGCGGTAACTCACTGGAATTTTTACCTCCTTAGGCTGTGTCGTCACAAGTTTCACCTTATTTGAATAATTTCCACCTCAGCTATCAAAGTCTCACCACCACTTTGCAGTTCCTTTTTCCTATTCCTCAACAGTTTTCCCACCTCTTATGGAGGTACAATGCCCTCTTCGCGACAAAAAAATATGGTGGAAAACTACAACACAAAGAGTGGGAAAGAATAGAAAAAACAAAAGCGGAGACACCCACAATCTTTTGTCCGCTTGCACCGCAACACCGTGCCTGAAAGAAAACGGGAAGAAAAACAAAGCAAAAAAATTGAGCATGTTAGAGGCAGCCAATGCCACAGCAGGTGGTATTGTCTCAACCAAGTACAAGGAAGGTAACCTAATAAACGTAAAGTAATATTACAAGAAGTAAACTCGAGAGACATGGAATTACGCGACCGTCTACACGCCAAAGCACGCACAAATGGTGCGCGTTACCTTGCGGCGTCGCCACTGACATTCCATGCACCACGTGTCACGGATTCACTGAGGTACAGAACAGGTCATGCTCGACACTTCCAAGACCCCTACGCTATCAACAGGGTCGTACCCACTCTTACAAAGTCTCAATGCCGTGCAAAACGACTCGGTGCTAGTGGCATTCTTGACCGTCATAATCATCCGCAAGATACACTAGTGTACTCATGCGAAATCGCCACGTGACATGTTGAATGTTTCAGTTCCCACTTCGCGTCGGTAAACGAACGCGCTACCTCAGAAAAGGTTTAAATCTTTCCACTCTTTTCGCTGTCGTTCAAGCTCTGCAGCCAGCTCCGCTTTTTCTTTCGCCTCGCGCTCCAAACGCTGCTTCTTCCGCGCCGCCTCCTCGGCGAGCCGGGTGGCCTCTAACTGCTGCTCCACGACTTGTTCGCGTCGGCGCCTCCTCTGCCGCTCCGCCGGACTCAAGTTGGGGTCCTCAGAGGAACCCAGTCCAGCTGTGCCACCACTTACTTCCTCGCGAGCCTTACGCCGAACTTCTTCCTCCTTCAGTGCTGCTTCCCTTTCCTTCTTCCTCTGGTGCGCGACCTTCAGGCGAATAAGAACACCTTCATTACTTAACATCTTGTGTGCACTCTCAGCTATGTGAAATGCATCAGCGGCCTTCTCAACTGTGCACTTATCTGGGTGCACTTTGAGCACAATACGGCGGAAACTGCGATTAACGTCCGCGACTTCACACGTCTGCGGATCCAACTGCAGCACAGCAAATGGGTCCGCTCCCCCAGAGCTGAAGCGCAGTAACCGTCGTATTTCTTCCACTTGGTCCTCCTTTGACCCCATTACGCCCTCGTAGCTATGTGATACGGGAGCGAATAAGCGACCAGAGCCACTAACAGAAGAAACAAGGGGGGAAAAAAAGACGCAGCTGGACAGTAGTGATATGGCACGTAAACTAATTTAACAAGGGCGGGAAACACCAATTCAGATGAAGGAAATGAATCAAAAGGGGTGTCTTTATCATATAGCGCGTGATAACTGGAAAAACAGAAATGTGGCACATCAACGACGTGCTTGTTCCTGCAGGCTTGCTCAAATCAAACAGAAGATTACAACTGTGCTGATGTGTTAAGAACGCAGACAAATGCCCGCGCCCAACCTAAATGTGAGGTACACTGCCACATGCTTTCCATGCGAGCAGGAGCCACAACAAATCTTAAATGTGGAGCAAAATAAGTTAATACGTCCGTAGTCGACCTGACTACTGTTGGAAGAGTATATATTTTCCTCGTTGTCACTGGACGAACAGCATCAAACGCAAATAAAAATAAAAACAAAAGAAGATGTTAAAAAAGGAAACGGCATGGGTGGAGGTATATCATACTAGCAAATTTGATATACAGAATTGAGTTGTAAGCAGTTGAACTAACGAGGGGAAGTCTGGCACAATGTTAACAAGTAAACCTGAGGTACCTGGCCCGACATTCAACACCCGTGAAATTTTCCTGAAAAATAAACAAAAAAATGAATCCACTAACTGAACAATCAACATCTGGAGATGCCGCAAGGTCACCAACACTGCCACCACCTGAAACCATGCTTCCATGTATCTCTCCAATTACAATGTCATCTACCGCGTGCCAAGCGGCGCCATCACGCGAAATTAAAGGAGGTTGACAGACAAGAATATTTGTTTAAGGATGTGTGGGAGAGCCTGTGTGTCCATACATTCAAAGCCGTGTCCACTTGGCAGTTTCTCCCTCAGGTTCAGCGCCTGTTCGCCCAAAGTGGCAATAAAAATGCAGAACATTTGTACTTCTTGATTGCTTTCCATAATCTCACCGAGCTCGCCGGGCTCAATCCCGTATCGTGAGAGGTTTGCATCGCTAATCACGAAAACAAGGTACGCCTCACCCTTCTCCGCCGTGACGAGCTCAATACTCTGCCGCATCGCTTGGACGGTATTGTCGCCTGACCAGCAGTACTGTGCGTGGGCAACCATACGTTGGCATACTTCCGCCCTTTCCTTTTGGTTAGTCGGTGGCTTGCCAAAGGGTACAAGCTCAATACACGCACTGTCCCCGTTGTGACCTACCATGGCATAGTCAATTTTTTCTTCGTAGCCAGTGAACGCCTCCATAACCATCACCGTGGATTCGAGCAACTTCGTGAGCCTCTGATCCATCCCTTCAAACCGGTACATACTGGCACTTACATCTAGCACAAACAAGAGACGCTTCTTTCGCTTGACCTGAAAGGGGCTGGCGTCAGCATAGTCGGCGCGCCGTTTGTAGATGTTACGCTCCCCAACGATGCCCTCTACAATCTTACTGTCATCCCATACTCCGTCCGTTTGGCCACGCAGCCACACGCGTTCACCTTCCGCAGCTTTAAGGCCACTTAACATACTCCTCAATATCGCCACAGGGGCACGCACCCGCCCCTGCAGCGCACCGTACCGCTCGTACTCCGTGGAGGTCATACCAATTTCCCGCAAGCGCTCCTGCAGTGCTACCCTTCCCATGCGTCTCGCTTCCTCTATTATATGTTGTGGAACCTGCTGCTTAGCTTCGGGCGATACTTGGTGAACCGGCCAGCCCTTGTCAAGACGGTACGGGCCAACAAGTCCGCCGAGGCCTGCAGTATCAGTCCCACCCGTACCGCCGGCGTATGTGTTGCCACCGTGATGTTCTTCATTATCCTCACGACCATGTTTCAGGTTATTAGATGCCGCATAGCGCGATGTACAGTAGGACATGCTAAGTTTCCCCTGAGGTGTGGCAGCTGCCGCCCCAACTTGTTTTACGGACCCTTGGAGCAAAGCGGAGAGTTGGCGATGGCGACATTCCACCCGTTCAGCTACGAGGTCACCTATCAACAGCTGCCGATTCACTTCATCATATCGAAGAATGTTACCCGCAACCTCGTCGAGGGAAAAACAAGGATAGGAAGGTTTCACCGACGATGAACGTGAGGATGTTGTTGGCGTGGGAGCGAAATGGCGAACAGTATGATGATGATAATCGACGGCAAATAGAGAACCGCAAGTGTCAACTCCGTCGCTACCGCTGGCGACCACAAGTTGTTTGTGCACACGGTCGATACCTATTGTTCCATGGTGATTCAAGTCAGAACACACAGCAGGGGAAATGCTGGGATTGGCAAAGGTGCGCATCGACCACGACTGCGATCGAGAAGAGTAACTCTCAACCATGGTGTACAAAACGCCTTCTTTCTCACTATCACTGCCGGCACCTGCGACGATGATAGCACCCTGGAGTTCCTCCGGTGTGACGGGCCCCATGGCTGCCTCAGTAGGCGTCGGTTCTTTCGTTCCCGTTAATCCTACTACAACTCCATTTATTTCATTGGGAAGCAAACAAAGACTTGCTGTCGCCACGCCATCAGACATTAATGAAAGCTTCATCACACCGCAAAACGTCGACTCAGACTTACTCAGGTGGACAGAAGCATAGTTGTTCGCAAAGAAGTGAATTCCCCGAATATCCTCCGCAGGAAGGGTTACACCGACACGGTGCCCGTTCGACCACACGTACAACTCCGGTTCGCGCGGTCGCGTCATGGCAACTAGGTTACATCCCGGGCAAACAGTGTGCCGAGTGAGTGCGACATCACTGGAGGGTGGCATCAAATGCACAACCAGCACCGATCCCAACAGTTTATCACCAGCTGCGTCACCCTGACCTCTGACTTGCCCTCGTGGTAATGCAGTTGACGTTGAGCACAAACCAAGCGCGGACGCATCGGCAAGCAAAATCGATCCTGAGGATGCACATGCAACTTCAACAAATGAAGGCGATGTCCCAAACGCACCATGCGAAGACTCCTTGAGGGCCTGAGAGGCTAAAATGCCGCTCGCCTCGGTGCCGAGGAAACGTAATGAAGAAGACGGAAGGGAGTTAAGAGGCAATAAGTCCGTTAAGTTAAGTAACTGTACCTGCCCTGCGGCAAGACGCTTCCGACCCACCGCAGTAGCCGCAATGGACGCAACAGACGGCAGACTCGCAATAGCTAAGAAAATCTCTGTTGTTGCGAGGGGACTGCTGCTGCCGTTCATTTCCTCTCGAAGCACATGCTGGCGGGTAAAAAGGACGGCAACACTCTTGGACTCCCCCACCACGCACTCAGGAGCTTCCACGGCTACACGAATCACGCGGTCGCCCTGTTGCAGAAATGGTAGCCTTGTTGCTGTAGTCCATTCACTAAAACCGACGAGCCCACCGTTCGCCGAAACATCTGCGGCGAAGTCCGTGGCATTATATGATTCACACCAAACAGGAGCAGACTTCCAGTTTATTGCACCACCACACTCCAAATCCGTGAGCCGTCGCACTGGTAGAGACATTACTACTTCCCCCAGTTTTAACGGCAAAAACGCCGGTGATTTCGCCGACATGTGAATCAGCGATGGTGAAGGCCGCAGTGGCACAGCTCGGCTGGTACGCAAAGGTAACAGCTTCTGCATTCCACCAAACTGTACCAGTGGATCCAAATGCAGCCGTAGTACATTGCGAACAAGACGCAGTGTATTTTCGTCAAACACGTCGAAGTTGAAGATATTATTTAGAGCTGCGTACACGCCATCACCTGGGAACATTGACATGTGCCTTACAACAGCGATGAGCTCCCGTAACGAAAAAGGGTAAGTAATGTTCCCTTCCTCAAAATCGGTTTGAAGACGTTGAAAACATTCAATAAGGCTCATCAGCAGAGCATCTGGAATGTTCACGCCATACGCTCTCAGAACCTGCAACTGCGAGTGGGCATCGGCATTGAGCATCACAGACGGTGCAAATAAGTCGCCACATTCCCGGTAGAAGTCATTGCCGTGGAATGGAAAACCGGGCGGGTTTGCCAACACAATGACTCGAAAATCAGGGTGCATGTTAATGATATTTTTTTGTTCGCTAGATCCGTAATCACTGGAAGAAATGCTAAATCGTACGACGTGCGCACGTGGACCAAGTATTTGCCGTCCATCGCGGAGCCTCATCTCGTGATCCTCGATGAGTCCTTTTAGCACTTGTACCACCTCTACGGGTGCCTTGTCAATTTCATCAACAACAAGGCAGTGTCCCTGCTGCACCGCCCGTACTAGTGGTGAGTCTGCCCATACAACTCGACCGTTCTCGACTGTGGGATTGATAGTAAGGCTACCGACTGTGGTGTCTCGATGTAGCTGAATATACTCCCGAGGGGTACCAACGCGTGCGAGAAAGGCATCGACAACCTTGTTTTTGCCAACACCTTGGTTCCCTATTAGGAGAATGTTGTTCCCCACGGCGTACTGTTTAGCGAGCCACACAATGACGGACTCATGAACAGGGTTGGGGTGAAAGTGTGGCACGTGCGGTACCATGGCCTTCTCCTTCGCTCCGTAATTGCGGTTGATGCGGAGAATAGGTTTATCACCCAATCCAAAGACACGAGATACTTCAATTCCTTCAGCTTTACCGGCGCCAGCATTAGGAATAGTTGGGTCACAGGGGAGTAGGAACTCTTTAAGGGAATGGCAGTTCAACGTTTCCCCCATGCTACTCTTTGAAACGGATGATGATCGCAGTGGATCCTGCTTGCGCTCCGCGAGCCCACTCGTACAGGTAAATCCACAAATCTGCATCACCTGACGCACTTTTTCTGCTACCAATGAACTCAGCAGTGGGAGTAGCAGCGTAGATTCAACACTAATGTTAAAGTCATCAGGATAACGAACGCGAAAGCGGGTAAGGTTTAGCAGCTGTCGAAGGCTTAGCTGCGGCGTTTTTGGTTCCGTGACTTGTAATCGCTCAAGTTCATCACGCAGCCGCAGCAGGGTATCCACATCACGCTTCAATCCTGATGATATCCCGCCCTCAGGGCCCACTGAGGCGCGGATACCGTCTACCTTTTCGTTCCCACAAAATTGCAACTCCAACTCAGCCACGCGAAGGAGAATGGCACGAAATAACGACTGCGAACATGACGGCATTTGGACAACCCCAAACAGCTCGGTGACATCGTGTGTAACGCGCCATTGGTTTTGCCACACTTTGTTGCCTGTCCCATTGCTGTTAAGCGCAGGAAATCGCGCTGTACCCACCACACGGAATGAAGGATGTATGGGAAATATGCGACGTGCCTTCATTTCCTCTTCGGTGGCGCGCAGCTTCTCCTTAATGATCCCATACTCCTTGAACGATTTCAGCACGGACCCGTCGCAGAGTGAGGTGCTCCCGTCAATAAGGAGTTGCTGCAGCGAACTGAGCATCCCTAAAGGCATTTTATCAATTCCATCAAGTACAGCCATGCGACCGTTGAGTGCTGCGTCAACGAGTGCACTGTTCTGCCACACCGTGTCACCACTTACCGAATCGGTAGCTCGTCTCTGAAAAAGGTCTTTGATCGTCATATCCGCATAGAGGTACATAGTCTCCGTCTGGTAACCAAGAAGGCGCGCAAATTCGTGGAGCAACGTCGTTTTGCCACTTCCACTGGATCCCAGCAGCAAGATATGCCGCCCCGCAATGTGCAACTGCAACATGGACTGTAAAACGTGAACATGTCCTGGTGTAAAGACTGTGCTCGAACTGCTACAGTACATTTTCACATCAACCGTTTTCCACTTTCTACCACTAGAAGGCGATGAAGGCCCACCACGCGATGATTTGAGAGCAAATTCACCCAAATATAATGGAAGTTGATATTTACCCTTCATCCCGTCGACACAAGCGTCGCCTACCACCACAGGGTGCTGCAACACGGCCAACACCTTCGACTTTGCAACACGAACATTGTCTATAAACACAACATCATTATAATGCTTTGAAGAACGAACAGCGCAATCTTCATGCGTACAGTGATCTGTTGGTTTGCCACTATCCCGTACGCTGACATCATTATGGTGGCAAATATGGTTTGACAGGGGAGTACCAATGTCACACGCGGCTAGCACCCTTTCGTAATCTCGAAGGCGTCTCATCGACTCTTCATAGGTGCCACTACCCGAACCAGTTTGTTGTGCATATAGCGTCCACGGGAAGGATCGTAGTAACAGCTCACCCACTGGAACATCAGGAAATAGCATAAACTGTCGGAAGACTTGAGCCACCTCGTAACTTCCAATGGTCTGCAGCCCGCAAAGCGAAGACACACAACCACCAACAGCGCTGTCGCGGCCCTGGGTACCGCCAGAGGTGAATCCCCGCGTGCGCGCATTCATCTCCTCGATGGAAGCGCGCAGTTTAAGCAACGATTCAAAAACACCTCTTGCACGACCACCAGGCGCCATATTGGTAACGTTTGTCGCTGCCAGGGTGGGTGGAGGAAGGTCAACATACAAGCATTGAAACCGTGAACGAAGCGGCGGATCCAGTGGTGTACCATCATACGGGGGAACTGGGGCAGTGATCCCAATGACACGAAAACTTTCCGACACGCGAATAAACCCCATACGCTGCAACTTCGCGTGAACCGCCTGCGGGATTTGGTTACCAATGCCACCTTCCACGTTAGCATCTTGCCTACCTCCTTTCAGTTCCTCACAGAGTGCCTCGTTGAAAATCTTATCATACCGCTCTGGGTGGATCAGCACCATCCCATTCTCAAGATGCATTTCGCGGTTCTCCAACAAGTTATTTATCACTGGAAGTACATTCCGTTCTACCCTCTCCAACCCCTCTAACAATAGCAGTTGTCCTTCGCGGGCAGCGATGACAACGCTCTGATCCTCATAAGAGAGCGTTCCGTTACGAATTTCCCGCCGTTGGCCGAGATCACCCTCGTTTGTGTCACGATTGAGGGACACACACTGCACTTCGCGACGTGTGAGTCGAGAGTACAGCAACACCAGCCACCGCAGCGCAGGACCAGGCTCCCCTGTTAGGCACATGTCCTGTTTAAGGAGTTCCTTCTGACAGATCCAGCGTAGGTATTGGCGTGTGGCATTGTCCCCTAAATGAAAGAACACATCCCCTACATCCAATGACAGTTCGTCCGCAGCGTCTTCGCCGATGTGAAAGGCACCGCTGTTGGTGGTGTCACCCGGCAAGACCCACGTAACCCTCTCTGGGTGAGAAACGTTCGCAGGAACGGGAACTGTAACGTCACCGATTGTGAGGCTTACATCGCGGTTACAAGCAAGGGAGCTACCGCTCATTATCGTTACACTCCTGATTGGTGTTTGACTAACAGTTCCACTTGTATACACTTTTAACACAGCGCGAATAAAACCAGAAAACAAGAGCTGGCGGCGTATCATAGAACACGATAATAACGACAAGATATCCCACTCCGATGTGCAGATTTGCGAGCACGTCTGCCTTGGATATCCGATGTCAATCTGTACTCAAGGCCAAAGACAGCAGAAAACACAGAGACTAAATACAGTTCTGCAGTGCAAAATGTGCTCTAAAGGAGGGCAAGAAGGCCAGACAGAGTGTATCGGTACGTACGGTTGATTAGATATTAGTTCTCGAACAAACAAAAATCACGCAAAATACAAGTTAAAAAAAATCACTCAGGAAATAATTTTATTGAAAGGGTTGATTTCACAGTATATGGGGAAGGTCTGAAAAGGGGCCCGGCATGTCCCGCCACAAAAAAAAAAAAAAGAAAGCTCTTATCACCCCCTCAGCTGGAGTGATTTGGTGTTTCTATCAACCAACGCCCGTAGCATCATTCCCCTGAGATTTTCCTTCATATCCAGAAGAGAAAAAAAGATTTACGGCGATGAAGTTTGCAGCAGCATTCGATCATGGAGGCAATAGCCCGTTTGACTCAAAGCTGCACCAGCGCTAAAAGAGTAAGGAACAAACGCAGAAATATAAGATGTGTTTCTTTTGAATCTAATGTCGCCAGCTCTACCATATTACAGGATGCGCCGGAGAGAAGTGTGGGTAATATTGCGACAGACAACGCCATATGCACGACAAGAGCACAGTTGGGTGTACTCGACGTGCTCTTCGCACGGGCACCAAGGAAATAGCGCCGCAAAGGAAAACGTTCTGCGATAGGCAGTAAAAATAATAATAATAATAATCGAAAGCGTGCGCTCGATTTCAAACAATAAAAGGTATAGGTAACGATCACTTGATGATATTGGACTCCGCATGTATAGCCAATACTCGTTTAACAAGCTTGTCGCACCACGCTACGTGACGCTCCATAAGCACGTCGTCGTCCGCCATTGCCCTTTCCGTTGACGTAGCATCCCCCAACCCTTGAGAAGACAAACCAGACGACAAAGACGTGGCCCCTCCCGTTTCATCCGTTCGCACCTCCATCCGCCGGGAAAGACGACTGCGTAGCTCCATCCATGTCTTTGGGGTCCGCAGGCGTGCATAATTAACCACTGCTACATCGTCAAATGGATAACACAGGGCGTGCGCGACGCTGACAACGCCACGGGAAACACCCTCTGGTGAGTACCCACCCTCTAGTACCGCCACCAAACCGATGGTCCCTTGCGACTGCAGGCAAAATCGCTTTAGCGCACGAACCACATACGCAAACCCTCCTTCCACAGCCATCCGCCCAAGTGGATCGCCGTGCGCGGCGTCGAAGCCAAGCGAAAGTAGGATGATATTAGGGTGGAATTGTTCCAACCTTGGTAAAAACACATCGTCAACGACACGCGCAAAAAGCATATCACTTATAACCTCTTCGCAACGCGCAGGGTCGGTAGCCGCGGTGTCAACAGCGACGTTGCAAATATTACGATGTTGGCCAACATAGGAGGTCGCACCAGCGGGATCACACGGGTAAAAAGAACCTCGGTCATAACGATGAAGAGAGAGGTACAGAAGTTGCGGCTCAACTTCAACAAATGACTGAGTTCCCTCACCATGGTGTACGTCGATGTCAACTATGGCTATGCGAGGTCACTCTGGTATATCCCTTTCTTCGGAGGGAACTGAACGGCTACCTCCAACGCCACAATCGTATTTAACGTGCCAGTCTTGCAACAACTGCATTGCGGCAATCGCAACATTATTCACCAAACAAAAGCCGCTCGGGGTGTCAGCGCTGGCATGGTGTCCCGGAGGGCGAACAAGGCAAAAAGCAAATGCCGGAGAGCCACTGAGGGCGCGACGCGCTGCATCAACCACCGCACCGACAGACAACCGAGTCGCTATACTGCTCGTTTTACCGTTGCAATACACATCTGTCTTAAGTGGAGGGAGTAATGCTGTGCCCTCTTCAATAAAACATCGGTAGCGATGAATATTGTGACACAATGTAACTTCATCTAGCGTTGCTAAACGGGGCGGAATCCATAACGGAGTTCCGCTGGGCGCCGCGGACGGCGCCTCGCCTGCTGTTGCACCAGTTCCCACAGGCGCACCTTCACGAGGAGGGGACCTTTCTCCAGAACTTTGCAGTTCCATAGGCAAAAAATGAGCAGCGCGCGGCGCCGAGCGTAGTGCCTCAACAGCGCGCTGCAAACGATAGGGTGTTTCCGGCACACGGTCAACGGGGGGAACGTGCTCAAGCACTCTAGGATCGTATGCCCATGCAACTGACACGTCCGGTAGAAACAGGTCACTATTATCATTATCCGTCTTGGCAGCATCCAACATGGCAGGTCCAGAAACGAACACTTCCATTCCATTTTTTAGACTTCCAAAAAAGGTGATTCCTTGGGCGTCGAAGAGACTTTCAACACCTGAAGCTTCCACACCTACACGGAGCGCCACTTGATCAACCGGCTCCACCAGCTTTCCACGACGGATAGCAGCGGTTGTGCAGAGTCGTGGGTCCGCTTGGCACCTAACAGTCACGTCACCGTCAAGATCCAGCTGGTGCCCATGAGCCCAGGGATTTTTATTCCGTTCCCTCACAGACATACGATAGAGTTGACTAAGTAAACACTTATCGATATTTATTACGTCGGATGCAGGTAAACAACGAAAAGATAGCAGACACAACCAAAAAAAACCTGGGTTTGAAAAATACAATTTCGGACTTCCTCTCCGGAACCAAGGCATTTATATATTTAAGGCTCCTCACTCAATCATTCCCCTGTTGTCTAAAAGAAAATTTCTCGAATATGAAATGCATTTGAGAGAGGTTGTTTACACCACAAGAGCACCTCATTGTTACACAGACATATCTGTCACCGAGCCTCAGCTACACCAACACGTTCAACTGTTTGTAAATCACAACTAAAGTCGACTGAGCATACAGGGGAAGTAATGCCCCACACACAGGAACAAATATATATATTTGCTTCAGTATCTGAAGCGCTAAACATCGCTTTAAAGCTCATTATACAACGCAGCACACACGGTAGTCATCAAAACACTAATACCAACACACCCGCATCCCCCCCCCCCGGAAGCCATAATAAATAATGAACACTGGGTAGAACAATCAAACTCTCCCACAGTTAACTCCGCCGATGTGTCTATTGGCGCTCCACGGTAGAGCTCTTCCACTATTCGAACGAAGTATTCGTAAGTTAATTCAACGCGACACCAAATATGTGACTCTCGGGTTGTCCAGCAGCTCTTAGCAAAGGGGTAGTATTTCAGTTACACCTGATCTAACAGCTATTCCTCGGCACCGCGCATAGTTAGATAGATAACTTACGTTTTCAAAAGTGCACTGCTAACAACAGACACTTTACCACGTCATTTTCTACAACGCAGCAGTGAATATTAACTTTGTCTTTGGGCGATGGCTTTGGGAATAGAGTCATCACTGCCACGCCATCGTGTTTTCCCCCTGTATATAACGCAATTTAACCGTTCGTCTTCAAGTGTCAGACCCTCCTTCGAGAACAAACTTTTTTAAAGAAAAAGAGGAGAGAGTAAGAAGCACGATATGTATATTGCAGACTACCCGCGAGAGTCAGAATGATATCCGTCTTTATCTTATCCTCTACCGTTCCCTTGTTATATATTTTCCCCCCGCGACCCGGCTGTATCTCATATCGCGCAACAGGCAGACCAGAAGATTTTCTTTCAAAAGGCCAAACGGTGAAGGAGACAGCGTTTACTACCTTGCCGTATTGCTCCACGAAGTCGTGTTATGAATTGATTCAACGAGTAGATATCCCACTACCAGGCGCTGTTAACAACGCAGCTAAGCAGTTATTTGCCAGGTGGGCGAGTCCAGACACACGAACTTATGAGGAATAGAAAACACCTTGTAGAGAATTGTGCGAGAATAAAAAAACCAAACAAGAGAAATGATAAGTGAGACCATCTAACCCTAAACATTAGAAGCAACTTCAGCAAACACTTCAGTCGGACCACGCATTAGCACTCCATTGTTCACGATGCCATAACGAAGCTACAAACTAACGTGGAAGGTAAGATTTTTACCCGACACCACTACTAAGTCAGGAGTTTCCATATGTGTCCGATCAGCCAGTTACAAAGTACAAAATAAAACATGACACCTCGCTTATAGAAAGTAAATGCGTCCAAACCACGTTGCCAGGGACTCACATTTAAAATGTTAAGAACACTGAACAAAGCCGCTACAACTGTGGCAACAAAAAGAATTGGAATATGCAAAAGAAACAAATGATCGGGGGAAACGCAGCATTTCGCAGAATCACCACTGACGTAGGGCGTGATCCGCCAAGCCGTGCGCACATTCTTTAGCGTTATGATGCACCTACACGACCATCAAAAAGGAACACTGACAAGGAAGCTCCCCGCCCAACCGACAAACCCATATTAAATCCCCAGGTAATCGAAACGGATAATATTGAATACCATTACAGGAACCTATAATAATTACTCAATATTCTATATTCAAAGTACCCTTTTTCCTTTAAAAGGAAAAAGATAGAAACCATAGTTAGGTTACGTGCTTTTCATTGTTGCATCCCGACTTTCTAACGTTGTAGTAACTAAATTCAGCTACAGAAGGGTACATTAGCACAAAAGTGTCTCTCTGTGGTAGGGCTTCGTGATTTGGTATAGAGCATTATGCCACATGCTAATGTGGCACATTTGGAAACCCCATGTTGTCATCTCACCACCAAACAAACTAGTAGAGGTAATGCCACATCGGTGCGTACAAATGATATCAAAAACACCTGTGTGTGGCGTGTAACATCTCATTCGACCCTTATAAAGCCTATTACCAACTATGCTTTGTTGACAATAAGAACGTCGTATTTCCCAATATATAAACGTGAACACATAACTAGCATTTGAATATGCAAAGAGGAATGGGGAAAATCCACCTCATATATATATATATATATATATATATATATATATTTTCAAAAAAGGGACAGCACATACGTCTATGTACGACAACAGAGGCATGCAAATGTCTGGCTCTTCAAATAATGTACGATAGAACAATGAAGGGACAACAAGGGTAGAAAAAGGCATATCAGCACACCAATGTGCGTATATGAAGCATAGGAACTTCAGATAGATTACCAAAAGTTTTTTAAAAAAAAACACTTACCTGTCGATGGCCATAGTGAAATGACTTTTTATTTACTATACAGGAGTGCACACAGAATATGGAAAGCATAGACGAACAGTCCCGACGGACAAAATATTTTAAGATGGCAAAGGAAAACAAGGGCGTGTCAACAACGGGTAGATGAAATAATGACATCAATGGCCGTGGTAGCGGCGGTGATGACGACAATAATGGTAGCGAGGAATTTAATACTACAAATATCCCAACGGTAGTAATAATTACGACATGTACATGGGCAGTTGTGAGAGGGTTCCAATGCCGGGGTTAGTCAGGTGCGGAACCGCTGCCAAACATTCCTTATACGCAGATAAGCAGCTACCAGAACTATGTTGCAACTAGAACCTTATCATAGAAAGGGAGAAATATAAGTGATAAGCCTCTTCTGAATTGGTTGGCAAAAAAAAAAACAATAAAGATGCATACCGTTGTCGCCTCCCCCCCCCCACACACACGACATAAAGATAGAGAATCGGTGGCATCAACTGACAACCACTGTCACGCTGACACCAAAGGTAAAGTTCACTTAAGAAATACCTGAGTCCTATGTGCGATTGGTCAACGAAAGTTCACACAAATTTTGCAAACTTGTCATTATCCTACAGAGGACCCTGTGCGAAAAAAAAAGTCTCCTCCATTCAATGGACTGCGAAGCTAATAACAGGAAGTAAAGAAGCTGACATGGCCGAGCCGGCAATATACTCACACCCTCTCAGATAGCGGTTAGAAATCCATAAAGAGAAGTCAGATTCTCGTTGCCTGGTGGCGGTCACACATCTTCGCAACGGCGTGACCCGAGGCGGTGGTGAACTTTGGAAATTTTTAGCAAAAACATTCCACATATGTTCCTCTTCAGCAGGACATCGCCCTTTAGAGAGGTATTAAAAAGCCATGTACACGCATATGTGCGCATTTTGCTGTCGAAAAACAACAGATACCACAAACCCGCATACACATATAAGAGCACAACGTGACAGGGGGGGGGGAACGCCTCTACCTACTCAGAAAATTTGGGTGACCTCTCATCTCTAGTAAGTGAAGACCGGTGACTTGAGCGTTCGGACGTTCTTTACAATAGAAAGAAACAGCCGTAGCCCGTAAAGATCATAAAGGAACATACCGCTAACCAGCTACTGAGGAGAGATGCATACCTTCACATTCCACCATATGCAATCACAAATGCTCCTCCTTCACCTGTTAAACAGATTACCGTTCCGCAAATAGGTCCCCAGAATGCCGGTAACTTCGCTTCATGCTGATCTCAGTAAGCGTTGGCATCTCCCCCTCTCACGGGCCGCCGCAAAAGAGACCGACCCGAGAGGAAATAGCTGCAAAAGAATAACAGAGCCCTCAGTATTACTGCAAAATACACGTCGGTTTTTGTTGTTTTTGTTGTTGTTTTAAAAAATATATATCGTTACGAGCTACTCTGCTCCGATACGTTGGACCCAGTCGGTCTCGAATGGAGGTGATGTGTCCAATTTCGGCCAAAACGGTATAGGACTGCTGAGAGTGTCAAGTACTGCTATTGAGGGAAAGACAACCGGTACAAACGCGGCAGTCCCAATAAGCTTACCACACCACGACATCAGCCCAGTTCCACAAAATGTTCACAATGTAAAAAAAAATCCTAAGTTGAGCGGAGGCTGCGGGACGCCACTCACATGAGCTTATCCGGCCCCGCGTTGTCTTGTTTGGGACCCTCATACTTCAGACAGTGATGCAAACGAAGTAATTATGCGTTGCCATGCCAGGAATGGCGCGTGACCCCACGGCTCAGGAAATACCGGCCGGTGTCAGAAAGCGGGGCGGCCCCAGGTGTTAGATCCCACATGGAACGCGAAACAACACAAAAACTAGTCGGTGATCGGTCCGGCATGATGGTCGATGTCGTTGCCACCCATCCGATGGCAAAATATTATGAGTTTATGTCAGCGGTCGCTCTTTTCGTGGGGTGAAGGATGCTAATCATACTTTCAAAAACGGTGCGCAGTAGAAGTCCGAAAATGATCCAGTGAGTCGTCAAATGGCGGGAAAAAAGCGGTGGAGGACACGTGCACCCCCACACGCTGCGATCCAACGAAATCCACTCCCGGAAGGAAGAAAATTTGACCCCCCGTACCACACACGCACACTCTGATATCGGGTACCGAACCGCCACAAATATAATATGTGTCCAAGAGGTATTCCCGATGGGATTGCAGATTAAGTACCCATGCGACTGATAGCTATGGCCGCACATTGCACAGCTGTTTAAAAAAAAAAAAATTAAAAAAAACAGGACGCTTACGACATTCAACCGATAAATACAGGGAGGAACAGTGCCAAATTGTGCAACATTCGCTTACAACTCACAAGCACTATCGCGTTCAACTCTTCTGGTAGATAACCATGCGCGTGAAAAGCTGCTTTGGCAAAAAAAAAAAAAAAGGCATAAGTGCATGGAACGTGATGGCGAAAAACACTCCGCCGTGCCACCGACGGAGGTGCCGTCTGCCTGGAAAGCAACCATCAACGTGTTTCAGTCAGCTGAACGTATGACTTAGACATGGGGGAGGGGCAGCAAAAAACTGTTGCAGATAAGGGCTAGTGACCCACGATGTTTGCTGAAGTCATCCATCCCCGAGCCGCAGTACGGAGAAGGGGTGGGGAAGAGGAATCGTGGCATCGCGATGCCGCACGGAGTAAGGAACGAACCTAACGCTGTCATGATGCCATCTTTTCTCACAGCGCGGGCTGGTACGGCTAGTAGGGTGACAGTGTGCATGTCCTTCAGATGGATTCGAGTGTTTGCAAACAGAAATCACGGAAATACCTAGCAAATATCCAGGTAGTGCGCCCCAAATTAGGGCGCATAACTCAAGTTTTGGGAATTCAGGCTGGAGGGAGGGTGCCGATTCTCATCATAATGGTGTCCACATGCTGTGGTACGTTGCCCTTGCTCGACTCTGGCAGGAAAGGTTGGCGGGCCGGTTCTTTACTCAACTATGTCGAACGTGTACCGGTGTTCCACACCCTCTGATAATTTATTTGGCTTGGAAGACGGTGCGTCGGCTTCGCGCATGTAAGTTTGGTGTAAAGAGATAGGGGCTCTCCCAGTCGAGTGAGAATGTAGGGTGATGCCTTCTCCCCCGTCTAACCCCATTGTTCGGCGGCAGTGCCGTTCATTCCCCCGTCACAGACCCTTTTGGTGGTGTTAGCGGCTCGAAGGGCGGAACGGGAGGCCGCTCCCTCTGTCGGTTACACTTGTCGCCGAATAACGAAGTGCCAGCCTCGGTTGCTCGATTTGCTGTGAGGTCGAGGTGCCGGGTGTTGTGCCGTTGCTGTTATTTCTTTGACCCAGTTGGGAAGTAATGCCGTTTGAAGATGCACGGTTGAACTTTCGGTGCTCGTGCGTGAGCCGGAACTTGAGAGGAGTGAGTTTGACCGGACCGCCTTCATTGTCCGTGCATTTAGTGCTGCTGGTGCTTTTGGCAGTGCGATCTGTTGAGATGGGCCGTTCGTAGAGCCCTTTGCGCTGAATGAATATTGGATCTGAGATGTTACCTCTAAACTCTCGTGGCATTGTCTCTCCCACACAGTTTTAACGTGAGTTTAATGATAGCACTTGGGCATATTAAAGGAAGTAATGGGAGAGATCGTCACTGCTTGTTGATAGCGGTCAATCATTTAAACCGGTAAAAACTTGACAGGAGCAGTGAAGGGTGTCGAAAAAGGGATGATATGTCTCGCTGGCGAAGGTGTCATCTCTGTGTAAGTAGCTCAACCACCGATCGTGAGAAATGAACTTCATCCATTTGCTTTTCGTGTGATAACAACGGGACTAAGCACCGCTTTAGCTCTGCTGACTGCTGTCTATGCATTCAAACTCCGTCAGACGATATCGAGAAGGAACCCGAGATGATTTCCCCTAAGGGACGTTTCCTTCATAAATTTTAAAGAGGGTTCGTGTAAATCTAGGTGGTGAAGCAACAATATGACTGTGGTTTGTGTGACCAGTGCCCTTTCGCAGCGTTCTCGACTGTCAGGAAACTGTAACATATGGTCGGGACTTCTCATGGTTAAATATTTAGATTCAGATTTTAGTTGCTGATATTGGTGTTGCTTCAGATAGCGTGGAAGGAAATCCCACCGACAATCGTTCGTAAACCCTACCAACAAGTGCGTCGCAGGTATTAAGAGTTGCAATAAATAAATAATTGTCTATCGAACGTAAAATCTAGTGGGTGACAGTATCAATCACTCGACGTAGCGAGATACCGCGAGGAAGTGTCTTTCGAGATGTAAAAGATAGCATTACAAAGCGGTTGGATAAGTGTTGCGCACCCTTTGACAGCTGGGTCGCAGTTCTTTCAATTAAAAAAAAAATTGAGCGGTATTATTTTCGCGTGTTTTGTTGGGTTGCTGCATGACCTATGTACAGGTGCTTTAATCTTTACCATTTCTGCCACACCACACACGGCTATGAGCAGCCACCTGTAGAACCTCGGTGAACCGCTCTGTCCTTCTGTTAAGGATAAAATGGGACACGGGATAATGAGGAAGTACTATTTAAATATGTCACTGACCTGATGTTTCCTCTACCAGACGTAGTCACTGAGGTGATTTACCCTTTGCGTAATTAGTTGCGGGGTTAACCCAAATTTTATTTGGGGTGGTGACAAGATTATTGTGTCCTTAAATATGTATTTGTTTATGGATTTATCATGAGTGAATGCTCCGTGGCGTCCGGCTCTTGGTATAGTGTTTATTATGGAAAAGCTCGCGGTTGTTGTTCCTGGTTTCGTGTGCGGTATCATACTTTTTTTTTGTTCACACAGCAGTAGGCAGTGCTGGAGCTCGCTGGCGATTAAAAAATTTTTTTCACTGCTTTAATATGTTCAGAGTGTTTGTAAGGCCTGTGTTTTGCCTACTCGCTGATTCCTCAGAGGTGAAGGTGCTGGGAGGTGCTGTTTCTTCTTCCACTGCTATTATCGCATCTTGACTCGTATTTTACTGTTTGTTCCTTAGAACTAGTAGCTCGCAGGAGCGTACCTCACCACCCGCATTATACCCGGGTAATATGTTAGTCGAACGATCGTACAAAACCTCTTTCCAATATGGATGTGAGGGTGTTGAGGATGCTACCATTGCGTGTACTATATGTCCATCAATGGAAAAAATCCATATTCGTTTTCCTCGCTCAGTTGATGAAATTAAAAGGTCGATTTCCACCTACGTTGCTGTGAATGAAGAGTGCATAAACCTCTATGTGCGGGGATGTAGATGTTTTACCGAGGTTTCTGATGAATCACCGATTGTTGGTGAGTATTACGTGTTGCTGCGGTTGCGTGCAGGGAAGGGTGGTTTCCGGAAGCAGCTTGAAAAAAAGGGTAGAGCGTTTGCTAGATCTAAGAAGCTGCGGAGCTCGACACGACAACAACAAGGAGGCCGATCGGACAAGAATCGCGCCCAACCGATTAAATTGTCGAAGCCTCATTCGGACGATAAGGGTGTTGGTCGAAGAGAGCAGGGGAATACTGTTGCTTCCGCAGTTGATATCAGCATCAGGGATGCGGTTTGTTGTGGAGTCAAGCGACTTGTTGAGGGACTAAGTACTTAAAGTCAGTGAAGTATTTATCTTGCGCTCCAGTAATATTGTATTACCTTACGTTACGGTTCCTCTGTGATGCTTCCCCTTAGGGATAATATGTTTTGCGGATCAGCGAACTGTATTTTGTTTCCAGTTTGCATTTTCTTTGTGAGTAAACATTATTTACTTTCTTCTCTTGTGCTTCATTTTTCTGTTTAAATACATCATGCGTAGCACAGAATACTCTTAGTGTTTGTTCATTTCATGTCCAGAAGTGTTCCGTGGCGGAATACTTGCCCTGAGGCAGTAACCGACATACTGAATCAATTACCTTCTTGCCAGCTTCTACTAGTCAAGCGAGTTGGGCCGACGAGTTTCCTTTTGAGCAAGCGAGACGGGCTGGTCAAGTACAGGACGTCTATCGGTGACCCCCATAGCTGTTCATGTGACGCCTCGCGGGAGCAGTGCATACATGTCGTTTTCGTTTTGTGTAAAGTGTTTTTCTTACCGCGGGAGAATCCTTTAGTATGGCAGCGCTCGCTTGTTGCAGCAGAAATAGACGAAATCCTTAGGTCCGAAAACCGGCTTCGGAATGCCTGGAAGAATGTTGACGACACCCGCAGGGACGTTGCAGTTCCAAGGCCTATTGAAGAAGGTGATGTGTGCCCAATCTGTTTTGAAGAGTTTGGGAACGATACCTCTCTTGATTACTGTGGAGGAGGTTGCGGGAAATATATACATACTCGTTGCTTCAAACAATATAAACGGCACAATCTTGTAGGTCCCTTACGCTGCCCTTGTTGCCGGAGCCTTTGGACTAATACGGTGGGTGCTACTAGCAAGAGGTGCAGTGGTTGCAAAAAATATGCGAATGGTTCCTGCTACAAGTGCTTATTTTGTCAAGAGTACTTTCTTTGTTCAGACTGTTTCCACCGTCGAGAAACTCATTCGCATCATCCGTTTTCTTTGGTCGGGACGAGAGAAGTGGCCGAAAGACACGAAGGGAACAGTGCTTTACCCATGCCGGTGTCCAGTGAACCCACCGTTAGCATTCCTGAGGAGCTACATCCTCTCATGTATAGAGAAATAGACCCCGAAGACTACGAAACACTTCTTCGTCTGGACGATCAAAATAGTAAAAGGAAACTGACAGCAGAGGAGTTTTCAGTGCTTCACAGCGAGTGTTGGAGTTCTGGATTACTTACCGACGAGTGTAACATATGCTTAGATACATTTGATGTCACCAGTGGTTGCGTGTGGTTGCCATGCGGTCATTTTTTCCATACATCGTGCGCTCAGAGATGGCTTACTGAGCACGTAGCAGAATGTCCCATCGATCACATCCCGGTTGTGGTGGACAGAGCCGATGTTCAGTCATTAACAGTGAATTCTTCATCTTCTGCTGCAGTTGCACCTCACATTCTTCGTCCCTCCAGACCTCGGGCTCGTGTGTTGCCGAGACGTCGACTCAACGTTCCGTATAGTTCAGCAACTGTTGGAGTCGAACCTCCAGCTCGGAGAAATGCCGAGAGACAAAGGGGTTCTGATGTATCACTTCCTTTTCTGGAGCTCCAAGCAGTGTCACTAGGTGTCGGACGACGTAGAGGGCGGTACAACGAACAATTCTTTTATGGTACTGTCTGAATGGAATCCCCTTTCCATTGTACTTCGGAAGTATTCAATTCTTTCGTAGTGGTATCCGTACGATGGATACATTGGAAGCAAAGACATTGCGTATGCATTGCTCATCGTGCTCTCTTCCTTTATTTCTGCTCACTTTTGCTTTTGCTTTCCCACCTCTCGTGGTATCATCTTCTTTTTGATATCTTTGTTATTTCCTGAACGTTAGGAAGGAAACATAATGCGCCGTGTATCTTCCCCGAATATTACAATACAATCAGTTCGATGGATCTCCGGTGTCTCACCTCTCCTTTATTTTCCACCGACGACAACGTCAACTACCAACAGAGAAGACCAAATTAACAAAAACACCAATATCGCAATTCAGATGATCAAGAGGTACAAGGGGGAAGTACCTCCCCATTACACTCGAAAATCTAGTGCCACCATAGAGCAGGTGGAGAAAGAAATCGATGCTCTACTTGGCGGTGCAGAAAAACTCCGGAAAACTTCAACAGATGATCAACCTATGGATAAGCTAACGCTTATGGAACGCTGTCTGCGACACGCGCTCTGGTCTTATCACAAGGAGGAAGGGAGATATGACTTTGATCAGATAGGGAGGTGGGTCGTGTACACGCCTGAGGATGAAGTGAAGTTGGCACAGTTGAAGCGCGAAGTGGAAGCGAAGGAAAAACTGGCGGCTTTGCGGAAACGTCGTGAAGAGGAGGGACTTCCGGGAGGCCCCGTCCCCAGGATCAATTGGCCTCAGGAATACAGCTCCTTCATTGATCGCGAACCTGTTGTTGCGAAACGCATTCGCTACGACACTCTCGCATCCACAACGTTGGAGCGCGATGAGAAGCAGATCGAATCCACGTTGCAACAGTACAGGAGGGCCTCCCAGGATAAACGATTGGATGACCTGGTTGATCTCCTTGAGCGCTTTAAGCCGGTACTTGCCCGAGAGGCTATCATGCAGCGCTTGACAATTAAACACCTAGAGGGTCAACTTGGCGTGTGGCGTTACATGGACTGGTGCCCAGAAGTGCGTGATCGGGCCGAACTCGAGGTGGATATAACTGGATGGCAGTGGTGGTCACCTCTTGAGGAGCGGCGGCTGCTTCCAGTGCGTTTGCGCTCCGTGAATGAAGTCCGTGAAATTATGTCCAAAACACAGGCAAAGAAGTCAGCTGAAGCTGCTGAGAGGAATCCAATTGTGACTCAAACAAGCACGGGTGACAACGCTCGCGACCGTTTACTAAAGGAGGTTCTTGCCCTCCAGGCTCGCATTAATCAGCGCGATGAGGTTGAGCCTTCACAAACCGAACAAAAGAAAAAGGCCCATCACTAATGCTGGTGACCCGGTAATGTTTTGAAGGAAATTTTGGTTGTGCAACGGCCGCCCGACACTTTTATGTTTTGGTAGGAAGCGGGTTCGTAGGATTAGTAGAAAGTGGCATTATGCGTTTTGACGATGCTTTCTTCATGAGTGTTTTCTGAGGAATAATAACTGTATGCGGTCGGATAAAGGGGCAATCACAGGTGCTGCCCGTGTCTTGTATCACCTTCTACTTACCCTATTTCACGCAAAGAGACGCTTGTTGCTGTTGCCCTTTATCCCCTTTGCTTTTCCACAGTTTTCTCTCGGTGTTCAGGCACTCAAAGTACTTAATGGACGCAACGGAGTTAAAGAATAAAGGTAACCAGGAGTTCTCCTCCGGCCGATACAGGGAAGCTGCTGAATTTTTCAGCCAGGCCATCAACTTGGACCCGTCTAATCACGTTCTGTACAGCAACCGTTCCGCATGCTTTGCTTCCCTTCATCAGTATGCACAGGCTTTGAGTGACGCCGAAAAATGTGTTTCCCTGAAGCCTGATTGGGTTAAGGGTTACGTAAGACACGGTGCTGCGCTTCATGGGCTTCGACGGTATGATGAGGCAGCTGCGGTGTATAAAAAGGGTTTGACAGTTGACCCATCGAGCACTGCATGCAGTGAAGGCATTGCTTCTGTGGAGAAGGACAAGGCTGCCTCCGCGATGCAAAACCCCTTTGCAAAATTATTCACTCCGGAGGCCGTGAAAAAAATTCAGTCTCATCGCAAACTATCGCTCTTCATGATGCAACCCGACTACGTACGGATGATCGATGAGGTTATAAAAGATCCTTCTAACATCCAACGGTATCTTGAAGATCAGCGGTTCATGATGACTTGTTTGGTACTTAGCGGGATGAATATTCCTGTAGATGATGATGATGAGGAAGAGGAACGGCCGAAGCCAGAGGCACCTAAGAAAAACGAGGAACCCAAAAAGGCAGCTGCTGTGGAGCTATCTGCAGAAGCTAAGGAAGCACTTCGGGCTAAGGAAGAGGGGAATGCATTGTACAAGCAGCGGAAATTCGATGAGGCCCTGGCAAAGTACGATGAGGCATCTTCCCTGGACCCCACAAACACCGTTTATCTTCTCAACATCACCGCTGTCTTCTACGAGAAAGGAGAGTATGAGCTGTGCATGGAGAAGTGTGAGAATGCGTTGGAGCACGGTCGTGAGAACAAGTGTGACTATACGGTGATTGCCAAACTTATGACGCGGCAGGCGTTGTGCCTCCAGAAACTCAAGCGCTTTGATGAGGCTATCGCACTATTTAAGAAAGCTCTGGTAGAACACCGCAACCCGGATACGCTTGCCAAACTGAATGCTTGTGAGAAGGAGAAAGCAAAATTTGAAGCAGATGCGTACATTGATCCAGCGATAGCTCAAGAGAAGAAAGATGAGGGCAACTCTCTCTTTAAGCAGGACAAATTTCCTGAAGCGGTTGCAGCTTACACTGAATCCATCAAACGCAATCCAATGGAGCATACAACCTACAGCAATCGTGCCGCCGCGTATCTTAAGCTCGGTGCGTATAACGAAGCCCTTGCAGACGCTGAAAAATGCATTGAGATTAAACCTGATTTTGTCAAGGCGCACGCCCGGCGTGGCCATGCATTTTTCTGGACGAAACAATACAATAAGGCCATGCAGGCATACGATGAGGGTCTCAAGTACGACAAAGAAAATGCAGAGTGTAAAGATGGTCGCATGCGTACCATGATGAAGATTCAAGAGATGGCTTCTGGACAATCAGAGGACGGTGATGAGGTTGCGAAGCGTGCTATGGCAGACCCTGAGGTGGCTGCCATCATGCAGGACAGCTACATGCAGCTTGTACTGAATGAGATGCAGCGGGACCCTACACGCATCAAAGACTACATGAGGGATCCAACTCTTGCAAAGAAGATCAACACCCTCGTCTCGGCTGGGATTATCCGTTTCGGCCAGTAGGTGAGTGGGAACGTACGAAAGAAGCCCAGATGATGCCAGTGGGGTGGTGAAAAAAGACAAAAAACCAATGCTGTCTGGTGCCCTCCCCCTCAACATCTGTGAGCGATGTGGACTCGTGCCTTCTCAAGAACCACGCACCTCCTGCCAGGCGCTGCGGTGCCACGGAGTGCACTTTGTGGTGGTTGTTTTACTTATCTGATAAGCATCAATATTATTATTATTATTACTATTATTATTATTATTACTGTTTGTGTCTTTCTTTCACCTTCTTTTTTATGAAGAGAAAGTTGAATGAACGAATAAGGGTGTGCCCGTTTTTTTGTTACCACAATTGACGTCATCACCCTTGTCGCCTGACTCACACTGACAACGTATAAGCCATCCAGCATCTACTGTGCCTACAATACCGCCACGTTCACGCATCTTGATATTATATTATTCAAATTACGCTACTTTTTTTCTTTTCTACTTCCTCTTGAAACCCACTTTGTGTTTTGCCCAACTCCCGGCGCATAGGTGATCAAGCAATGAATTCGACGAGTACATCAAGTTACGAGCACGATGTTCCCGTTAAGTATATTCGTACTCTTGACGCAAGGCTTTTGCCACCGCGAGTGGGGCATAACTGGCTTGATGCAGCGTTTCGCTCAGTCCAAGGTAAACCGCAGCAACTTGAGGAAGAATTCCGAGGAAAGCGTGCTTTTATGCCACCTGGTGTGTACGACCACACGCCGCCGGAGGGGTTAGGACTCACCGCGCGTCAGCTCATGCAGGCGCTGTCAACACGGAGGAAAGATGGCCCCGCGCCGGACGGGCGGCCAATATTTACCACACTGTCTGATAAGGTGCTTCGTTTTTACGCGTTCTTCTCGGAAAAGGCACCTGAAGGGTGTTGTGAGGAGTACTGGCATCGCTGTGTTGTCATTAATTTTTACCCTGAAGACGATACCGTTCTCATCCAAGAACCCCCAATTCCTAATAGTGGATTACCCGGCGGAACGTTCCTCAAGAGGCAAAAGGTACGTGCGGACCCAAGACAACGAGAGCAATTTCCCAGTGATGAGTTTCTCACGATCAACCATTTCAACGTGGGTTACTCGGTGCGCATCAATTGCGTTGAATTCTTCCTTTATGATTGTGATGCCTTCACACGTGATTTTCTAACCGAAATTGGGGTGGATGTCGGTGAACCGATGCAGTATCCAGATTCTTCGTTCATGTCTCAGTGGAAACATCAGCAGGAGCAAAGAGCAACAACCAATTATGGTATTGTCTCTAATAACTACTATAGAGACGATGCTGTGCGAGCAGCCAGATTTGTACTAGATGCCAGAAAGGTTCTTCGCTTCTATGGTTTACTTGACGAGCGTGACAAGACAACTGGGGGAGCGGTGCGAAAGTTGGAAGTATTATACTTTGTTGAAGACGACTCTATCGCGGTGGTGGAGCGCCCCACGACAAATGAGGCGGTACCAGCATTGTTTCTCTCACGTGGGTGGCTCCCAAAGGCGGGGTCTATTGAGAAGACCCTTGAATTCACTTTTGCACACCGGGTAAACGGTATGAGGGAACCGTACGTGGGGCCTGGGGGCTGCTACACTGCGCGGGATCTTGGGGTAGGGGCCACCATTAACGTTCTTGGAAGAGGTGTCTTCCTTTACGATTGTGACGATTTCACACGTTCGTACTATAAGGAGACTTTTGGAGTGGAGCTTGCTGAAGCTGTAGATGGTCTCAGTCAATATGGTCTACCGTCGAAGCCTGACGTTGTGTCTTTTCGGTCGAACGCTACACCAGCTTCTGCTCCTGCCACTGTTGCGCCGAAAGTGGTGGAAACTAATGTCATTATTAAAAAAGGTGATGTACTTCGCTTTTTGCTGCGCCTCTCCGCACCTTGCACGTCAGCGGAGCGTATGCGTCGCTTCACCCTAACACACTACACCGCAACAGGTGATTCAATGGTATATGAGTCTCCCATCAAGAACTCTGGCTACGTTGGTGGTTGCTTTAGTAGTCGATCGCGGATTCCTAACCCCGCAGGTGGACCGGGCGCGTACTACACACATGAGGATTTTAAAGTTGGCAGTATCATTGTGATCAACGCTCACAAATTTGAGGTAATGAACATGGACGAGCACACAGCAAACTTCCTGGCGTGTAAAGGTGAAACTGCTCTGAATGAAGAACAGCTGCGGTTGCTTGTCGATGCATTCCGTCTATTCCTGAGGACGCGATTTCACTCATTCAGAGATGCTTTTCTTGGCTTTGATCGTGACAAGGATAGTGTGATCAGCGTTACGGAGTTCGTGGACCACGTGACCCATTTGCAAATCACAGACAGACGGATGGACGCGCAGGCACTCTTTGATAGCATTTGCCAGAACCCGGAAACAGGTTATCTAACACTGGAAACTTTTGTTGACTGGATAAACCAAAAAGGGTCTGAAAGCTGTGGGGATGCTAAATCGAGTCAGCCTATAAACATAGATGAACGGGCGCTGATGAGGAAAGCTTTGTGTCAACTGTGCGAACGGCTTGAGGCTCGGTGTTTGAACAGCCTTCAAATGTTCAGACTTGCTTCCACTATGCCAAGGGCTTACTCTGGGCGGCGTGCGGATTGCTATTCGCTGACCAATCCGCATCGTGACGCCTATATAACACCTGTGCAACTTCGGCGGTGTATTGAGGAGGTGTTGGGCGGTAACCCGTCGCCTCGTGAGCTTGACGCCTTGCTCTTCTTTTTCTTTCCCGCATTGCCGCCGGAGGAGTACCGTGTTAAGCGGGATATCAGCCTTGAGCATTCACTCGACCTTAAGGCGTTCCAGAAGAAGTATCACGAGATGTGCACACTTCAGCAACTGTCGTAGACTAATATATAAAGGTAGATAGGGTGAAAAGAAGGTCAATATGGTGATGCCACCTGACTTGTTTGCGCCCAGAAGTGGTGCTGACTATGAGTACCAAGAATGTGGCGGTTGAGGAGATGGCTGGTAACAAACTAGAAATGTATATTGCACGTGGCACGTTGTAGACAGCGTTACATCAATCATAATATGTAAATAATAGAGTGAATCGGAGGGGGAACGTGAGGACAGGCAGAGTTTTTGTGGACGCACCGTAGATATTTCAACGTTATTTCTGCAGGACTGTCTATGTGCCTGGCGTGGTTAGCTCATTGTAATATTGAGAATGCGTCTCCTGATCTTGCTCCATTTCCATTTAGGGGGTTATTTGCCTCTCCTCCCATATGTACTCCTTTTGTTTGCCGTGTTGTATTTCTTTCATCTGTATAATCCCCTTTCTCCCCAATTTTGTCATTATTATTACACTATACGATACAATCTTGTTTTGTGTACACATGCTTGTGCTTGTGCAGCGGACACAGATACGGTCACGGTGCTCGGGGTGGCACCAACGCAACAACTCCGAAGTAGTGGGAAGAAATATATTGGATAAAACGTTGGTCAGGAAGAATAAAAACGCTGTGCGCCGACTTGGGTTAAAACACTTGGGTACAATAAAGAAAAAGGGAAAGGGACAACACGGTAACAAAGACGCCAAGTAGCAATAAGGATGAGTAAACCTACCGTTTCGGAGGAACACCATGCAGATGTGATTCGTCAGCACTTAACTGGAATCGAGAACGCGTATTACTACAACCCTGGTAATGAGATGGCGGCGGTACATCCTGCGGAGGGGACTGTGTCCCCGCGGCAGTCACAGGATATTCAGCCAGTTTGCATTGTCGCTGGTAATGGAAACCGCCCACTAGCTGAGGCAGTGGCGCTGCTTCTGGGGATCCCCACACACCAGACTTTAGTGGCCCAACGTGCAAGCGGTGAGGTGAATGTCCGTATATGCGAGAGTGTCCTTGGCGCCGATGTGTACATCATCCAGAGTACTTCGGGAAATGGGCTCATCGACGTTAACACAGCGATTATGGAGCTTCTGCTGCTCGTTCGGAAGATGCGCCTCAGCAATGCGAGACGTGTCACTGCAATAATCCCCTTCTTTTCGTACTCGAAACAGGATCGCAAAAGAAACATCCGCAGCACAATTTCGGCGGCGGCCGTTGCCAACATGCTGACAACCGTTGGGGTGGACCGCGTCACAACACTCGACCTCCATGCAGGGCAAACACAGGGGTTCTTCGGCAACACACCATTGGACAACCTGCAGATGTACCAAGAATTTGCTCAATATCTTCATAGCCAGGTATGGTTTAACAGCAACAATATGACGATTGTAGCACTGAGCGCTGGTAGCGTAGAGCGCGCACGACTTCTAGCCGATACACTCAACATCGATCAAATTGCCACCGTCCTCCTACGGCGCAATGCGAGTGGCACCGTGACTTTGCAGTGCGTGGGAGAGGTGAAAGGCCGCATTTGTGTTGTCGTCGAGGGTATCTGTGACACGGGTGAGGTCCTTGTGAAAACTTCTGAGTTGCTGAACCAACTTGGTGCTACAAAGGTAACGGCTTGTTGCACCCACGGCATTCTCACACCGCCATGCCCTCAGCTTCTAAACGAATGTGATGCTCTAAGCGAAGTTGTTGTGTCTGACTCAATACCACAGGAGGAGCATCAGCGACTTGTCCCCAAATTGAAGGTACTCACTATTGCCCCGCTAATCGCTACTGTCGTGTTCAAACATACCCAAGATGCCAGTTTTGTTCCTTTGTTCGAACAACCCAAGCTTAGGGAGGGAAAGGGATCCGTCGACTCTCCATAAAGTGTTAACTTTTTTTTCCCTTTTCCACTGTGTCGATGTTGATAGGTATAAGGGAGGTGGATGCTCAGTGGCGAGTGTTTCGTGGGAATTTATGTATAGGTCGCTTTTTTTGACCACGGTACGCTCTCCAGTGTTGATTTAATTTGTTTTCGTAAGACGAAAATTTGTTATAATTAACGAGAAGGGAAAGCAAAAAACGAAGGAGTCTCAGCACGAGCACACGCATGCTATAGGCGGTACGGTTGGTCCTTCGTCTAATTATCGACGTGTTTTTTTTACATTCGCCACGGGATAGAAGGGGAAAAGTGAGCAGTTAAGGCGCATTATGTGCATTGAAAGTACTCCTAATTCCCTTCACTGTGGGTGATGTTTGGTAACACCGCGTACTTCTTACTTGCCCTTATCTTCTTTTTCACGAACATTTGGTTTTGATTCTCTTTTCCCATTTTGTTTTCCCTCATGTATGATTATATATCATGTGTATATAGGGCTCACAGAGTTTTCTTTGAATAAGATAGAAACCGCCTAAAGGGGCAGTTGATATTATTATCTTGTACTGTTGCAGCGCAACCGCTGAAGATCATCTTTTGTTTTTTGAAAAAACACACACACACACACACACACACACACACACACACACAAGTGCACTCAGGTGCACGTTTCATAGACATAATTCTGTCAAGTGGAAAAGGTTGTGTGAGCCGAACCTCGCAACCCATAGAAGAGAGTGTGAAGGAAAATGTTGACGCTCCGTGAACTAGACCCTTCCGAACTGGAAGATGAAGCGCACCTGAGGCGCTTTGAACAATGTCGTTGCGAGGTTATGCGCGTGTCCAGTAGCCGTCTTCTCCCTGAATGTATTGCTCTGACCACAAAAGGCGGTTTTGTACAACTCGTCAACGTTTCCACGGGAGCGTTTCGTGTTTTCCTTACACACCTGGGAAATATGCCGTTGGAGTCACAACTTCGTTGCTTTTCCCTTGCCCCCTCCCTCTACGCTACCAAAGGTGCCCACTCGCTGCTCTACTCACTTGCGTACTCGAACGAACTCCTGCTGGCTGATATGGAGCAAGGTACTGTGAGTGTTCTTGCAACCTTCCAAAGCCGCCCCAGTGTTGTGTATTGTGATGGTGATTACATTGTGTGCGGGGAGGGCTCTGGGCAAGTAACCCTGTGGCGGTCACCTAGTGCCACAGATGGTGATGCGACGATTGAGTGGCGCAGGTCTGTATTCACAGACACGGTGGTATGTATTACACTACAGCGTGCATACGTGGTCTGTTCATCTGTAGACCAACACTCCTACGTGCTATCCCTCCGTGGAGGGGACATCATCGCAAAACTTGCGCAAGGCCCAGAGGCGGCGGTTTCGCTGCAGTCTGTTACAACTTCACAACTAAGCGGAGGTTTCATGTTACTCTGTCTTCCGACCGTACTGACTGTTTATGCTCCACCGAACAAAGAGGTTGCAGCACCCCCTTGTCCCACCGACGGTACCGTGTGGGACTGCTCGAATTCAGTACAACTAGACACGCAGATAAACTGTTTAAGTTGCTGTGTTGGCCTCATAGCCTGCGGAACAGCTTCCGGCGTTGTAATCCTCATGACTATGGATGAAACAGGCCGTGAGGTGGTGGAGCGAGTAAGGTTCAACGTTGGGTTTGCTGTCGTTTGTGTTCAGTTGTTTGACGACGACACCCTGGTGGTTGTAACCTCCTCTGGCGATGTATGGAAGTGGACCACCACGGACTTGCTTCCTGAGGAGCCAGCATGTGATTTGAGCGGTGAGGAAGAACTTCCCGAGCCTAATGTGCAACCGCCTACCGCCACGTCTGCGGCACCCAGGCCAACACATGAATCAATGGGTCTGGACAACCCTCAGATTGTTCAAGTAACTTCCAGTGAGGTTGTTAACCCAGGATATCTTAATGAGTGCGGAAAAGAGGAGGAGGAGGAGGAGATTACTATAATGATGGACGATGAATCTCATCCTCTGCCGTCTCGCGTATCAACCCTTCCCTCCAGACACCCAGTGAACCTTCGCACACATTGTCGGGAAGGTAGCGACAATAAGAATGTTGGGGATTACCAGGAAATTTTTGACACACCAAATGAGGTGCTTGCTCATATGGCTGAGTGTTCTGGAGATAGAAGTGATCATATGCCGACGTGCGCTCGAACCAGGTCACCATCGGGCACGGTTACAGAGTCCGAAACCTTTTCTGATGATGGCAGCTCGTGTTCTAGTCGATCGAGCTCACCGAGCAGCGTCAGCGTCGCTGGGTATGCGACCGCAGATGTAGCGGCCGACCGCATCACCAATGGGGCAATTCAGAGCTCACCACCCAGCGAACAGAACCTTCGCTCAATCAGTCGTGATGCTGCGGGTGACTTTGCCGTTGATGTGGATGCGACGCTGACCTCCAGTCCCGGGACTTGTGCTTGTCCACCTGTCTTGGAGGCCGGACTGACAACTGCTGACGCAGTTGCTGTTGCTGCCTGCAACGAAGTAACTGAGCGTGGAGGTGAGGTGTGCTCTCCCACAAGGTATACACTGACGCACACCCTGGACAAGGTGTTACGTGCTGTTGATGTAGTCCCGCCGTTAACGATCAAGGGGTTGTGCGCGGGAAGGCGTATGGACCCGCGCAAGGCCAAACTTATTGCTGAGACCGACTGCCATGAAGAGCCAGCCCCGGGACCGGAGAAGCAAAGTTCACAAATGTTGATGGATTATCGTGAAGGGCTGGAGGACACGCCCTTTGACTATGCGGCGTACGCTGGGGCCCACCCACTAAAGACCGAGGCTCTTAAATACAGATACCCCGTGCGAATGCCGGTGTATAGTACACGCGCTCAACTGTTCACTCCTTCCACGGAACTGCGCGTGACCAACATCAAAGGAAATAGCGAAGAAAACAATATGGAGGTCAATCGGAAGAAAGAAAGCCGACAAGACCACAATGATCAGCAAGAGAATGTCACGAATTTTACCATTGCCGATGATCTCATGAACGCCACGTACGGAAGACTCACACGGCGAAAAGATCCCCTGCTTGAGGAAGAGCGACAGCTTGGGGGACCCGATATTCGTCGCCACTCTTGCGGTGGATTACTGTGTGGGACCGTGGATCCTAATGGAACTGTGCTTTTTCAGGAATTTCGCGTGCAGCCCAGTCCTCCTGGTCTACTTCTTTTACCAATGCCACTCCCCCCGACGCCCACAGTCTTTTAATATGATTCCATAGAGTGGAATAAGATGAACGTGCATCGTTTGATGCGGTTTGTTGTCATTTTTCTTTTTTTAAAAAGTGAAGAGGTGCTGCGTGACAGCGACGTGTGGAGGGATAGTTGAACTGTCATCGCCTTCTTTTGCATCTTATTGCTTCATTTCCCTCCGGAATAACTTTTTTTTTCGCTTTGATATGAGTATAGGGCGCCATAAAATAAGCGAGACGTACCCCGTTGTGGGGTGTGCTTGGTTGTTTTGAGGGATGCCAGCAGGTAGTGATGACGAATTGCAGCAAGTTGTGCAGCTCACCTTTCGACAGAGGCATGAGGAGGTACTGGCATGTGAGGCTGTGGTAGTTATTGGTCGGAGAAGACCTTTTAAGACACCGAGACCGCGTTTGTTAGCACTGTGTCGTCCATTTTCTGCTGCAGCTCCCACCGGATCGCCGACGTCGAATGCAACGCTTAACGTTGTTCAGGTAGGTGCGGAGCAGGCAACTAATATCAAATTAGTGTTTGGTGTAGCCCGTCTCGTGGATATTGCGCAAGAGGAAGGTTTTGACGCAACGTTCAATTTTGGAAGCAGCGGCTTGCTCTCAGTTAGGTTTGGATCGTATATTCAACGCCAGATGTTTGTCTCCGCCGTAAGGAGCGTCCTGCGTGACGTTCAGCTTCTGACCCCTGGTGCTACAACTGATCACGATGGTGTGCAGGCGCTTCTCCTGGACGAGGTTGGTGCTGCAACCGAACATAATATTGTAGCGCATGTGAAAAGCCAAAGGCGGGTAAAGCATCGTGCGCTTACTACGGAGGATGAACAGCAGTTGCAAGCGCTCCTGGGGCCACATAGTTTCGATGACATTCGTGCTACCGAAAAACTGTTGTCTACACACCAGAAAAAAGCGGAGCTGCTATCCGTGAATGACCTTGTGATTTCTGCTTGTGCGTGGGAGGAAGTGCGTGAACACATTTCGAGCATCATGGAGGATGTGGGGGAGATGGAAGCACGTATTGCACAGTACTCCAAGTGCATTCTTTCCCAGAAGGAACAGCTGCAGAGAATTGAGCATCAACACAACACCCTACAACGGAAGCAACAGAACCTTCACAAACTGCAGGAGCAGCTACAAGTAGTCAGAGGGCAGCTTAACTTACCACCACAGGTTACAGCGTTGCTCCAACGGGTGGGCGAAGCACGCAGCGAGGATTTGGAAGAATTCCTCTCTAACGAAAGCAATGTGCGTCGCTTATCCGACGCCGTAGGGCTCATCACGTCACTTCTGCAGAACACAAAACTCGAGTCAGATTACCCTATTGCTTTAGTAGCCGCTCGCCGTGCGTTCTTCGCTGAGCAGCGCCGTGCGATTGCTCACCGTACCAAGACGTATATATTAGATGCTATTAGTCGTCACGAAAAGTTATATCTTACTGACCCCCGGCGATTTAGCACGAAAAATCAACTAATATGGAAAATGCACTTGGGAGTTACGAACATGATGACGAGTTTTCAGGAACTTATCAAAACCTTGAGGTACGTGGATTTTGAGGGGTTCATCGCGGTCTTACGCCGCTACCGGGTGTGCATGCAGCGCGTTTACGCCCGAGAAATGCAGAACTTTTTTAAGTACCTTCGTGGGCAACTTAAAAAGGTCGGTTCGCATAGACCGTTTCTCATTGGGGTGCGTGACTCTTCCGATGGGATTGTTTTCTCCGGGTCGGAATCGACAAGGTCGGAGACTCCACATCGGCGAGGTAGTTTGGCGAACAGTGATGGTTTGCGGTGGACACCAACATGCAGCCCTCTAGGTTACCCGCATTCGTTTTGCCACATGAGCGGCAGCTTCAGCAGGTTAAACATTAGCGCACCCACTGAAGGCCAGTTGTTTGTTGACTTACCCGTTGCGTGTGACGATACGCTTCGGCTCTACGATCCGATACACACACAAGCCGCCAATGTGGGTCATAATTCTCCAACTCCAGCTCCGTCGCTGCTCGCTCCCACTGTCAGTAGAACAAACGGCCAATTAAAACCTGATGTAGCATTTGCTATGACACTAGAGGCGGCTTTCTGTATGGTCCTACAGGAGGAGGACACTTTGCGGCGTTGCTTCGGTTTAGTGGAGGGGCGTGAAGAGTGTTCCAAAGGTGAAGAAAATCACCATGATTTTACCCCCTCAGCTAGTGGCGCTCTATCAAATGTTCCTGAGTCAGATAAAGCCGGACTGCTGCGCGAGTCCCTTTTGGAGCTTTTTGGTGGCGATAAAGTGGTCCAATTTTATTCTGGTGCTTTGAACACAGCGGCACCCAGT